>NC_062258.1:2002500-2336250 GCF_905475465.1 Pieris napi | reverse complement strand
ACTAAATAATGTACAAAAAATTATTTTCTCAAAAACTACCTTATGGATTTTGATAAAAATTACACCACAAGATAGCGTATTTTAGTAGAAACGTTTTGATGTATTATGTTTAATGTTTTAATCATAATTGACTAAAAAATGTACAAAAAATAATTTTCTCAAAAACCACCTTATGGATTTTGATAAAAATTACACCACAAGATAGCGTATTTTATTGGAAACGTTTTGATGTATTATGTTTAATGTTTTGATCATAATTAACTAAATAATGTACAAAAATTAATTTTCTCAAAAACTACCTTATGGATTTTGATAAAAATTAAACCACAAGATAGCGCATATTATAAGAAACGTTTTGATGTATTATTTTATTGGAAACGTTTTGATGTATTATGTTTCATGTTTTGATCATAATTGACTAAATAATGTACAAAAAATAATTTTCTCAAAAACTACCTTATGGATTTTGATAAAAATTACACCACAAGATAGTGTATTTTATAAGAAACGTTTTGATGTATTATGTTTAATGTTTTAATCATAATTGACTAAATAATGTACAAAAAATAATTTTCTCAAAAACTACCTTATGGATTTTGATAAAAATTACACCACAAGATAGCGTATTTTATAAGAAACGTTTTGATGTATTATGTTTAATGTTTTGATCATAATTAACTAAATAATGTACAAAAATTAATTTTCTCAAAAACTACCTTATGGATTTTGATAAAAATTACACCACAAGATAGCGCATATTATAAGAAACGTTTTGATGAATTATTTTATTGGAAACGTTTTGATGTATTATGTTTCATGTTTTGATCATAATTGACTAAATAATGTACAAAAATTAATTTTCTCAAAAACTACCTAATGGATTTTGATAAAAATTACACCACAAGATAGCGTATTTTATTAGAAACGTTTTGATGTATTATGTTTAATGTTTTAATCATAATTGACTAAATAATGTACAAAAAATAATTTTCTCAAAAACCACCTTATGGATTTTGATAAAAATTACACCACAAGATAGCGTATTTTATTAAAAACGTTTTGATGTATTATGTTTAATGTTTTGATCATAATTAACTAAATAATGTACAAAAATTAATTTTCTCAAAAACTACCTTATGGATTTTGATAAAAATTAAACCACAAGATAGCGCATATTATAAGAAACGTTTTGATGTATTATTTTATTGGAAACGTTTTGATGTATTATGTTTCATGTTTTGATCATAATTGACTAAATAATGTACAAAAATTAATTTTCTCAAAAACTACCTTATGGATTTTGATAAAAATTACACCACAAGATAGCGTATTTTATAAGAAACGTTTTGATGTATTATGTTTAATGTTTTGATCATAATTAACTAAATAATGTACAAAAATTAATTTTCTCAAAAACTACCTTATGGATTTTGATAAAAATTACTTCACAAGATAGCGCATATTATAAGAAACGTTTTGATGTATTATTTTATTGGAAACGTTTTGATGTATTATGTTTCATGTTTTGATCATAATTGACTAAATAATGTACAAAAATTAATTTTCTCAAAAACTACCTTATGGATTTTGATAAAAATTGCACCACAAGATAGCGTATTTTATTAGAAACGTTTTGATGTATTATGTTTAATGTTTTGATCATAATTAACTAAATAATGTACAAAAATTAATTTTCTCAAAAACTACCTTATGGATTTTGATAAAAATTACACCACAAGATAGCGTATTTTATAAGAAACGTTTTGATGTATTATGTTTAATGTCTTAATCATAATTGACTAAATAATGTACAAAAAATAATTTTCTCAAAAACTACCTTATGGATTTTGATAAAAATTACACCACAAGATAGCGTATTTTAGTAGAAACGTTTTGATGTATTATGTTTAATGTTTTGATCATAATTAACTAAATAATGTACAAAAATTAATTTTCTCAAAAACTACCTTATGGATTTTGATAAAAATTACACCACAAGATAGCGCATATTATAAGAAACGTTTTGATGTATTATTTTATTGGAAACGTTTTGATGTATTATGTTTCATGTTTTGATCATAATTGACTAAATAATGTACAAAAAATAATTTTCTCAAAAACTACCTAATGGATTTTGATAAAAATTACACCACAAGATAGCGTATTTTATTAGAAACGTTTTGATGTATTATGTTTAATGTTTTGATCATAATTAACTAAATAATGTACAAAAATTAATTTTCTCAAAAACTACCTTATGGATTTTGATAAAAATTACACCACAAGATAGCGCATATTATAAGAAACGTTTTGATGTATTATTTTATTGGAAACGTTTTGATGTATTATGTTTCATGTTTTGATCATAATTGACTAAATAATGTACAAAAATTAATTTTCTCAAAAACTACCTTATGGATTTTGATAAAAAATTACACCACAAGATAGCGTATTTTATTAGAAACGTTTTAATGTATTATGTTTAATGTTTTGATCATAATTAACTAAATAATGTACAAAAATTAATTTTCTCAAAAACTACCTTATGGATTTTGATAAAAATTACACCACAAGATAGCGTATTTTATTGGAAACGTTTTGATGTATTATGTTTCATGTTTTGATCATAATTGACTAAATATTGTACAAAAATTAATTTTCTCAAAAACTACCTAATGGATTTTGATAAAAATTACACCACAAGATAGCGTATTTTATTTGAAACGTTTTGATGTATTATATTTAATGTTTTGATCATAATTTACTAAATAATGTACAAAAATTAATTTTCTCAAAAACTACCTTATGGATTTTGATAAAAATTACACCACAAGATAGCGTATTTTATTTGAAACGTTTCGATGTATTATGTTTAATGTTTTGATCATAATTAACTAAATAATGTACAAAAATTAATTTTCTCAAAAACTACCTTATGGATTTTGATAAAAATTACACCACAAGATAGCGCATATTATAAGAAACGTTTTGATGTATTATTATATTGGAAACGTTTTGATGTATTATGTTTCATGTTTTGATCATAATTGACTAAATAATGTACAAAAATTAATTTTCTCAAAAACTACCTTATGGATTTTGATAAAAATTACACCACAAGATAGCGTATTTTATTGGAAACGTTTTGATGTATTATGTTTCATGTTT
Organism: Pieris napi; assembly: GCF_905475465.1. Lineage (NCBI taxonomy): Eukaryota > Metazoa > Arthropoda > Insecta > Lepidoptera > Pieridae > Pieris > Pieris napi. Next base: position 2,333,082 of record NC_062258.1, on the reverse strand, counting down.
TGATCATAATTGACTAAATAATGTACAAAAATTAATTTTCTCAAAAACTACCTAATGGATTTTGATAAAAATTACACCACAAGATAGCGTATTTTATTTGAAACGTTTTGATGTATTATATTTAATGTTTTGATCATAATTTACTAAATAATGTACAAAAATTAATTTTCTCAAAAACTACCTTATGGATTTTGATAAAAATTACACCACAAGATAGCGTATTTTATTGGAAACGTTTTGATGTATTATGTTTAATGTTTTGATCATAATTAACTAAATAATGTACAAAAATTAATTTTCTCAAAAACTACCTTATGGATTTTGATAAAAATTACACCACAAGATAGCGCATATTATAAGAAACGTTTTGATGTATTATTTTATTGGAAACGTTTTGATGTATTATGTTTCATGTTTTGATCATAATTGACTAAATAATGTACAAAAATTAATTTTCTCAAAAACTACCTTATGGATTTTGATAAAAAATTACACCACAAGATAGCGTATTTTATTAGAAACGTTTTAATGTATTATGTTTAATGTTTTGATCATAATTAACTAAATAATGTACAAAAATTAATTTTCTCAAAAACTACCTTATGGATTTTGATAAAAATTACACCACAAGATAGCGTATTTTATTGGAAACGTTTTGATGTATTATGTTTCATGTTTTGATCATAATTGACTAAATAATGTACAAAAATTAATTTTCTCAAAAACTACCTAATGGATTTTGATAAAAATTACACCACAAGATAGCGTATTTTATTTGAAACGTTTTGATGTATTATATTTAATGTTTTGATCATAATTTACTAAATAATGTACAAAAATTAATTTTCTCAAAAACTACCTTATGGATTTTGATAAAAATTACACCACAAGATAGCGTATTTTAGTAGAAACGTTTTGATGTATTATGTTTAATGTTTTAATCATAATTGACTAAAAAATGTACAAAAAATAATTTTCTCAAAAACCACCTTATGGATTTTGATAAAAATTACACCACAAGATAGCGTATTTTATTGGAAACGTTTTGATGTATTATGTTTAATGTTTTGATCATAATTAACTAAATAATGTACAAAAATTAATTTTCTCAAAAACTACCTTATGGATTTTGATAAAAATTAAACCACAAGATAGCGCATATTATAAGAAACGTTTTGATGTATTATTTTATTGGAAACGTTTTGATGTATTATGTTTCATGTTTTGATCATAATTGACTAAATAATGTACAAAAAATAATTTTCTCAAAAACTACCTTATGGATTTTGATAAAAATTACACCACAAGATAGTGTATTTTATAAGAAACGTTTTGATGTATTATGTTTAATGTTTTAATCATAATTGACTAAATAATGTACAAAAAATAATTTTCTCAAAAACTACCTTATGGATTTTGATAAAAATTACACCACAAGATAGCGTATTTTATTAGAAACGTTTTGATGTATTATGTTTAATGTTTTGATCATAATTAACTAAATAATGTACAAAAATTAATTTTCTCAAAAACTACCTTATGGATTTTGATAAAAATTACACCACAAGATAGCGCATATTATAAGAAACGTTTTGATGTATTATTTTATTGGAAACGTTTTGATGTATTATGTTTCATGTTTTGATCATAATTGACTAAATAATGTACAAAAATTAATTTTCTCAAAAACTACCTTATGGATTTTGATAAAAATTACACCACAAGATAGCGTATTTTATAAGAAACGTTTTGATGTATTATGTTTAATGTTTTGATCATAATTAACTAAATAATGTACAAAAATTAATTTTCTCAAAAACTACCTTATGGATTTTGATAAAAATTACTTCACAAGATAGCGCATATTATAAGAAACGTTTTGATGTATTATTTTATTGGAAACGTTTTGATGTATTATGTTTCATGTTTTGATCATAATTGACTAAATAATGTACAAAAATTAATTTTCTCAAAAACTACCTTATGGATTTTGATAAAAATTACACCACAAGATAGCGTATTTTATTGGAAACGTTTTGATGTATTATGTTTCATGTTTTGATCATAATTGACTAAATAATGTACAAAAATTAATTTTCTCAAAAACTACCTAATGGATTTTGATAAAAATTACACCACAAGATAGCGTATTTTATTTGAAACGTTTTGATGTATTATATTTAATGTTTTGATCATAATTTACTAAATAATGTACAAAAATTAATTTTCTCAAAAACTACCTTATGGATTTTGATAAAAATTACACCACAAGATAGCGTATTTTATTGGAAACGTTTTGATGTATTATGTTTAATGTTTTGATCATAATTAACTAAATAATGTACAAAAATTAATTTTCTCAAAAACTACCTTATGGATTTTGATAAAAATTACACCACAAGATAGCGCATATTATAAGAAACGTTTTGATGTATTATTTTATTGGAAACGTTTTGATGTATTATGTTTCATGTTTTGATCATAATTGACTAAATAATGTACAAAAATTAATTTTCTCAAAAACTACCTTATGGATTTTGATAAAAAATTACACCACAAGATAGCGTATTTTATTAGAAACGTTTTAATGTATTATGTTTAATGTTTTGATCATAATTAACTAAATAATGTACAAAAATTAATTTTCTCAAAAACTACCTTATGGATTTTGATAAAAATTACACCACAAGATAGCGTATTTTATTGGAAACGTTTTGATGTATTATGTTTCATGTTTTGATCATAATTGACTAAATAATGTACAAAAATTAATTTTCTCAAAAACTACCTAATGGATTTTGATAAAAATTACACCACAAGATAGCGTATTTTATTTGAAACGTTTTGATGTATTATATTTAATGTTTTGATCATAATTTACTAAATAATGTACAAAAATTAATTTTCTCAAAAACTACCTTATGGATTTTGATAAAAATTACACCACAAGATAGCGTATTTTAGTAGAAACGTTTTGATGTATTATGTTTAATGTTTTAATCATAATTGACTAAAAAATGTACAAAAAATAATTTTCTCAAAAACCACCTTATGGATTTTGATAAAAATTACACCACAAGATAGCGTATTTTATTGGAAACGTTTTGATGTATTATGTTTAATGTTTTGATCATAATTAACTAAATAATGTACAAAAATTAATTTTCTCAAAAACTACCTTATGGATTTTGATAAAAATTAAACCACAAGATAGCGCATATTATAAGAAACGTTTTGATGTATTATTTTATTGGAAACGTTTTGATGTATTATGTTTCATGTTTTGATCATAATTGACTAAATAATGTACAAAAAATAATTTTCTCAAAAACTACCTTATGGATTTTGATAAAAATTACACCACAAGATAGTGTATTTTATTAGAAACGTTTTAATGTATTATGTTTAATGTTTTGATCATAATTAACTAAATAATGTACAAAAATTAATTTTCTCAAAAACTACCTTATGGATTTTGATAAAAATTACACCACAAGATAGCGTATTTTATTAGAAACGTTTTGATGTATTATGTTTAATGTTTTGATCATAATTAACTAAATAATGTACAAAAATTAATTTTCTCAAAAACTACCTTATGGATTTTGATAAAAATTAAACCACAAGATAGCGCATATTATAAGAAACGTTTTGATGTATTATTTTATTGGAAACGTTTTGATGTATTATGTTTCATGTTTTGATCATAATTGACTAAATAATGTACAAAAAATAATTTTCTCAAAAACTACCTTATGGATTTTGATAAAAATTACACCACAAGATAGTGTATTTTATAAGAAACGTTTTGATGTATTATGTTTAATGTTTTAATCATAATTGACTAAATAATGTACAAAAAATAATTTTCTCAAAAACTACCTTATGGATTTTGATAAAAATTACACCACAAGATAGCGTATTTTATTAGAAACGTTTTGATGTATTATGTTTAATGTTTTGATCATAATTAACTAAATAATGTACAAAAATTAATTTTCTCAAAAACTACCTTATGGATTTTGATAAAAATTACACCACAAGATAGCGCATATTATAAGAAACGTTTTGATGTATTATTTTATTGGAAACGTTTTGATGTATTATGTTTCATGTTTTGATCATAATTGACTAAATAATGTACAAAAATTAATTTTCTCAAAAACTACCTTATGGATTTTGATAAAAATTACACCACAAGATAGCGTATTTTATAAGAAACGTTTTGATGTATTATGTTTAATGTTTTGATCATAATTAACTAAATAATGTACAAAAATTAATTTTCTCAAAAACTACCTTATGGATTTTGATAAAAATTACTTCACAAGATAGCGCATATTATAAGAAACGTTTTGATGTATTATTTTATTGGAAACGTTTTGATGTATTATGTTTCATGTTTTGATCATAATTGACTAAATAATGTACAAAAATTAATTTTCTCAAAAACTACCTTATGGATTTTGATAAAAATTACACCACAAGATAGCGTATTTTATTGGAAACGTTTTGATGTATTATGTTTCATGTTTTGATCATAATTGACTAAATAATGTACAAAAATTAATTTTCTCAAAAACTACCTAATGGATTTTGATAAAAATTACACCACAAGATAGCGTATTTTATTTGAAACGTTTTGATGTATTATATTTAATGTTTTGATCATAATTTACTAAATAATGTACAAAAATTAATTTTCTCAAAAACTACCTTATGGATTTTGATAAAAATTACACCACAAGATAGCGTATTTTATTGGAAACGTTTTGATGTATTATGTTTAATGTTTTGATCATAATTAACTAAATAATGTACAAAAATTAATTTTCTCAAAAACTACCTTATGGATTTTGATAAAAATTACACCACAAGATAGCGCATATTATAAGAAACGTTTTGATGTATTATTTTATTGGAAACGTTTTGATGTATTATGTTTCATGTTTTGATCATAATTGACTAAATAATGTACAAAAATTAATTTTCTCAAAAACTACCTTATGGATTTTGATAAAAAATTACACCACAAGATAGCGTATTTTATTAGAAACGTTTTAATGTATTATGTTTAATGTTTTGATCATAATTAACTAAATAATGTACAAAAATTAATTTTCTCAAAAACTACCTTATGGATTTTGATAAAAATTACACCACAAGATAGCGTATTTTATTGGAAACGTTTTGATGTATTATGTTTCATGTTTTGATCATAATTGACTAAATAATGTACAAAAATTAATTTTCTCAAAAACTACCTAATGGATTTTGATAAAAATTACACCACAAGATAGCGTATTTTATTTGAAACGTTTTGATGTATTATATTTAATGTTTTGATCATAATTTACTAAATAATGTACAAAAATTAATTTTCTCAAAAACTACCTTATGGATTTTGATAAAAATTACACCACAAGATAGCGTATTTTAGTAGAAACGTTTTGATGTATTATGTTTAATGTTTTAATCATAATTGACTAAAAAATGTACAAAAAATAATTTTCTCAAAAACCACCTTATGGATTTTGATAAAAATTACACCACAAGATAGCGTATTTTATTGGAAACGTTTTGATGTATTATGTTTAATGTTTTGATCATAATTAACTAAATAATGTACAAAAATTAATTTTCTCAAAAACTACCTTATGGATTTTGATAAAAATTAAACCACAAGATAGCGCATATTATAAGAAACGTTTTGATGTATTATTTTATTGGAAACGTTTTGATGTATTATGTTTCATGTTTTGATCATAATTGACTAAATAATGTACAAAAAATAATTTTCTCAAAAACTACCTTATGGATTTTGATAAAAATTACACCACAAGATAGTGTATTTTATAAGAAACGTTTTGATGTATTATGTTTAATGTTTTAATCATAATTGACTAAATAATGTACAAAAAATAATTTTCTCAAAAACTACCTTATGGATTTTGATAAAAATTACACCACAAGATAGCGTATTTTATTAGAAACGTTTTGATGTATTATGTTTAATGTTTTGATCATAATTAACTAAATAATGTACAAAAATTAATTTTCTCAAAAACTACCTTATGGATTTTGATAAAAATTACACCACAAGATAGCGCATATTATAAGAAACGTTTTGATGTATTATTTTATTGGAAACGTTTTGATGTATTATGTTTCATGTTTTGATCATAATTGACTAAATAATGTACAAAAATTAATTTTCTCAAAAACTACCTTATGGATTTTGATAAAAATTACACCACAAGATAGCGTATTTTATAAGAAACGTTTTGATGTATTATGTTTAATGTTTTGATCATAATTAACTAAATAATGTACAAAAATTAATTTTCTCAAAAACTACCTTATGGATTTTGATAAAAATTACTTCACAAGATAGCGCATATTATAAGAAACGTTTTGATGTATTATTTTATTGGAAACGTTTTGATGTATTATGTTTCATGTTTTAATCATAATTGACTAAATAATGTACAAAAAATAATTTTCTCAAAAACTACCTTATGGATTTTGATAAAAATTACACCACAAGATAGCGTATTTTATTAGAAACGTTTTGATGTATTATGTTTAATGTTTTGATCATAATTAACTAAATAATGTACAAAAATTAATTTTCTCAAAAACTACCTTATGGATTTTGATAAAAATTACACCACAAGATAGCGCATATTATAAGAAACGTTTTGATGTATTATTTTATTGGAAACGTTTTGATGTATTATGTTTCATGTTTTGATCATAATTGACTAAATAATGTACAAAAAATAATTTTCTCAAAAACTACCTTATGGATTTTGATAAAAATTACACCACAAGATAGTGTATTTTATTTGAAACGTTTTGATGTATTATATTTAATGTTTTGATCATAATTTACTAAATAATGTACAAAAATTAATTTTCTCAAAAACTACCTTATGGATTTTGATAAAAATTACACCACAAGATAGCGTATTTTATTTGAAACGTTTCGATGTATTATGTTTAATGTTTTGATCATAATTAACTAAATAATGTACAAAAATTAATTTTCTCAAAAACTACCTTATGGATTTTGATAAAAATTACACCACAAGATAGCGCATATTATAAGAAACGTTTTGATGTATTATTATATTGGAAACGTTTTGATGTATTATGTTTCATGTTTTGATCATAATTGACTAAATAATGTACAAAAATTAATTTTCTCAAAAACTACCTTATGGATTTTGATAAAAATTACACCACAAGATAGCGTATTTTATTGGAAACGTTTTGATGTATTATGTTTCATGTTTTGATCATAATTGACTAAATAATGTACAAAAATTAATTTTCTCAAAAACTACCTAATGGATTTTGATAAAAATTACACCACAAGATAGCGTATTTTATTTGAAACGTTTTGATGTATTATATTTAATGTTTTGATCATAATTTACTAAATAATGTACAAAAATTAATTTTCTCAAAAACTACCTTATGGATTTTGATAAAAATTACACCACAAGATAGCGTATTTTATTGGAAACGTTTTGATGTATTATGTTTAATGTTTTGATCATAATTAACTAAATAATGTACAAAAATTAATTTTCTCAAAAACTACCTTATGGATTTTGATAAAAATTACACCACAAGATAGCGCATATTATAAGAAACGTTTTGATGTATTATTTTATTGGAAACGTTTTGATGTATTATGTTTCATGTTTTGATCATAATTGACTAAATAATGTACAAAAATTAATTTTCTCAAAAACTACCTTATGGATTTTGATAAAAAATTACACCACAAGATAGCGTATTTTATTAGAAACGTTTTAATGTATTATGTTTAATGTTTTGATCATAATTAACTAAATAATGTACAAAAATTAATTTTCTCAAAAACTACCTTATGGATTTTGATAAAAATTACACCACAAGATAGCGTATTTTATTGGAAACGTTTTGATGTATTATGTTTCATGTTTTGATCATAATTGACTAAATAATGTACAAAAATTAATTTTCTCAAAAACTACCTAATGGATTTTGATAAAAATTACACCACAAGATAGCGTATTTTATTTGAAACGTTTTGATGTATTATATTTAATGTTTTGATCATAATTTACTAAATAATGTACAAAAATTAATTTTCTCAAAAACTACCTTATGGATTTTGATAAAAATTACACCACAAGATAGCGTATTTTAGTAGAAACGTTTTGATGTATTATGTTTAATGTTTTAATCATAATTGACTAAAAAATGTACAAAAAATAATTTTCTCAAAAACCACCTTATGGATTTTGATAAAAATTACACCACAAGATAGCGTATTTTATTGGAAACGTTTTGATGTATTATGTTTAATGTTTTGATCATAATTAACTAAATAATGTACAAAAATTAATTTTCTCAAAAACTACCTTATGGATTTTGATAAAAATTAAACCACAAGATAGCGCATATTATAAGAAACGTTTTGATGTATTATTTTATTGGAAACGTTTTGATGTATTATGTTTCATGTTTTGATCATAATTGACTAAATAATGTACAAAAAATAATTTTCTCAAAAACTACCTTATGGATTTTGATAAAAATTACACCACAAGATAGTGTATTTTATAAGAAACGTTTTGATGTATTATGTTTAATGTTTTAATCATAATTGACTAAATAATGTACAAAAAATAATTTTCTCAAAAACTACCTTATGGATTTTGATAAAAATTACACCACAAGATAGCGTATTTTATTAGAAACGTTTTGATGTATTATGTTTAATGTTTTGATCATAATTAACTAAATAATGTACAAAAATTAATTTTCTCAAAAACTACCTTATGGATTTTGATAAAAATTACACCACAAGATAGCGCATATTATAAGAAACGTTTTGATGTATTATTTTATTGGAAACGTTTTGATGTATTATGTTTCATGTTTTGATCATAATTGACTAAATAATGTACAAAAATTAATTTTCTCAAAAACTACCTTATGGATTTTGATAAAAATTACACCACAAGATAGCGTATTTTATAAGAAACGTTTTGATGTATTATGTTTAATGTTTTGATCATAATTAACTAAATAATGTACAAAAATTAATTTTCTCAAAAACTACCTTATGGATTTTGATAAAAATTACTTCACAAGATAGCGCATATTATAAGAAACGTTTTGATGTATTATTTTATTGGAAACGTTTTGATGTATTATGTTTCATGTTTTGATCATAATTGACTAAATAATGTACAAAAATTAATTTTCTCAAAAACTACCTTATGGATTTTGATAAAAATTACACCACAAGATAGCGTATTTTATTGGAAACGTTTTGATGTATTATGTTTAATGTTTTGATCATAATTAACTAAATAATGTACAAAAATTAATTTTCTCAAAAACTACCTTATGGATTTTGATAAAAATTACACCACAAGATAGCGTATTTTATAAGAAACGTTTTGATGTATTATGTTTAATGTCTTAATCATAATTGACTAAATAATGTACAAAAAATAATTTTCTCAAAAACTACCTTATGGATTTTGATAAAAATTACACCACAAGATAGCGTATTTTAGTAGAAACGTTTTGATGTATTATGTTTAATGTTTTGATCATAATTAACTAAATAATGTACAAAAATTAATTTTCTCAAAAACTACCTTATGGATTTTGATAAAAATTACACCACAAGATAGCGCATATTATAAGAAACGTTTTGATGTATTATTTTATTGGAAACGTTTTGATGTATTATGTTTCATGTTTTGATCATAATTGACTAAATAATGTACAAAAAATAATTTTCTCAAAAACTACCTAATGGATTTTGATAAAAATTACACCACAAGATAGCGTATTTTATTAGAAACGTTTTGATGTATTATGTTTAATGTTTTGATCATAATTAACTAAATAATGTACAAAAATTAATTTTCTCAAAAACTACCTTATGGATTTTGATAAAAATTACACCACAAGATAGCGCATATTATAAGAAACGTTTTGATGTATTATTTTATTGGAAACGTTTTGATGTATTATGTTTCATGTTTTGATCATAATTGACTAAATAATGTACAAAAATTAATTTTCTCAAAAACTACCTTATGGATTTTGATAAAAAATTACACCACAAGATAGCGTATTTTATTAGAAACGTTTTAATGTATTATGTTTAATGTTTTGATCATAATTAACTAAATAATGTACAAAAATTAATTTTCTCAAAAACTACCTTATGGATTTTGATAAAAATTACACCACAAGATAGCGTATTTTATTGGAAACGTTTTGATGTATTATGTTTCATGTTTTGATCATAATTGACTAAATATTGTACAAAAATTAATTTTCTCAAAAACTACCTAATGGATTTTGATAAAAATTACACCACAAGATAGCGTATTTTATTTGAAACGTTTTGATGTATTATATTTAATGTTTTGATCATAATTTACTAAATAATGTACAAAAATTAATTTTCTCAAAAACTACCTTATGGATTTTGATAAAAATTACACCACAAGATAGCGTATTTTATTTGAAACGTTTCGATGTATTATGTTTAATGTTTTGATCATAATTAACTAAATAATGTACAAAAATTAATTTTCTCAAAAACTACCTTATGGATTTTGATAAAAATTACACCACAAGATAGCGCATATTATAAGAAACGTTTTGATGTATTATTATATTGGAAACGTTTTGATGTATTATGTTTCATGTTTTGATCATAATTGACTAAATAATGTACAAAAATTAATTTTCTCAAAAACTACCTTATGGATTTTGATAAAAATTACACCACAAGATAGCGTATTTTATTGGAAACGTTTTGATGTATTATGTTTCATGTTTTGATCATAATTGACTAAATAATGTACAAAAATTAATTTTCTCAAAAACTACCTAATGGATTTTGATAAAAATTACACCACAAGATAGCGTATTTTATTTGAAACGTTTTGATGTATTATATTTAATGTTTTGATCATAATTTACTAAATAATGTACAAAAATTAATTTTCTCAAAAACTACCTTATGGATTTTGATAAAAATTACACCACAAGATAGCGTATTTTATTGGAAACGTTTTGATGTATTATGTTTAATGTTTTGATCATAATTAACTAAATAATGTACAAAAATTAATTTTCTCAAAAACTACCTTATGGATTTTGATAAAAATTACACCACAAGATAGCGCATATTATAAGAAACGTTTTGATGTATTATTTTATTGGAAACGTTTTGATGTATTATGTTTCATGTTTTGATCATAATTGACTAAATAATGTACAAAAATTAATTTTCTCAAAAACTACCTTATGGATTTTGATAAAAAATTACACCACAAGATAGCGTATTTTATTAGAAACGTTTTAATGTATTATGTTTAATGTTTTGATCATAATTAACTAAATAATGTACAAAAATTAATTTTCTCAAAAACTACCTTATGGATTTTGATAAAAATTACACCACAAGATAGCGTATTTTATTGGAAACGTTTTGATGTATTATGTTTCATGTTTTGATCATAATTGACTAAATAATGTACAAAAATTAATTTTCTCAAAAACTACCTAATGGATTTTGATAAAAATTACACCACAAGATAGCGTATTTTATTTGAAACGTTTTGATGTATTATATTTAATGTTTTGATCATAATTTACTAAATAATGTACAAAAATTAATTTTCTCAAAAACTACCTTATGGATTTTGATAAAAATTACACCACAAGATAGCGCATATTATAAGAAACGTTTTGATGTATTATTTTATTGGAAACGTTTTGATGTATTATGTTTCATGTTTTGATCATAATTGACTAAATAATGTACAAAAATTAATTTTCTCAAAAACTACCTTATGGATTTTGATAAAAAATTACACCACAAGATAGCGTATTTTATTAGAAACGTTTTAATGTATTATGTTTAATGTTTTGATCATAATTAACTAAATAATGTACAAAAATTAATTTTCTCAAAAACTACCTTATGGATTTTGATAAAAATTACACCACAAGATAGCGTATTTTATTTGAAACGTTTTGATGTATTATATTTAATGTTTTGATCATAATTTACTAAATAATGTACAAAAATTAATTTTCTCAAAAACTACCTTATGGATTTTGATAAAAATTACACCACAAGATAGCGTATTTTATTGGAAACGTTTTGATGTATTATGTTTCATGTTTTGATCATAATTGACTAAATAATGTACAAAAATTAATTTTCTCAAAAACTACCTAATGGATTTTGATAAAAATTACACCACAAGATAGCGTATTTTATTTGAAACGTTTCGATGTATTATGTTTAATGTTTTGATCATAATTAACTAAATAATGTACAAAAGTTAATTTTCTCAAAAACTACCTTATGGATTTTGATAAAAATTACACCACAAGATAGCGCATATTATAAGAAACGTTTTGATGTATTATTATATTGGAAACGTTTTGATGTATTATGTTTCATGTTTTGATCATAATTGACTAAATAATGTACAAAAATTAATTTTCTCAAAAACTACCTAATGGATTTTGATAAAAATTACACCACAAGATAGCGTATTTTATTTGAAACGTTTTGATGTATTATATTTAATGTTTTGATCATAATTGACTAAATAATGTACAAAAAATAATTTTCTCAAAAACTACCTTATGGATTTTGATAAAAATTACACCACAAGATAGCGTATTTTATTTGAAACGTTTTGATGTATTATGTTTAATGTTTTGATCATAATTAACTAAAAAATGTACAAAAATTAATTTTCTCAAAAACTACCTTATGGATTTTGATAAAAATTACTTCACAAGATAGCGCATATTATAAGAAACGTTTTGATGTATTATTTTATTGGAAACGTTTTGATGTATTATGTTTCATGTTTTGATCATAATTGACTAAATAATGTACAAAAATTAATTTTCTCAAAAACTACCTTATGGATTTTGATAAAAATTGCACCACAAGATAGCGTATTTTATTAGAAACGTTTTGATGTATTATGTTTAATGTTTTGATCATAATTGACTAAATAATGTACAAAAAATAATTTTCTCAAAAACTACCTTATGGATTTTGATAAAAATTACACCACAAGATAGCGTATTTTATTAGAAACGTTTTGATGTATTATGTTTAATGTTTTAATCATAATTGACTAAATAATGTACAAAAAATAATTTTCTCAAAAACTACCTTATGGATTTTGATAAAAATTACACCACAAGATAGCGTATTTTATTAGAAACGTTTTGATGTATTATGTTTAATGTTTTGATCATAATTAACTAAATAATGTACAAAAATTAATTTTCTCAAAAACTATCTTATGGATTTTGATAAAAATTACACCACGAGATAGCGCATATTATAAGAAACGTTTTGATGTATTATGTTTAATGTTTTGATCATAATTAACTAAATAATGTACAAAAATTAATTTTCTCAAAAACTACCTTATGGATTTTGATAAAAATTACACCACAAGATAGCGTATTTTATTGGAAACGTTTTGATGTATTATGTTTAATGTTTTGATCATAATTGACTAAATAATGTACAAAAATTAATTTTCTCAAAAACTACCTAATGGATTTTGATAAAAATTACACCACAAGATAGCGTATTTTATTTGAAACGTTTTGATGTATTATATTTAATGTTTTGATCATAATTGACTAAATAATGTACAAAAATTAATTTTCTCAAAAACTACCTTATGGATTTTGATAAAAATTACTTCACAAGATAGCGCATATTATAAGAAACGTTTTGATGTATTATTATATTGGAAACGTTTTGATGTATTATGTTTCATGTTTTGATCATAATTGACTAAATAATGTACAAAAATTAATTTTCTCAAAAACTACCTAATGGATTTTGATAAAAATTACACCACAAGATAGCGTATTTTATTTGAAACGTTTTGATGTATTATATTTAATGTTTTGATCATAATTGACTAAATAATGTACAAAAAATAATTTTCTCAAAAACTACCTTATGGATTTTGATAAAAATTACACCACAAGATAGCGTATTTTATTTGAAACGTTTTGATGTATTATGTTTAATGTTTTGATCATAATTAACTAAAAAATGTACAAAAATTAATTTTCTCAAAAACTACCTTATGGATTTTGATAAAAATTACTTCACAAGATAGCGCATATTATAAGAAACGTTTTGATGTATTATTTTATTGGAAACGTTTTGATGTATTATGTTTCATGTTTTGATCATAATTGACTAAATAATGTACAAAAATTAATTTTCTCAAAAACTACCTTATGGATTTTGATAAAAATTGCACCACAAGATAGCGTATTTTATTAGAAACGTTTTGATGTATTATGTTTAATGTTTTGATCATAATTGACTAAATAATGTACAAAAAATAATTTTCTCAAAAACTACCTTATGGATTTTGATAAAAATTACACCACAAGATAGCGTATTTTATTAGAAACGTTTTGATGTATTATGTTTAATGTTTTAATCATAATTGACTAAATAATGTACAAAAAATAATTTTCTCAAAAACTACCTTATGGATTTTGATAAAAATTACACCACAAGATAGCGTATTTTATTAGAAACGTTTTGATGTATTATGTTTAATGTTTTGATCATAATTAACTAAATAATGTACAAAAATTAATTTTCTCAAAAACTATCTTATGGATTTTGATAAAAATTACACCACGAGATAGCGCATATTATAAGAAACGTTTTGATGTATTATGTTTAATGTTTTGATCATAATTAACTAAATAATGTACAAAAATTAATTTTCTCAAAAACTACCTTATGGATTTTGATAAAAATTACACCACAAGATAGCGTATTTTATTGGAAACGTTTTGATGTATTATGTTTCATGTTTTGATCATAATTGACTAAATAATGTACAAAAATTAATTTTCTCAAAAACTACCTTATGGATTTTGATAAAAATTACACCACAAGATAGCGTATTTTATTGGAAACGTTTTGATGTATTATGTTTAATGTTTTGATCATAATTAACTAAATAATGTACAAAAATTAATTTTCTCAAAAACTACCTTATGGATTTTGATAAAAATTACACCACAAGATAGCGTATTTTATAAGAAACGTTTTGATGTATTATGTTTAATGTCTTAATCATAATTGACTAAATAATGTACAAAAAATAATTTTCTCAAAAACTACCTTATGGATTTTGATAAAAATT
Organism: Pieris napi; assembly: GCF_905475465.1. Classification (NCBI taxonomy): domain Eukaryota; kingdom Metazoa; phylum Arthropoda; class Insecta; order Lepidoptera; family Pieridae; genus Pieris; species Pieris napi. The sequence continues at coordinate 2,317,816 of NC_062258.1, read as the reverse complement.
ACACCACAAGATAGCGTATTTTAGTAGAAACGTTTTGATGTATTATGTTTAATGTTTTGATCATAATTAACTAAATAATGTACAAAAATTAATTTTCTCAAAAACTACCTTATGGATTTTGATAAAAATTACACCACAAGATAGCGCATATTATAAGAAACGTTTTGATGTATTATTTTATTGGAAACGTTTTGATGTATTATGTTTCATGTTTTGATCATAATTGACTAAATAATGTACAAAAAATAATTTTCTCAAAAACTACCTAATGGATTTTGATAAAAATTACACCACAAGATAGCGTATTTTATTAGAAACGTTTTGATGTATTATGTTTAATGTTTTGATCATAATTAACTAAATAATGTACAAAAATTAATTTTCTCAAAAACTACCTTATGGATTTTGATAAAAATTACACCACAAGATAGCGCATATTATAAGAAACGTTTTGATGTATTATTTTATTGGAAACGTTTTGATGTATTATGTTTCATGTTTTGATCATAATTGACTAAATAATGTACAAAAATTAATTTTCTCAAAAACTACCTTATGGATTTTGATAAAAAATTACACCACAAGATAGCGTATTTTATTAGAAACGTTTTAATGTATTATGTTTAATGTTTTGATCATAATTAACTAAATAATGTACAAAAATTAATTTTCTCAAAAACTACCTTATGGATTTTGATAAAAATTACACCACAAGATAGCGTATTTTATTGGAAACGTTTTGATGTATTATGTTTCATGTTTTGATCATAATTGACTAAATATTGTACAAAAATTAATTTTCTCAAAAACTACCTAATGGATTTTGATAAAAATTACACCACAAGATAGCGTATTTTATTTGAAACGTTTTGATGTATTATATTTAATGTTTTGATCATAATTTACTAAATAATGTACAAAAATTAATTTTCTCAAAAACTACCTTATGGATTTTGATAAAAATTACACCACAAGATAGCGTATTTTATTTGAAACGTTTCGATGTATTATGTTTAATGTTTTGATCATAATTAACTAAATAATGTACAAAAATTAATTTTCTCAAAAACTACCTTATGGATTTTGATAAAAATTACACCACAAGATAGCGCATATTATAAGAAACGTTTTGATGTATTATTATATTGGAAACGTTTTGATGTATTATGTTTCATGTTTTGATCATAATTGACTAAATAATGTACAAAAATTAATTTTCTCAAAAACTACCTTATGGATTTTGATAAAAATTACACCACAAGATAGCGTATTTTATTGGAAACGTTTTGATGTATTATGTTTCATGTTTTGATCATAATTGACTAAATAATGTACAAAAATTAATTTTCTCAAAAACTACCTAATGGATTTTGATAAAAATTACACCACAAGATAGCGTATTTTATTTGAAACGTTTTGATGTATTATATTTAATGTTTTGATCATAATTTACTAAATAATGTACAAAAATTAATTTTCTCAAAAACTACCTTATGGATTTTGATAAAAATTACACCACAAGATAGCGTATTTTATTGGAAACGTTTTGATGTATTATGTTTCATGTTTTGATCATAATTAACTAAATAATGTACAAAAATTAATTTTCTCAAAAACTACCTTATGGATTTTGATAAAAATTACACCACAAGATAGCGCATATTATAAGAAACGTTTTGATGTATTATTTTATTGGAAACGTTTTGATGTATTATGTTTCATGTTTTGATCATAATTGACTAAATAATGTACAAAAATTAATTTTCTCAAAAACTACCTTATGGATTTTGATAAAAAATTACACCACAAGATAGCGTATTTTATTAGAAACGTTTTAATGTATTATGTTTAATGTTTTGATCATAATTAACTAAATAATGTACAAAAATTAATTTTCTCAAAAACTACCTTATGGATTTTGATAAAAATTACACCACAAGATAGCGTATTTTATTGGAAACGTTTTGATGTATTATGTTTCATGTTTTGATCATAATTGACTAAATAATGTACAAAAATTAATTTTCTCAAAAACTACCTAATGGATTTTGATAAAAATTACACCACAAGATAGCGTATTTTATTTGAAACGTTTTGATGTATTATATTTAATGTTTTGATCATAATTTACTAAATAATGTACAAAAATTAATTTTCTCAAAAACTACCTTATGGATTTTGATAAAAATTACACCACAAGATAGCGCATATTATAAGAAACGTTTTGATGTATTATTTTATTGGAAACGTTTTGATGTATTATGTTTCATGTTTTGATCATAATTGACTAAATAATGTACAAAAATTAATTTTCTCAAAAACTACCTTATGGATTTTGATAAAAAATTACACCACAAGATAGCGTATTTTATTAGAAACGTTTTAATGTATTATGTTTAATGTTTTGATCATAATTAACTAAATAATGTACAAAAATTAATTTTCTCAAAAACTACCTTATGGATTTTGATAAAAATTACACCACAAGATAGCGTATTTTATTTGAAACGTTTTGATGTATTATATTTAATGTTTTGATCATAATTTACTAAATAATGTACAAAAATTAATTTTCTCAAAAACTACCTTATGGATTTTGATAAAAATTACACCACAAGATAGCGTATTTTATTGGAAACGTTTTGATGTATTATGTTTCATGTTTTGATCATAATTGACTAAATAATGTACAAAAATTAATTTTCTCAAAAACTACCTAATGGATTTTGATAAAAATTACACCACAAGATAGCGTATTTTATTTGAAACGTTTCGATGTATTATGTTTAATGTTTTGATCATAATTAACTAAATAATGTACAAAAGTTAATTTTCTCAAAAACTACCTTATGGATTTTGATAAAAATTACACCACAAGATAGCGCATATTATAAGAAACGTTTTGATGTATTATTATATTGGAAACGTTTTGATGTATTATGTTTCATGTTTTGATCATAATTGACTAAATAATGTACAAAAATTAATTTTCTCAAAAACTACCTAATGGATTTTGATAAAAATTACACCACAAGATAGCGTATTTTATTTGAAACGTTTTGATGTATTATATTTAATGTTTTGATCATAATTGACTAAATAATGTACAAAAAATAATTTTCTCAAAAACTACCTTATGGATTTTGATAAAAATTACACCACAAGATAGCGTATTTTATTTGAAACGTTTTGATGTATTATGTTTAATGTTTTGATCATAATTAACTAAAAAATGTACAAAAATTAATTTTCTCAAAAACTACCTTATGGATTTTGATAAAAATTACTTCACAAGATAGCGCATATTATAAGAAACGTTTTGATGTATTATTTTATTGGAAACGTTTTGATGTATTATGTTTCATGTTTTGATCATAATTGACTAAATAATGTACAAAAATTAATTTTCTCAAAAACTACCTTATGGATTTTGATAAAAATTGCACCACAAGATAGCGTATTTTATTAGAAACGTTTTGATGTATTATGTTTAATGTTTTGATCATAATTGACTAAATAATGTACAAAAAATAATTTTCTCAAAAACTACCTTATGGATTTTGATAAAAATTACACCACAAGATAGCGTATTTTATTAGAAACGTTTTGATGTATTATGTTTAATGTTTTAATCATAATTGACTAAATAATGTACAAAAAATAATTTTCTCAAAAACTACCTTATGGATTTTGATAAAAATTACACCACAAGATAGCGTATTTTATTAGAAACGTTTTGATGTATTATGTTTAATGTTTTGATCATAATTAACTAAATAATGTACAAAAATTAATTTTCTCAAAAACTATCTTATGGATTTTGATAAAAATTACACCACGAGATAGCGCATATTATAAGAAACGTTTTGATGTATTATTTTATTGGAAACGTTTTGATGTATTATGTTTCATGTTTTGATCATAATTGACTAAATAATGTACAAAAATTAATTTTCTCAAAAACTACCTTATGGATTTTGATAAAAATTGCACCACAAGATAGCGTATTTTATTAGAAACGTTTTGATGTATTATGTTTAATGTTTTGATCATAATTGACTAAATAATGTACAAAAAATAATTTTCTCAAAAACTACCTTATGGATTTTGATAAAAATTACACCACAAGATAGCGTATTTTATTAGAAACGTTTTGATGTATTATGTTTAATGTTTTAATCATAATTGACTAAATAATGTACAAAAAATAATTTTCTCAAAAACTACCTTATGGATTTTGATAAAAATTACACCATAAGATAGCGTATTTTATTAGAAACGTTTTGATGTATTATGTTTAATGTTTTGATCATAATTAACTAAATAATGTACAAAAATTAATTTTCTCAAAAACTACCTTATGGATTTTGATAAAAATTACACCACAAGATAGCGCATATTATAAGAAACGTTTTGATGTATTATTTTATTGGAAACGTTTTGATGTATTATGTTTCATGTTTTGATCATAATTGACTAAATAATGTACAAAAATTAATTTTCTCAAAAACTACCATATGGATTTTGATAAAAATTACACCACAAGATAGCGTATTTTATTAGAAACGTTTTGATGTATTATGTTTAATGTTTTGATCATAATTGACTAAATAATGTACAAAAAATAATTTTCTCAAAAACTACCTTATGGATTTTGATAAAAATTACACCACAAGATAGCGTATTTTATTAGAAACGTTTTGATGTATTATGTTTAATGTTTTGATCATAATTAACTAAATAATGTACAAAAATTAATTTTCTCAAAAACTACCTTATGGATTTTGATAAAAATTACACCACAAGATAGCGCATATTATAAGAAACGTTTTGATGTATTATTTTATTGGAAACGTTTTGATGTATTATGTTTCATGTTTTGATCATAATTGACTAAATAATGTACAAAAATTAATTTTCTCAAAAACTACCTTATGGATTTTGATAAAAATTGCACCACAAGATAGCGTATTTTATTAGAAACGTTTTGATGTATTATGTTTAATGTTTTGATCATAATTGACTAAATAATGTACAAAAAATAATTTTCTCAAAAACTACCTTATGGATTTTGATAAAAATTACACCACAAGATAGCGTATTTTATTAGAAACGTTTTGATGTATTATGTTTAATGTTTTAATCATAATTGACTAAATAATGTACAAAAAATAATTTTCTCAAAAACTACCTTATGGATTTTGATAAAAATTACACCACAAGATAGCGTATTTTATTAGAAACGTTTTGATGTATTATGTTTAATGTTTTGATCATAATTAACTAAATAATGTACAAAAATTAATTTTCTCAAAAACTACCTTATGGATTTTGATAAAAATTACACCACAAGATAGCGCATATTATAAGAAACGTTTTGATGTATTATTTTATTGGAAACGTTTTGATGTATTATGTTTCATGTTTTGATCATAATTGACTAAATAATGTACAAAAATTAATTTTCTCAAAAACTACCTTATGGATTTTGATAAAAAATTACACCACAAGATAGCGTATTTTATTAGAAACGTTTTAATGTATTATGTTTAATGTTTTGATCATAATTAACTAAATAATGTACAAAAATTAATTTTCTCAAAAACTACCTTATGGATTTTGATAAAAATTACACCACAAGATAGCGTATTTTATTGGAAACGTTTTGATGTATTATGTTTCATGTTTTGATCATAATTGACTAAATAATGTACAAAAATTAATTTTCTCAAAAACTACCTAATGGATTTTGATAAAAATTACACCACAAGATAGCGTATTTTATTGGAAACGTTTTGATGTATTATGTTTCATGTTTTGATCATAATTGACTAAATAATGTACAAAAATTAATTTTCTCAAAAACTACCTAATGGATTTTGATAAAAATTACACCACAAGATAGCGTATTTTATTTGAAACGTTTTGATGTATTATATTTAATGTTTTGATCATAATTTACTAAATAATGTACAAAAATTAATTTTCTCAAAAACTACCTTATGGATTTTGATAAAAATTACACCACAAGATAGCGTATTTTATTGGAAACGTTTTGATGTATTATGTTTAATGTTTTGATCATAATTAACTAAATAATGTACAAAAATTAATTTTCTCAAAAACTACCTTATGGATTTTGATAAAAATTACACCACAAGATAGCGCATATTATAAGAAACGTTTTGATGTATTATTTTATTGGAAACGTTTTGATGTATTATGTTTCATGTTTTGATCATAATTGACTAAATAATGTACAAAAATTAATTTTCTCAAAAACTACCTTATGGATTTTGATAAAAAATTACACCACAAGATAGCGTATTTTATTAGAAACGTTTTAATGTATTATGTTTAATGTTTTGATCATAATTAACTAAATAATGTACAAAAATTAATTTTCTCAAAAACTACCTTATGGATTTTGATAAAAATTACACCACAAGATAGCGTATTTTATTGGAAACGTTTTGATGTATTATGTTTCATGTTTTGATCATAATTGACTAAATAATGTACAAAAATTAATTTTCTCAAAAACTACCTAATGGATTTTGATAAAAATTACACCACAAGATAGCGTATTTTATTTGAAACGTTTTGATGTATTATATTTAATGTTTTGATCATAATTTACTAAATAATGTACAAAAATTAATTTTCTCAAAAACTACCTTATGGATTTTGATAAAAATTACACCACAAGATAGCGTATTTTAGTAGAAACGTTTTGATGTATTATGTTTAATGTTTTAATCATAATTGACTAAAAAATGTACAAAAAATAATTTTCTCAAAAACCACCTTATGGATTTTGATAAAAATTACACCACAAGATAGCGTATTTTATTGGAAACGTTTTGATGTATTATGTTTAATGTTTTGATCATAATTAACTAAATAATGTACAAAAATTAATTTTCTCAAAAACTACCTTATGGATTTTGATAAAAATTAAACCACAAGATAGCGCATATTATAAGAAACGTTTTGATGTATTATTTTATTGGAAACGTTTTGATGTATTATGTTTCATGTTTTGATCATAATTGACTAAATAATGTACAAAAGTTAATTTTCTCAAAAACTACCTTATGGATTTTGATAAAAATTACACCACAAGATAGCGCATATTATAAGAAACGTTTTGATGTATTATTATATTGGAAACGTTTTGATGTATTATGTTTCATGTTTTGATCATAATTGACTAAATAATGTACAAAAATTAATTTTCTCAAAAACTACCTTATGGATTTTGATAAAAATTACACCACAAGATAGTGTATTTTATAAGAAACGTTTTGATGTATTATGTTTAATGTTTTAATCATAATTGACTAAATAATGTACAAAAAATAATTTTCTCAAAAACTACCTTATGGATTTTGATAAAAATTACACCACAAGATAGCGTATTTTATTAGAAACGTTTTGATGTATTATGTTTAATGTTTTGATCATAATTAACTAAATAATGTACAAAAATTAATTTTCTCAAAAACTACCTTATGGATTTTGATAAAAATTACACCACAAGATAGCGCATATTATAAGAAACGTTTTGATGTATTATTTTATTGGAAACGTTTTGATGTATTATGTTTCATGTTTTGATCATAATTGACTAAATAATGTACAAAAATTAATTTTCTCAAAAACTACCTTATGGATTTTGATAAAAATTACACCACAAGATAGCGTATTTTATAAGAAACGTTTTGATGTATTATGTTTAATGTTTTGATCATAATTAACTAAAAAATGTACAAAAATTAATTTTCTCAAAAACTACCTTATGGATTTTGATAAAAATTACTTCACAAGATAGCGCATATTATAAGAAACGTTTTGATGTATTATTTTATTGGAAACGTTTTGATGTATTATGTTTCATGTTTTGATCATAATTGACTAAATAATGTACAAAAATTAATTTTCTCAAAAACTACCTTATGGATTTTGATAAAAATTGCACCACAAGATAGCGTATTTTATTAGAAACGTTTTGATGTATTATGTTTAATGTTTTGATCATAATTAACTAAATAATGTACAAAAATTAATTTTCTCAAAAACTACCTTATGGATTTTGATAAAAATTACACCACAAGATAGCGTATTTTATAAGAAACGTTTTGATGTATTATGTTTAATGTCTTAATCATAATTGACTAAATAATGTACAAAAAATAATTTTCTCAAAAACTACCTTATGGATTTTGATAAAAATTACACCACAAGATAGCGTATTTTAGTAGAAACGTTTTGATGTATTATGTTTAATGTTTTGATCATAATTAACTAAATAATGTACAAAAATTAATTTTCTCAAAAACTACCTTATGGATTTTGATAAAAATTACACCACAAGATAGCGCATATTATAAGAAACGTTTTGATGTATTATTTTATTGGAAACGTTTTGATGTATTATGTTTCATGTTTTGATCATAATTGACTAAATAATGTACAAAAAATAATTTTCTCAAAAACTACCTAATGGATTTTGATAAAAATTACACCACAAGATAGCGTATTTTATTAGAAACGTTTTGATGTATTATGTTTAATGTTTTGATCATAATTAACTAAATAATGTACAAAAATTAATTTTCTCAAAAACTACCTTATGGATTTTGATAAAAATTACACCACAAGATAGCGCATATTATAAGAAACGTTTTGATGTATTATTTTATTGGAAACGTTTTGATGTATTATGTTTCATGTTTTGATCATAATTGACTAAATAATGTACAAAAATTAATTTTCTCAAAAACTACCTTATGGATTTTGATAAAAAATTACACCACAAGATAGCGTATTTTATTAGAAACGTTTTAATGTATTATGTTTAATGTTTTGATCATAATTAACTAAATAATGTACAAAAATTAATTTTCTCAAAAACTACCTTATGGATTTTGATAAAAATTACACCACAAGATAGCGTATTTTATTGGAAACGTTTTGATGTATTATGTTTCATGTTTTGATCATAATTGACTAAATATTGTACAAAAATTAATTTTCTCAAAAACTACCTAATGGATTTTGATAAAAATTACACCACAAGATAGCGTATTTTATTTGAAACGTTTTGATGTATTATATTTAATGTTTTGATCATAATTTACTAAATAATGTACAAAAATTAATTTTCTCAAAAACTACCTTATGGATTTTGATAAAAATTACACCACAAGATAGCGTATTTTATTAGAAACGATTCGATGTATTATGTTTAATGTTTTGATCATAATTAACTAAATAATGTACAAAAATTAATTTTCTCAAAAACTACCTTATGGATTTTGATAAAAATTACACCACAAGATAGCGCATATTATAAGAAACGTTTTGATGTATTATTATATTGGAAACGTTTTGATGTATTATGTTTCATGTTTTGATCATAATTGACTAAATAATGTACAAAAATTAATTTTCTCAAAAACTACCTTATGGATTTTGATAAAAATTACACCACAAGATAGCGTATTTTATTGGAAACGTTTTGATGTATTATGTTTCATGTTTTGATCATAATTGACTAAATAATGTACAAAAATTAATTTTCTCAAAAACTACCTAATGGATTTTGATAAAAATTACACCACAAGATAGCGTATTTTATTTGAAACGTTTTGATGTATTATATTTAATGTTTTGATCATAATTTACTAAATAATGTACAAAAATTAATTTTCTCAAAAACTACCTTATGGATTTTGATAAAAATTACACCACAAGATAGCGTATTTTATTGGAAACGTTTTGATGTATTATGTTTAATGTTTTGATCATAATTAACTAAATAATGTACAAAAATTAATTTTCTCAAAAACTACCTTATGGATTTTGATAAAAATTACACCACAAGATAGCGCATATTATAAGAAACGTTTTGATGTATTATTTTATTGGAAACGTTTTGATGTATTATGTTTCATGTTTTGATCATAATTGACTAAATAATGTACAAAAATTAATTTTCTCAAAAACTACCTTATGGATTTTGATAAAAAATTACACCACAAGATAGCGTATTTTATTAGAAACGTTTTAATGTATTATGTTTAATGTTTTGATATGATTGGAAACGTTTTGATGTATTATGTTTCATGTTTTGATCATAATTGACTAAATAATGTACAAAAATTAATTTTCTCAAAAACTACCTTATGGATTTTGATAAAAAATTACACCACAAGATAGCGTATTTTATTAGAAACGTTTTAATGTATTATGTTTCATGTTTTGATCATAATTGACTAAATAATGTACAAAAATTAATTTTCTCAAAAACTACCAAATGGATTTTGATAAAAATTACACCACAAGATAGCGTATTTTATTTGAAACGTTTTGATGTATTATATTTAATGTTTTGATCATAATTTACTAAATAATGTACAAAAATTAATTTTCTCAAAAACTACCTTATGGATTTTGATAAAAATTACACCACAAGATAGCGTATTTTATTTGAAACGTTTTGATGTATTATATTTAATGTTTTGATCATAATTTACTAAATAATGTACAAAAATTAATTTTCTCAAAAACTACCTTATGGATTTTGATAAAAATTACACCACAAGATAGCGTATTTTATTGGAAACGTTTTGATGTATTATGTTTCATGTTTTGATCATAATTGACTAAATAATGTACAAAAATTAATTTTCTCAAAAACTACCTAATGGATTTTGATAAAAATTACACCACAAGATAGCGTATTTTATTTGAAACGTTTCGATGTATTATGTTTAATGTTTTGATCATAATTAACTAAATAATGTACAAAAGTTAATTTTCTCAAAAACTACCTTATGGATTTTGATAAAAATTACACCACAAGATAGCGCATATTATAAGAAACGTTTTGATGTATTATTATATTGGAAACGTTTTGATGTATTATGTTTCATGTTTTGATCATAATTGACTAAATAATGTACAAAAATTAATTTTCTCAAAAACTACCTAATGGATTTTGATAAAAATTACACCACAAGATAGCGTATTTTATTTGAAACGTTTTGATGTATTATATTTAATGTTTTGATCATAATTGACTAAATAATGTACAAAAAATAATTTTCTCAAAAACTACCTTATGGATTTTGATAAAAATTACACCACAAGATAGCGTATTTTATTAGAAACGTTTTGATGTATTATGTTTAATGTTTTGATCATAATTAACTAAAAAATGTACAAAAATTAATTTTCTCAAAAACTACCTTATGGATTTTGATAAAAATTACTTCACAAGATAGCGCATATTATAAGAAACGTTTTGATGTATTATTTTATTGGAAACGTTTTGATGTATTATGTTTCATGTTTTGATCATAATTGACTAAATAATGTACAAAAATTAATTTTCTCAAAAACTACCTTATGGATTTTGATAAAAATTGCACCACAAGATAGCGTATTTTATTAGAAACGTTTTGATGTATTATGTTTAATGTTTTGATCATAATTGACTAAATAATGTACAAAAAATAATTTTCTCAAAAACTACCTTATGGATTTTGATAAAAATTACACCACAAGATAGCGTATTTTATTAGAAACAATTGATGTATTATGTTTAATGTTTTAATCATAATTGACTAAATAATGTACAAAAAATAATTTTCTCAAAAACTACCTTATGGATTTTGATAAAAATTACACCACAAGATAGCGTATTTTATTAGAAACGTTTTGATGTATTATGTTTAATGTTTTGATCATAATTAACTAAATAATGTACAAAAATTAATTTTCTCAAAAACTATCTTATGGATTTTGATAAAAATTACACCACGAGATAGCGCATATTATAAGAAACGTTTTGATGTATTATTTTATTGGAAACGTTTTGATGTATTATGTTTCATGTTTTGATCATAATTGACTAAATAATGTACAAAAATTAATTTTCTCAAAAACTACCTTATGGATTTTGATAAAAATTGCACCACAAGATAGCGTATTTTATTAGAAACGTTTTGATGTATTATGTTTAATGTTTTGATCATAATTGACTAAATAATGTACAAAAAATAATTTTCTCAAAAACTACCTTATGGATTTTGATAAAAATTACACCACAAGATAGCGTATTTTATTAGAAACGTTTTGATGTATTATGTTTAATGTTTTAATCATAATTGACTAAATAATGTACAAAAAATAATTTTCTCAAAAACTACCTTATGGATTTTGATAAAAATTACACCATAAGATAGCGTATTTTATTAGAAACGTTTTGATGTATTATGTTTAATGTTTTGATCATAATTAACTAAATAATGTACAAAAATTAATTTTCTCAAAAACTACCTTATGGATTTTGATAAAAATTACACCACAAGATAGCGCATATTATAAGAAACGTTTTGATGTATTATTTTATTGGAAACGTTTTGATGTATTATGTTTCATGTTTTGATCATAATTGACTAAATAATGTACAAAAATTAATTTTCTCAAAAACTACCATATGGATTTTGATAAAAATTACACCACAAGATAGCGTATTTTATAAGAAACGTTTTGATGTATTATGTTTAATGTTTTGATCATAATTGACTAAATAATGTACAAAAAATAATTTTCTCAAAAACTACCGTATGGATTTTGATAAAAATTACACCACAAGATAGCGTATTTTATTAGAAACGTTTTGATGTATTATGTTTAATGTTTTGATCATAATTAACTAAATAATGTACAAAAATTAATTTTCTCAAAAACTACCTTATGGATTTTGATAAAAATTACACCACAAGATAGCGCATATTATAAGAAACGTTTTGATGTATTATTTTATTGGAAACGTTTTGATGTATTATGTTTCATGTTTTGATCATAATTGACTAAATAATGTACAAAAATTAATTTTCTCAAAAACTACCTTATGGATTTTGATAAAAATTGCACCACAAGATAGCGTATTTAATTAGAAACGTTTTGATGTATTATGTTTAATGTTTTGATCATAATTGACTAAATAATGTACAAAAAATAATTTTCTCAAAAACTACCTTATGGATTTTGATAAAAATTACACCACAAGATAGCGTATTTTATTAGAAACGTTTTGATGTATTATGTTTAATGTTTTAATCATAATTGACTAAATAATGTACAAAAAATAATTTTCTCAAAAACTACCTTATGGATTTTGATAAAAATTACACCACAAGATAGCGTATTTTATTAGAAACGTTTTGATGTATTATGTTTAATGTTTTGATCATAATTAACTAAATAATGTACAAAAATTAATTTTCTCAAAAACTACCTTATGGATTTTGATAAAAATTACACCACAAGATAGCGCATATTATAAGAAACGTTTTGATGTATTATTTTATTGGAAACGTTTTGATGTATTATGTTTCATGTTTTGATCATAATTGACTAAATAATGTACAAAAATTAATTTTCTCAAAAACTACCTTATGGATTTTGATAAAAAATTACACCACAAGATAGCGTATTTTATTAGAAACGTTTTAATGTATTATGTTTAATGTTTTGATCATAATTAACTAAATAATGTACAAAAATTAATTTTCTCAAAAACTACCTTATGGATTTTGATAAAAATTACACCACAAGATAGCGTATTTTATTGGAAACGTTTTGATGTATTATGTTTCATGTTTTGATCATAATTGACTAAATATTGTACAAAAATTAATTTTCTCAAAAACTACCTTATGGATTTTGATAAAAATTGCACCACAAGATAGCGTATTTTATTAGAAACGTTTTGATGTATTATGTTTAATGTTTTGATCATAATTAACTAAATAATGTACAAAAATTAATTTTCTCAAAAACTACCTTATGGATTTTGATAAAAATTACACCACAAGATAGCGTATTTTATAAGAAACGTTTTGATGTATTATGTTTAATGTCTTAATCATAATTGACTAAATAATGTACAAAAAATAATTTTCTCAAAAACTACCTTATGGATTTTGATAAAAATTACACCACAAGATAGCGTATTTTAGTAGAAACGTTTTGATGTATTATGTTTAATGTTTTGATCATAATTAACTAAATAATGTACAAAAATTAATTTTCTCAAAAACTACCTTATGGATTTTGATAAAAATTACACCACAAGATAGCGCATATTATAAGAAACGTTTTGATGTATTATTTTATTGGAAACGTTTTGATGTATTATGTTTAATGTTTTGATCATAATTGACTAAATAATGTACAAAAAATAATTTTCTCAAAAACTACCTTATGGATTTTGATAAAAATTACACCACAAGATAGCGTATTTTATTAGAAACGTTTTGATGTATTATGTTTAATGTTTTAATCATAATTGACTAAATAATGTACAAAAAATAATTTTCTCAAAAACTACCTTATGGATTTTGATAAAAATTACACCACAAGATAGCGTATTTTATTAGAAACGTTTTGATGTATTATGTTTAATGTTTTGATCATAATTAACTAAATAATGTACAAAAATTAATTTTCTCAAAAACTACCTTATGGATTTTGATAAAAATTACACCACAAGATAGCGCATATTATAAGAAACGTTTTGATGTATTATTTTATTGGAAACGTTTTGATGTATTATGTTTCATGTTTTGATCATAATTGACTAAATAATGTACAAAAATTAATTTTCTCAAAAACTACCTTATGGATTTTGATAAAAATTACACCACAAGATAGCGTATTTTATTAGAAACGTTTTGATGTATTATGTTTAATGTTTTGATCATAATTAACTAAATAATGTACAAAAATTAATTTTCTCAAAAACTACCTTATGGATTTTGATAAAAATTACACCACAAGATAGCGCATATTATAAGAAACGTTTTGATGTATTATTTTATTGGAAACGTTTTGATGTATTATGTTTCATGTTTTGATCATAATTGACTAAATAATGTACAAAAATTAATTTTCTCAAAAACTACCATATGGATTTTGATAAAAATTACACCACAAGATAGCGTATTTTATTAGAAACGTTTTGATGTATTATGTTTAATGTTTTGATCATAATTAACTAAAAAATGTACAAAAATTAATTTTCTCAAAAACTACCTTATGGATTTTGATAAAAATTACTTCACAAGATAGCGCATATTATAAGAAACGTTTTGATGTATTATTTTATTGGAAACGTTTTGATGTATTATGTTTCATGTTTTGATCATAATTGACTAAATAATGTACAAAAATTAATTTTCTCAAAAACTACCTTATGGATTTTGATAAAAATTGCACCACAAGATAGCGTATTTTATTAGAAACGTTTTGATGTATTATGTTTAATGTTTTGATCATAATTGACTAAATAATGTACAAAAAATAATTTTCTCAAAAACTACCTTATGGATTTTGATAAAAATTACACCACAAGATAGCGTATTTTATTAGAAACGTTTTGATGTATTATGTTTAATGTTTTAATCATAATTGACTAAATAATGTACAAAAAATAATTTTCTCAAAAACTACCTTATGGATTTTGATAAAAATTACACCACAAGATAGCGTATTTTATTAGAAACGTTTTGATGTATTATGTTTAATGTTTTGATCATAATTAACTAAATAATGTACAAAAATTAATTTTCTCAAAAACTACCTTATGGATTTTGATAAAAATTACACCACAAGATAGCGCATATTATAAGAAACGTTTTGATGTATTATTTTATTGGAAACGTTTTGATGTATTATGTTTCATGTTTTGATCATAATTGACTAAATAATGTACAAAAATTAATTTTCTCAAAAACTACCTTATGGATTTTGATAAAAATTGCACCACAAGATAGCGTATTTTATTAGAAACGTTTTGATGTATTATGTTTAATGTTTTAATCATAATTGACTAAATAATGTACAAAAAATAATTTTCTCAAAAACTACCTTATGGATTTTGATAAAAATTACACCACAAGATAGCGTATTTTATTAGAAACGTTTTGATGTATTATGTT
This sequence comes from Pieris napi, assembly GCF_905475465.1. NCBI lineage: Eukaryota > Metazoa > Arthropoda > Insecta > Lepidoptera > Pieridae > Pieris > Pieris napi. The sequence goes on along the minus strand of NC_062258.1, from coordinate 2,301,800 downwards.
TAATGTTTTGATCATAATTAACTAAATAATGTACAAAAATTAATTTTCTCAAAAACTACCTTATGGATTTTGATAAAAATTACACCACAAGATAGCGCATATTATAAGAAACGTTTTGATGTATTATTTTATTGGAAACGTTTTGATGTATTATGTTTCATGTTTTGATCATAATTGACTAAATAATGTACAAAAATTAATTTTCTCAAAAACTACCATATGGATTTTGATAAAAATTACACCACAAGATAGCGTATTTTATTAGAAACGTTTTGATGTATTATGTTTAATGTTTTGATCATAATTAACTAAAAAATGTACAAAAATTAATTTTCTCAAAAACTACCTTATGGATTTTGATAAAAATTACTTCACAAGATAGCGCATATTATAAGAAACGTTTTGATGTATTATGTTTCATGTTTTGATCATAATTGACTAAATAATGTACAAAAATTAATTTTCTCAAAAACTACCTTATGGATTTTGATAAAAATTGCACCACAAGATAGCGTATTTTATTAGAAACGTTTTGATGTATTATGTTTAATGTTTTGATCATAATTGACTAAATAATGTACAAAAAATAATTTTCTCAAAAACTACCTTATGGATTTTGATAAAAATTACACCACAAGATAGCGTATTTTATTAGAAACGTTTTGATGTATTATGTTTAATGTTTTGATCATAATTAACTAAAAAATGTACAAAAATTAATTTTCTCAAAAACTACCTTATGGATTTTGATAAAAATTACTTCACAAGATAGCGCATATTATAAGAAACGTTTTGATGTATTATTTTATTGGAAACGTTTTGATGTATTATGTTTCATGTTTTGATCATAATTGACTAAATAATGTACAAAAATTAATTTTCTCAAAAACTACCTTATGGATTTTGATAAAAATTGCACCACAAGATAGCGTATTTTATTAGAAACGTTTTGATGTATTATGTTTAATGTTTTGATCATAATTGACTAAATAATGTACAAAAAATAATTTTCTCAAAAACTACCTTATGGATTTTGATAAAAATTACACCACAAGATAGCGTATTTTATTAGAAACGTTTTGATGTATTATGTTTAATGTTTAAATCATAATTGACTAAATAATGTACAAAAAATAATTTTCTCAAAAACTACCTTATGGATTTTGATAAAAATTACACCACAAGATAGCGTATTTTATTAGAAACGTTTTGATGTATTATGTTTAATGTTTTGATCATAATTAACTAAATAATGTACAAAAATTAATTTTCTCAAAAACTATCTTATGGATTTTGATAAAAATTACACCACGAGATAGCGCATATTATAAGAAACGTTTTGATGTATTATTTTATTGGAAACGTTTTGATGTATTATGTTTCATGTTTTGATCATAATTGACTAAATAATGTACAAAAATTAATTTTCTCAAAAACTACCTTATGGATTTTGATAAAAATTGCACCACAAGATAGCGTATTTTATTAGAAACGTTTTGATGTATTATGTTTAATGTTTTGATCATAATTGACTAAATAATGTACAAAAAATAATTTTCTCAAAAACTACCTTATGGATTTTGATAAAAATTACACCACAAGATAGCGTATTTTATTAGAAACGTTTTGATGTATTATGTTTAATGTTTTAATCATAATTGACTAAATAATGTACAAAAAATAATTTTCTCAAAAACTACCTTATGGATTTTGATAAAAATTACACCACAAGATAGCGTATTTTATTAGAAACGTTTTGATGTATTATGTTTAATGTTTTGATCATAATTAACTAAATAATGTACAAAAATTAATTTTCTCAAAAACTACCTTATGGATTTTGATAAAAATTACACCACAAGATAGCGCATATTATAAGAAACGTTTTGATATATTATTTTATTGGAAACGTTTTGATGTATTATGTTTCATGTTTTGATCATAATTGACTAAATAATGTACAAAAATTAATTTTCTCAAAAACTACCATATGGATTTTGATAAAAATTACACCACAAGATAGCGTATTTTATTAGAAACGTTTTGATGTATTATGTTTAATGTTTTGATCATAATTAACTAAAAAATGTACAAAAATTAATTTTCTCAAAAACTACCTTATGGATTTTGATAAAAATTACTTCACAAGATAGCGCATATTATAAGAAACGTTTTGATGTTTTATTTTATTGGAAACGTTTTGATGTATTATGTTTCATGTTTTGATCATAATTGACTAAATAATGTACAAAAATTAATTTTCTCAAAAACTACCTTATGGATTTTGATAAAAATTGCACCACAAGATAGCGTATTTTATTAGAAACGTTTTGATGTATTATGTTTAATGTTTTGATCATAATTGACTAAATAATGTACAAAAAATAATTTTCTCAAAAACTACCTTATGGATTTTGATAAAAATTACACCACAAGATAGCGTATTTTATTAGAAACGTTTTGATGTATTATGTTTAATGTTTTAATCATAATTGACTAAATAATGTACAAAAAATAATTTTCTCAAAAACTACCTTATGGATTTTGATAAAAATTACACCACAAGATAGCGTATTTTATTAGAAACGTTTTGATGTATTATGTTTAATGTTTTGATCATAATTAACTAAATAATGTACAAAAATTAATTTTCTCAAAAACTACCTTATGGATTTTGATAAAAATTACACCACAAGATAGCGCATATTATAAGAAACGTTTTGATGTATTATTTTATTGGAAACGTTTTGATGTATTATGTTTCATGTTTTGATCATAATTGACTAAATAATGTACAAAAATTAATTTTCTCAAAAACTACCTTATGGATTTTGATAAAAATTGCACCACAAGATAGCGTATTTTATTAGAAACGTTTTGATGTATTATGTTTAATGTTTTGATCATAATTGACTAAATAATGAACAAAAAATAATTTTCTCAAAAACTACCTTATGGATTTTGATAAAAATTACACCACAAGATAGCGTATTTTATTAGAAACGTTTTGATGTATTACGTTTAATGTTTTAATCATAATTGACTAAATAATGTACAAAAAATAATTTTCTCAAAAACTACCTTATGGATTTTGATAAAAATTACACCACAAGATAGCGTATTTTATTAGAAACGTTTTGATGTATTATGTTTAATGTTTTGATCATAATTAACTAAATAATGTACAAAAATTAATTTTCTCAAAAACTACCTTATGGATTTTGATAAAAATTACACCACAAGATAGCGCATATTATAAGAAACGTTTTGATGTATTATTTTATTGGAAACGTTTTGATGTATTATGTTTCATGTTTTGATCATAATTGACTAAATAATGTACAAAAATTAATTTTCTCAAAAACTACCTTATGGATTTTGATAAAAATCACACCACAAGATAGCGTATTTTATTAGAAACGTTTTGATGTATTATGTTTAATGTTTTGATCATAATTAACTAAATAATGTACAAAAATTAATTTTCTCAAAAACTACCTTATGGATTTTGATAAAAATTACTTCACAAGATAGCGCATATTATAAGAAACGTTTTGATGTATTATTTTATTGGAAACGTTTTGATGTATTATGTTTCATGTTTTGATCATAATTGACTAAATAATGTACAAAAATTAATTTTCTCAAAAACTACCTTATGGATTTTGATAAAAATTGCACCACAAGATAGCGTATTTTATTAGAAACGTTTTGATGTATTATGTTTAATGTTTTAATCATAATTGACTAAATAATGTACAAAAAATTATTTTCTCAAAAACTACCTTATGGATTTTGATAAAAATTACACCACAAAATAGCGTATTTTATTGGAAACGTTTTGATGTATTATGTTTCATGTTTTGATCATAATTGACTAAATAATGTACAAAAATTAATTTTCTCAAAAACTACCTTATGGATTTTGATAAAAATTACACCACAAGATAGCGCATATTATAAGAAACGTTTTGATGTATTATTTTATTGGAAACGTTTTGATGTATTATGTTTCATGTTTTGATCATAATTGACTAAATAATGTACAAAAATTAATTTTCTCAAAAACTACCTTATGGATTTTGATAAAAATTGCACCACAAGATAGCGTATTTTATTAGAAACGTTATGATGTATTATGTTTAATGTTTTGATCATAATTGACTAAATAATGTACAAAAAATAATTTTCTCAAAAACTACCTTATGGATTTTGATAAAAATTACACCACAAGATAGCGTATTTTATTAGAAACGTTTTGATGTATTATGTTTAATGTATTGATCATAATTAACTGAATAATGTACAAAAATTAATTTTCTCAAAAACTACCTTATGGATTTTGATAAAAATTACACCACAAGATAGCGCATATTATAAGAAACGTTTTGATGTATTATTTTATTGGAAACGTTTTGAAATGAAATGAAATGAAATGAAATGAAATGAAATGAAATGAAATGAAATAGTTTATTCTTGCAAGTAGGACTATATAAATCACTTTTACAATGTCTTCCTAAACTAGATGAAGTCGACATTTCCTAACTGACTGCCCTGAGAAGAAATGTCGAAACAAACTCGGGGGTCTTAGTCTCTTTTATAGTCCAGATAATACAATGATAAATTAATAAGTTGGTGTAAACAAATGCAGAGTATTTACTGGACTGGTCTTTGGAAGAAAGAACCAGATCGATCTGAGCAAGCCTGCGCCAGCAGACGGCTAGCATGCCCCGAATAGCTCATGCAGCTCAACCATTTTTGAGGGAGCTGCACAACCCGGTACACAACAATACCGCCAGTGGCACCATAAAAATATGTGGGGCAACAACTCACTCAGATCGCCAGCCCAAAATAACTATAGACTAAAATGTATCAAATTATAAATCAAGCAAAAGAGTTTATGATATACCCGCATAATGTTTACACTTATAATGGATACAAAATGTATCTTTAAGGTGTACCTTAAAGCAAGGAAAAAATAATGAAATTGAAAAATATAATCGTAATATAAACATTATTCACTTGGCATGTCAAAGTGTAAAATATTGTATGCAAAAGCACAAAACATGTCAGTATTGTAGAAAAAGAAAAAATGAATATGCACTAAGCACAAAACATGTCAGTAATGTAGAGAAAAAAAAATGTAAAAAAATGAATATGCACTAAGCACAAACATGTCAATAGAATAAAATAAAATGCATATGCAAAAGCACAAGACATGTCAGATTGTAAATATGTACAACATGCAAAAAAAAAAAAAAAAGAAGTGAAAGACAGCTTAAAAAAAACACAAGCGATAGCTGTATAAGCGAGCAGCTCAATCCCAGGCGTTTCTATCATTTAAATAATCGGATATCCTGTAATATCCTTTAGTTAATAATTTTGATTTAATAAAAAATTTAAATTTCTTAAGGGGAAGTTTACGAACATCCATAGGAAGTTTATTGTAAAAGCGTATACATTGACCCATGAACGAGTTGCTTATTCTATGAAGGCGAGTAGCATGAACTGTTAAATTATTTTTGTTCCTAGTATTTCGGGAGTGAAGATCAGACAATTTGACAAAATCCGTTTCGTTTTTGTGAACATAAAGTAAATTTTCAAAAATATATTGTGAAGTTACAGTCAGAATGTTTATCTCTTTGAATTTCTCTCGGAGAGAAACTCTAGGACCTAAGTTATATATAGCGCGGACAGCTCTTTTTTGTAATAAGAAGATTGTATTAATATCCGCACAGTTTCCCCAAAGGAGAATGCCGTACGTCATCAAGCTATGAAAATAACTGAAATAAACAATTCTGGCTGTATCCACATCAGTAATTTGTCTAATTTTCCTTACAGCATAAGCAGCTGAACTGAGCCTTCCAGACAATTTGTTAATGTGTGGGCCCCACTGTAGTTTAGCGTCAACAGTAATGCCAAGAAAAACAGTTGACTCAACAGGTTCCAACTCTACTCCATTCAGTTGTACATTGGTGCTTAACTGTCTCACATTAGGCGTAGAAAATTTTATTAATTTAGTTTTACTTGAGTTCAAAAGCAGATTATTAACATTAAACCAATGGACAACCTTAGATAGGGCCAAATTAACTTGGTCAAAATTTTCAAGTTGACGCTTAACTTTAAAAACAAGCGAAGTGTCATCCGCAAATAATAGGATTTTGTGATCATCCCTTACACAAAAAGGTAAATCATTGATATAGATAAGGAATAAGAAAGGACCTAGAATTGAACCCTGCGGAACACCCATAGTTACCACAGATCCTTTTGATTTTTTGCCATTAATATCTACACTTTGTATTCTATTGTCTAAATATGAACTGAGAAGTCTAAGAGCCTTATTTCTAATGCCATAGTGGTGTAGTTTCTTGATAAGTGTGTCATGGCAAACACAGTCAAAAGCTTTGGACAAGTCACAGAATATGCCTAAAGCATCCTGTGAATTCTCCCAAGCCTCGAATACATTTTTGAGTAGTTCCACACCTGCATCTGCAGTAGACCGACCCTTAGTAAATCCAAATTGTTTGGAGTGAAAAAGATTCTGTCTGTTAAAATGCTTTAGCATTTGCTTTAAAATTATTTTCTCAAAAATTTTGCTCAGTGTAGGCAAAATTGAGATAGGGCGAAAATTCGTAGGATCGGTTGTACTACCAGATTTGAAGAGTGGAATCACCTTGCTTAACTTCATTAAGTCCGGAAACACACCAGATGCGACACAAGAGTTGAACACAATTGCCAGAAATGGGGAAATACATTCAATTATTGAGGATATTATTTGAACTGACAACCCCCAAAGATCGGTGGACTTTTTTACTTCCAAATCTTTAAATGCATCTAGAATGTCCTTAGCACTAACAACTGTAAATTCAAAACTTGTCCCACATTCTGCGACACAGTCTTTAAGTATGTTGTATGCGGAGCCGGAAGACGACAACAAAGTTTGAGTTGTTAATACAGGAATATTAGTGAAAAAAGATTCAAACTCGGTTGCCACCTCCAAATCCGCCCTAACATCTATATCATTAATTTTAAGATGAAAATCATTATTCTTAACTGTGGTTCTTCCTATTTCAGAATTAATAATATTCCAAGTAGTTTTAATTTTGTTTGCAGAAGATCGTATTTTGTTTTTAATGTGTAAAGATTTTGCGGCAGCGCAGGCTCTCTTAAAAGTCTTAGAGTAATTTTTAACATACTCCCTAAACCTTTCACTATGATCATGGTTCCTTTCATGATATAATTCAAATAATCTTATTCTGCTTTTAAAAATACCTGGTGTTGCCCAGTCACTAAACAAAACTCGATCACTAACAGAAACTGATCTAGATGTAAAAACCTTCTTAAACTGAGAATTAATCATGTTAAATAATGAAGAGTAAGCTTGGTCAGGGTTATTGTGATGAGGCAAACCAGGCAGTTTTTCATTTAAATTATTTTTAAAAAGTTCTAAACGATAACTGGTTACTGGAACAAAATTAACATTTTTTCGATTTGCTTTAACAATGTCTTTGATGTATTATGTTTCATGTTTTGATCATAATTGACTAAATAATGTACAAAAATTAATTTTCTCAAAAACTACCTTATGGATTTTGATAAAAATTACACCACAAGATAGCGTATTTTATTAGAAACGTTTTGATGTATTATGTTTAATGTTTTGATCATAATTGACTAAATAATGTACAAAAAATAATTTTCTCAAAAACTATCTTATGGATTTTGATAAAAATTACACCACAAGATAGCGTATTTTATTAGAAACGTTTTGATGTATTATGTTTAATGTTTTGATCATAATTAACTAAATAATGTACAAAAATTAATTTTCTCAAAAACTACCTTATGGATTTTGATAAAAATTACACCACAAGATAGCGCATATTATAAGAAACGTTTTGATGTATTATTTTATTGGAAACGTTTTGATGTATTATGTTTCATGTTTTGATCATAATTGACTAAATAATGTACAAAAATTAATTTTCTCAAAAACTACCTTATCGATTTTGATAAAAATTGCACCACAAGATAGCGTATTTTATTAGAAACGTTTTGATGTATTATGTTTAATGTTTTGATCATAATTGACTAAATAATGTACAAAAAATAATTTTCTCAAAAACTACCTTATGGATTTTGATAAAAATTACACCACAAGATAGCGTATTTTATTAGAAACGTTTTGATGTATTATGTTTAATGTTTTAATCATAATTGACTAAATAATGTACAAAAAATAATTTTCTCAAAAACTACCTTATGGATTTTGATAAAAATTACACCACAAGATAGCGTATTTTATTAGAAACGTTTTGATGTATTATGTTTAATGTTTTGATCATAATTGACTAAATAATGTACAAAAATTAATTTTCTCAAAAACCACCTTATGGATTTTGATAAAAATTACACCACAAGATAGCGTATTTTATTAGAAACGTTTTGATGTATTAAGTTTAATGTTTTGATCATAATTAACTAAATAATGTACAAAAATTAATTTTCTCAAAAACTACCTTATGGATTTTGATAAAAATTACACCACAAGATAGCGTATTTTATTGGAAACGTTTTGATGTATTATGTTTCATGTTTTGATCATAATTGACTAAATAATGTACAAAAATTAATTTTCTCAAAAACTACCTAATGGATTTTGATAAAAATTACACCACAAGATAGCGTATTTTATTAGAAACGTTTTAATGTATTATGTTTAATGTTTTGATCATAATTAACTAAATTATGTACAAAAATTAATTTTCTCAAAAACTACCTTATGGATTTTGATAAAAATTACACCACAAGATAGCGTATTTTATTGGAAACGTTTTGATGTATTATGTTTCATGTTTTGATCATAATTGACTAAATAATGTACAAAAATTAATTTTCTCAAAAACTACCTAATGGATTTTGATAAAAATTACACCACAAGATAGCGTATTTTATTTGAAACGTTTTGATGTATTATGTTTAATGTTTTGATCATAATTAACTAAATAATGTACAAAAATTAATTTTCTCAAAAACTACCTTATGGATTTTGATAAAAATTGCACCACAAGATAGCGTATTTTATTAGAAACGTTTTGATGTATTATTTTATTGGAAACGTTTTGATGTATTATGTTTCATGTTTTGATCATAATTGACTAAATAATGTACAAAAATTAATTTTCTCAAAAACTACCTTATGGATTTTGATAAAAATTGCACCACAAGATAGCGTATTTTATTAGAAACGTTTTGATGTATTATGTTTAATGTTTTAATCATAATTGACTAAATAATGTACAAAAAATATTTTTTTCAAAAACTACCTAATGGATTTTGATAAAAATTACACCACAAGATAGCGTATTTTATTAGAAACGTTTTGATGTATTATGTTTAATGTTTTAATCATAATTGACTAAATAATGTACAAAAATTAATTTTCTCAAAAACTACTTTATGGATTTTGATAAAAATTGCACCACAAGATAGCGTATTTTATTAGAAACGTTTTGATGTATTATGTTTAATGTTTTAATCATAATTGACTAAATAATGTACAAAAAATAATTTTTTCAAAAACTACCTTATGGATTTTGATAAAAATTACACCACAAGATAGCGTAATTTATTAGAAACGTTTTGATGTATTATGTTTCATGTTTTGATCATAATTGACTAAATAATGTACAAAAATTAATTTTCTCAAAAACTACCTTATGGATTTTGATAAAAATTGCACCACAAGATAGCGTATTTTATTAGAAACGTTTTGATGTATTATGTTTAATGTTTTAATCATAATTGACTAAATAATGTACAAAAAATAATTTTTTCAAAAACTACCTTATGGATTTTGATAAAAATTACACCACAAGATAGCGTATTTTATTAGAAACGTTTTGATGTATTATGTTTAATGTTTTGATCATTATTAACTAAATAATGTACAAAAATTAATTTTCTCAAAAACTACCTTATGGATTTTGATAAAAATTACACCACAAGATAGCGCATATTATAAGAAACGTTTTGATGTATTATTTTATTGGAAACGTTTTGATGTATTATGTTTCATGTTTTGATCATAATTGACTAAATAATGTACAAAAATTAATTTTCTCAAAAACTACCTTATGGATTTTGATAAAAATTACACCACAAGATAGCGCATATTATAAGAAATGTTTTGATGTATTATTTTATTGGAAACGTTTTGATGTATTATGTTTCATGTTTTGATCATAATTGACTAAATAATGTACAAAAATTAATTTTCTCAAAAACTACCTTATGGATTTTGATAAAAATTACACCACAAGATAGCGTATTTTATTAGAAACGTTTTGATGTATTATGTTTAATGTTTTGATCATAATTAACTAAAAAATGTACAAAAATTAATTTTCTCAAAAACTACCTTATGGATTTTGATAAAAATTACACCACAAGATAGCGTATTTTATTAGAAACGTTTTGATGTATTACGTTTAATGTTTTAATCATAATTGACTAAATAATGTACAAAAAATAATTTTCTCAAAAACTACCTTATGGATTTTGATAAAAATTACACCACAAGATAGCGTATTTTATTAGAAACGTTTTGATGTATTATGTTTAATGTTTTGATCATAATTAACTAAATAATGTACAAAAATTAATTTTCTCAAAAACTACCTTATGGATTTTGATAAAAATTACACCACAAGATAGCGCATATTATAAGAAACGTTTTGATGTATTATTTTATTGGAAACGTTTTGATGTATTATGTTTCATGTTTTGATCATAATTAACTAAATAATGTACAAAAATTAATTTTTTCAAAAACTACCTTATGGATTTTGATAAAAATTACACCACAAGATAGCGTATTTTATTAGAAACGTTTTGATGTATTATGTTTAATGTTTTGATCATAATTGACTAAATAATGTACAAAAAATAATTTTCTCAAAAACTACCTTATGGATTTTGATAAAAATTACACCACAAGATAGCGTATTTTATTAGAAACGTTTTGATGTATTATGTTTAATGTTTTGATCATAATTAACTAAATAATGTACAAAAATTAATTTTCTCAAAAACTACCTTATGGATTTTGATAAAAATTACACCACAAGATAGCGCATATTATAAGAAACGTTTTGATGTATTATTTTATTGGAAACGTTTTGATGTATTATGTTTCATGTTTTGATCATAATTGACTAAATAATGTACAAAAATTAATTTTCTCAAAAACTACCTTATGGATTTTGATAAAAATTGCACCACAAGATAGCGTATTTTATTAGAAACGTTTTGATGTATTATGTTTAATGTTTTGATCATAATTGACTAAATAATGAACAAAAAATAATTTTCTCAAAAACTACCTTATGGATTTTGATAAAAATTACACCACAAGATAGCGTATTTTATTAGAAACGTTTTGATGTATTACGTTTAATGTTTTAATCATAATTGACTAAATAATGTACAAAAAATAATTTTCTCAAAAACTACCTTATGGATTTTGATAAAAATTACACCACAAGATAGCGTATTTTATTAGAAACGTTTTGATGTATTATGTTTAATGTTTTAATCATAATTGACTAAATAATGTACAAAAAATAATTTTCTCAAAAACTACCTTATGGATTTTGATAAAAATTACACCACAAGATAGCGTATTTTATTGAAAACGTTTTGATGTATTATGTTTCATGTTTTGATCATAATTGACTAAATAATGTACAAAAATTAATTTTCTCAAAAACTACCTTATGGATTTTGATAAAAATTACACCACAAGATAGCGCATATTATAAGAAACGTTTTGATGTATTATTTTATTGGAAACGTTTTGATGTATTATGTTTCATGTTTTGATCATAATTGACTAAATAATGTACAAAAATTAATTTTCTCAAAAACTACCTTATGGATTTTGATAAAAATTACACCACAAGATAGCGTATTTTATTAGAAACGTTTTGATGTATTATGTTTAATGTTTTGATCATAATTAACTAAATAATGTACAAAAATTAATTTTCTCAAAAACTACCTTATGGATTTTGATAAAAATTACACCACAAGATAGCGTATTTTATTGAAAACGTTTTGATGTATTATGTTTCATGTTTTGATCATAATTGACTAAATAATGTACAAAAATTAATTTTCTCAAAAACTACCTTATGGATTTTGATAAAAATTACACCACAAGATAGCGCATATTATAAGAAACGTTTTGATGTATTATTTTATTGGAAACGTTTTGATGTATTATGTTTCATGTTTTGATCATAATTGACTAAATAATGTACAAAAATTAATTTTCTCAAAAACTACCATATGGATTTTGATAAAATTTACACCACAAGATAGCGTATTTTATTGGAAACGTTTTGATGTATTATGTTTCATGTTTTGATCATAATTGACTAAATTATGTACAAAAATTAATTTTCTCAAAAACTACCTTATGGATTTTGATAAAAATTACACCACAAGATAGCGTATTTTATTTGAAACGTTTTGATGTATTATGTTTAATGTTTTGATCATAATTAACTAAATAATGTACAAAAATTAATTTTCTCAAAAACTACCTTATGGATTTTGATAAAAATTGCACCACAAGATAGCGTATTTTATTAGAAACGTTTTGATGTATTATTTTATTGGAAACGTTTTGATGTATTATGTTTCATGTTTTGATCATAATTGACTAAATAATGTACAAAAATTAATTTTCTCAAAAACTACCTTATGGATTTTGATAAAAATTGCACCACAAGATAGCGTATTTTATTAGAAACGTTTTGATGTATTATGTTTAATGTTTTAATCATAATTGACTAAATAATGTACAAAAAATATTTTTTTCAAAAACTACCTAATGGATTTTGATAAAAATTACACCACAAGATAGCGTATTTTATTAGAAACGTTTTGATGTATTATGTTTAATGTTTTAATCATAATTGACTAAATAATGTACAAAAATTAATTTTCTCAAAAACTACTTTATGGATTTTGATAAAAATTGCACCACAAGATAGCGTATTTTATTAGAAACGTTTTGATGTATTATGTTTAATGTTTTAATCATAATTGACTAAATAATGTACAAAAAATAATTTTTTCAAAAACTACCTTATGGATTTTGATAAAAATTACACCACAAGATAGCGTAATTTATTAGAAACGTTTTGATGTATTATGTTTCATGTTTTGATCATAATTGACTAAATAATGTACAAAAATTAATTTTCTCAAAAACTACCTTATGGATTTTGATAAAAATTGCACCACAAGATAGCGTATTTTATTAGAAACGTTTTGATGTATTATGTTTAATGTTTTAATCATAATTGACTAAATAATGTACAAAAAATAATTTTTTCAAAAACTACCTTATGGATTTTGATAAAAATTACACCACAAGATAGCGTATTTTATTAGAAACGTTTTGATGTATTATGTTTAATGTTTTGATCATTATTAACTAAATAATGTACAAAAATTAATTTTCTCAAAAACTACCTTATGGATTTTGATAAAAATTACACCACAAGATAGCGCATATTATAAGAAACGTTTTGATGTATTATTTTATTGGAAACGTTTTGATGTATTATGTTTCATGTTTTGATCATAATTGACTAAATAATGTACAAAAATTAATTTTCTCAAAAACTACCTTATGGATTTTGATAAAAATTACACCACAAGATAGCGCATATTATAAGAAATGTTTTGATGTATTATTTTATTGGAAACGTTTTGATGTATTATGTTTCATGTTTTGATCATAATTGACTAAATAATGTACAAAAATTAATTTTCTCAAAAACTACCTTATGGATTTTGATAAAAATTACACCACAAGATAGCGTATTTTATTAGAAACGTTTTGATGTATTATGTTTAATGTTTTGATCATAATTAACTAAAAAATGTACAAAAATTAATTTTCTCAAAAACTACCTTATGGATTTTGATAAAAATTACACCACAAGATAGCGTATTTTATTAGAAACGTTTTGATGTATTACGTTTAATGTTTTAATCATAATTGACTAAATAATGTACAAAAAATAATTTTCTCAAAAACTACCTTATGGATTTTGATAAAAATTACACCACAAGATAGCGTATTTTATTAGAAACGTTTTGATGTATTATGTTTAATGTTTTGATCATAATTAACTAAATAATGTACAAAAATTAATTTTCTCAAAAACTACCTTATGGATTTTGATAAAAATTACACCACAAGATAGCGCATATTATAAGAAACGTTTTGATGTATTATTTTATTGGAAACGTTTTGATGTATTATGTTTCATGTTTTGATCATAATTAACTAAATAATGTACAAAAATTAATTTTTTCAAAAACTACCTTATGGATTTTGATAAAAATTACACCACAAGATAGCGTATTTTATTAGAAACGTTTTGATGTATTATGTTTAATGTTTTGATCATAATTGACTAAATAATGTACAAAAAATAATTTTCTCAAAAACTACCTTATGGATTTTGATAAAAATTACACCACAAGACAGCGTATTTTATTAGAAACGTTTTGATGTATTATGTTTAATGTTTTGTTCATAATTAACTAAATAATGTACAAAAATTAATTTTCTCAAAAACTACCTTATGGATTTTGATAAAAATTACACCACAAGATAGCGCATATTATAAGAAACGTTTTGATGTATTATTTTATTGGAAACGTTTTGATGTATTATGTTTCATGTTTTGATCATAATTGACTAAATAATGTACAAAAATTAATTTTCTCAAAAACTACCTTATGGATTTTGATAAAAATTGCACCACAAGATAGCGTATTTTATTAGAAACGTTTTGATGTATTATGTTTAATGTTTTGATCATAATTGACTAAATAATGAACAAAAAATAATTTTCTCAAAAACTACCTTATGGATTTTGATAAAAATTACACCACAAGATAGCGTATTTTATTAGAAACGTTTTGATGTATTACGTTTAATGTTTTAATCATAATTGACTAAATAATGTACAAAAAATAATTTTCTCAAAAACTACCTTATGGATTTTGATAAAAATTACACCACAAGATAGCGTATTTTATTAGAAACGTTTTGATGTATTATGTTTAATGTTTTAATCATAATTGACTAAATAATGTACAAAAAATAATTTTCTCAAAAACTACCTTATGGATTTTGATAAAAATTACACCACAAGATAGCGTATTTTATTGAAAACGTTTTGATGTATTATGTTTCATGTTTTGATCATAATTGACTAAATAATGTACAAAAATTAATTTTCTCAAAAACTACCTTATGGATTTTGATAAAAATTACACCACAAGATAGCGCATATTATAAGAAACGTTTTGATGTATTATTTTATTGGAAACGTTTTGATGTATTATGTTTCATGTTTTGATCATAATTGACTAAATAATGTACAAAAATTAATTTTCTCAAAAACTACCTTATGGATTTTGATAAAAATTACACCACAAGATAGCGTATTTTATTAGAAACGTTTTGATGTATTATGTTTAATGTTTTGATCATAATTAACTAAATAATGTACAAAAATTAATTTTCTCAAAAACTACCTTATGGATTTTGATAAAAATTACACCACAAGATAGCGTATTTTATTGAAAACGTTTTGATGTATTATGTTTCATGTTTTGATCATAATTGACTAAATAATGTACAAAAATTAATTTTCTCAAAAACTACCTTATGGATTTTGATAAAAATTACACCACAAGATAGCGCATATTATAAGAAACGTTTTGATGTATTATTTTATTGGAAACGTTTTGATGTATTATGTTTCATGTTTTGATCATAATTGACTAAATAATGTACAAAAATTAATTTTCTCAAAAACTACCATATGGATTTTGATAAAATTTACACCACAAGATAGCGTATTTTATTAGAAACGTTTTGATGTATTATGTTTAATGTTTTGATCATAATTAACTAAATAATGTACAAAAATTAATTTTCTCAAAAACTACCTTATGGATTTTGATAAAAATTACACCACAAGATAGCGCATATTATAAGAAACGTTTTGATGTATTATTTTATTGGAAACGTTTTGATGTATTATGTTTCATGTTTTGATCATAATTGACTAAATAATGTACAAAAATTAATTTTCTCAAAAACTACCTTATGGATTTTGATAAAAATTACACCACAAGATAGCGTATTTTATTAGAAACGTTTTGATGTATTATGTTTAATGTTTTGATCATAATTAACTAAAAAATGTACAAAAATTAATTTTCTCAAAAACTACCTTATGGATTTTGATAAAAATTACACCACAAGATAGCGTATTTTATTAGAAACGTTTTGATGTATTACGTTTAATGTTTTAATCATAATTGACTAAATAATGTACAAAAAATAATTTTCTCAAAAACTACCTTATGGATTTTGATAAAAATTACACCACAAGATAGCGTATTTTATTAGAAACGTTTTGATGTATTATGTTTAATGTTTTGATCATAATTAACTAAATAATGTACAAAAATTAATTTTCTCAAAAACTACCTTATGGATTTTGATAAAAATTACACCACAAGATAGCGCATATTATAAGAAACGTTTTGATGTATTATTTTATTGGAAACGTTTTGATGTATTATGTTTCATGTTTTGATCATAATTAACTAAATAATGTACAAAAATTAATTTTTTCAAAAACTACCTTATGGATTTTGATAAAAATTACACCACAAGATAGCGTATTTTATTAGAAACGTTTTGATGTATTATGTTTAATGTTTTGATCATAATTGACTAAATAATGTACAAAAAATAATTTTCTCAAAAACTACCTTATGGATTTTGATAAAAATTACACCACAAGACAGCGTATTTTATTAGAAACGTTTTGATGTATTATGTTTAATGTTTTGTTCATAATTAACTAAATAATGTACAAAAATTAATTTTCTCAAAAACTACCTTATGGATTTTGATAAAAATTACACCACAAGATAGCGCATATTATAAGAAACGTTTTGATGTATTATTTTATTGGAAACGTTTTGATGTATTATGTTTCATGTTTTGATCATAATTGACTAAATAATGTACAAAAATTAATTTTCTCAAAAACTACCTTATGGATTTTGATAAAAATTGCACCACAAGATAGCGTATTTTATTAGAAACGTTTTGATGTATTATGTTTAATGTTTTGATCATAATTGACTAAATAATGAACAAAAAATAATTTTCTCAAAAACTACCTTATGGATTTTGATAAAAATTACACCACAAGATAGCGTATTTTATTAGAAACGTTTTGATGTATTACGTTTAATGTTTTAATCATAATTGACTAAATAATGTACAAAAAATAATTTTCTCAAAAACTACCTTATGGATTTTGATAAAAATTACACCACAAGATAGCGTATTTTATTAGAAACGTTTTGATGTATTATGTTTAATGTTTTAATCATAATTGACTAAATAATGTACAAAAAATAATTTTCTCAAAAACTACCTTATGGATTTTGATAAAAATTACACCACAAGATAGCGTATTTTATTGAAAACGTTTTGATGTATTATGTTTCATGTTTTGATCATAATTGACTAAATAATGTACAAAAATTAATTTTCTCAAAAACTACCTTATGGATTTTGATAAAAATTACACCACAAGATAGCGCATATTATAAGAAACGTTTTGATGTATTATTTTATTGGAAACGTTTTGATGTATTATGTTTCATGTTTTGATCATAATTGACTAAATAATGTACAAAAATTAATTTTCTCAAAAACTACCTTATGGATTTTGATAAAAATTACACCACAAGATAGCGTATTTTATTAGAAACGTTTTGATGTATTATGTTTAATGTTTTGATCATAATTAACTAAATAATGTACAAAAATTAATTTTCTCAAAAACTACCTTATGGATTTTGATAAAAATTACACCACAAGATAGCGTATTTTATTGAAAACGTTTTGATGTATTATGTTTCATGTTTTGATCATAATTGACTAAATAATGTACAAAAATTAATTTTCTCAAAAACTACCTTATGGATTTTGATAAAAATTACACCACAAGATAGCGCATATTATAAGAAACGTTTTGATGTATTATTTTATTGGAAACGTTTTGATGTATTATGTTTCATGTTTTGATCATAATTGACTAAATAATGTACAAAAATTAATTTTCTCAAAAACTACCATATGGATTTTGATAAAATTTACACCACAAGATAGCGTATTTTATTAGAAACGTTTTGATGTATTATGTTTAATGTTTTGATCATAATTAACTAAATAATGTACAAAAATTAATTTTCTCAAAAACTACCTTATGGATTTTGATAAAAATTACACCACAAGATAGCGCATATTATAAGAAACGTTTTGATGTATTATTTTATTGGAAACGTTTTGATGTATTATGTTTCATGTTTTGATCATAATTGACTAAATAATGTACAAAAATTAATTTTCTCAAAAACTACCTTATGGATTTTGATAAAAATTACACCACAAGATAGCGTATTTTATTGAAAACGTTTTGATGTATTATGTTTCATGTTTTGATCATAATTGACTAAATAATGTACAAAAATTAATTTTCTCAAAAACTACCTTATGGATTTTGATAAAAATTACACCACAAGATAGCGCATATTATAAGAAACGTTTTGATGTATTATTTTATTGGAAACGTTTTGATGTATTATGTTTCATGTTTTGATCATAATTGACTAAATAATGTACAAAAATTAATTTTCTCAAAAACTACCTTATGGATTTTGATAAAAATTACACCACAAGATAGCGTATTTTATTAGAAACGTTTTGATGTATTATGTTTAATGTTTTGATCATAATTAACTAAATAATGTACAAAAATTAATTTTCTCAAAAACTACCTTATGGATTTTGATAAAAATTACACCACAAGATAGCGTATTTTATTGAAAACGTTTTGATGTATTATGTTTCATGTTTTGATCATAATTGACTAAATAATGTACAAAAATTAATTTTCTCAAAAACTACCTTATGGATTTTGATAAAAATTACACCACAAGATAGCGCATATTATAAGAAACGTTTTGATGTATTATTTTATTGGAAACGTTTTGATGTATTATGTTTCATGTTTTGATCATAATTGACTAAATAATGTACAAAAATTAATTTTCTCAAAAACTACCATATGGATTTTGATAAAATTTACACCACAAGATAGCGTATTTTATTAGAAACGTTTTGATGTATTATGTTTAATGTTTTGATCATAATTAACTAAATAATGTACAAAAATTAATTTTCTCAAAAACTACCTTATGGATTTTGATAAAAATTACACCACAAGATAGCGCATATTATAAGAAACGTTTTGATGTATTATTTTATTGGAAACGTTTTGATGTATTATGTTTCATGTTTTGATCATAATTGACTAAATAATGTACAAAAATTAATTTTCTCAAAAACCACCTTATGGATTTTGATAAAAATTACACCACAAGATAGCGTATTTTATTAGAAACGTTTTGATGTATTAAGTTTAATGTTTTGATCATAATTAACTAAATAATGTACAAAAATTAATTTTCTCAAAAACTACCTTATGGATTTTGATAAAAATTACACCACAAGATAGCGTATTTTATTGGAAACGTTTTGATGTATTATGTTTCATGTTTTGATCATAATTGACTAAATAATGTACAAAAATTAATTTTCTCAAAAACTACCTAATGGATTTTGATAAAAATTACACCACAAGATAGCGTATTTTATTTGAAACGTTTTGATGTATTATGTTTAATGTTTTGATCATAATTAACTAAATAATGTACAAAAATTAATTTTCTCAAAAACTACCTTATGGATTTTGATAAAAATTACACCACAAGATAGCGTATTTTATTAGAAACGTTTTGATGTATTATTTTATTGGAAACGTTTTGATGTATTATGTTTCATGTTTTGATCATAATTGACTAAATAATGTACAAAAATTAATTTTCTCAAAAACTACCTTATGGATTTTGATAAAAATTGCACCACAAGATAGCGTATTTTATTAGAAACGTTTTGATGTATTATGTTTAATGTTTTAACCATAATTGACTAAATAATGTACAAAAAATATTTTTTTCAAAAACTACCTAATGGATTTTGATAAAAATTACACCACAAGATAGCGTATTTTATTAGAAACGTTTTGATGTATTATGTTTAATGTTTTAATCATAATTGACTAAATAATGTACAAAAATTAATTTTCTCAAAAACTACTTTATGGATTTTGATAAAAATTGCACCACAAGATAGCGTATTTTATTAGAAACGTTTTGATGTATTATGTTTAATGTTTTAATCATAATTGACTAAATAATGTACAAAAAATAATTTTTTCAAAAACTACCTTATGGATTTTGATAAAAATTACACCACAAGATAGCGTAATTTATTAGAAACGTTTTGATGTATTATGTTTCATGTTTTGATCATAATTGACTAAATAATGTACAAAAATTAATTTTCTCAAAAACTACCTTATGGATTTTGATAAAAATTGCACCACAAGATAGCGTATTTTATTAGAAACGTTTTGATGTATTATGTTTAATGTTTTAATCATAATTGACTAAATAATGTACAAAAAATAATTTTTTCAAAAACTACCTTATGGATTTTGATAAAAATTACACCACAAGATAGCGTATTTTATTAGAAACGTTTTGATGTATTATGTTTAATGTTTTGATCATTATTAACTAAATAATGTACAAAAATTAATTTTCTCAAAAACTACCTTATGGATTTTGATAAAAATTACACCACAAGATAGCGCATATTATAAGAAACGTTTTGATGTATTATTTTATTGGAAACGTTTTGATGTATTATGTTTCATGTTTTGATCATAATTGACTAAATAATGTACAAAAATTAATTTTCTCAAAAACTACCTTATGGATTTTGATAAAAATTACACCACAAGATAGCGCATATTATAAGAAATGTTTTGATGTATTATTTTATTGGAAACGTTTTGATGTATTATGTTTCATGTTTTGATCATAATTGACTAAATAATGTACAAAAATTAATTTTCTCAAAAACTACCTTATGGATTTTGATAAAAATTACACCACAAGATAGCGTATTTTATTAGAAACGTTTTGATGTATTATGTTTAATGTTTTGATCATAATTAACTAAAAAATGTACAAAAATTAATTTTCTCAAAAACTACCTTATGGATTTTGATAAAAATTACACCACAAGATAGCGTATTTTATTAGAAACGTTTTGATGTATTACGTTTAATGTTTTAATCATAATTGACTAAATAATGTACAAAAAATAATTTTCTCAAAAACTACCTTATGGATTTTGATAAAAATTACACCACAAGATAGCGTATTTTATTAGAAACGTTTTGATGTATTATGTTTAATGTTTTGATCATAATTAACTAAATAATGTACAAAAATTAATTTTCTCAAAAACTACCTTATGGATTTTGATAAAAATTACACCACAAGATAGCGTATTTTATTGGAAACGTTTTGATGTATTATGTTTCATGTTTTGATCATAATTGACTAAATAATGTACAAAAATTAATTTTCTCAAAAACTACCTAATGGATTTTGATAAAAATTACACCACAAGATAGCGTATTTTATTTGAAACGTTTTGATGTATTATGTTTAATGTTTTGATCATAATTAACTAAATAATGTACAAAAATTAATTTTCTCAAAAACTACCTTATGGATTTTGATAAAAATTGCACCACAAGATAGCGTATTTTATTAGAAACGTTTTGATGTATTATTTTATTGGAAACGTTTTGATGTATTATGTTTCATGTTTTGATCATAATTGACTAAATAATGTACAAAAATTAATTTTCTCAAAAACTACCTTATGGATTTTGATAAAAATTGCACCACAAGATAGCGTATTTTATTAGAAACGTTTTGATGTATTATGTTTAATGTTTTAACCATAATTGACTAAATAATGTACAAAAAATATTTTTTTCAAAAACTACCTAATGGATTTTGATAAAAATTACACCACAAGATAGCGTATTTTATTAGAAACGTTTTGATGTATTATGTTTAATGTTTTAATCATAATTGACTAAATAATGTACAAAAATTAATTTTCTCAAAAACTACTTTATGGATTTTGATAAAAATTGCACCACAAGATAGCGTATTTTATTAGAAACGTTTTTATGTATTATGTTTAATGTTTTAATCATAATTGACTAAATAATGTACAAAAAATAATTTTTTCAAAAACTACCTTATGGATTTTGATAAAAATTACACCACAAGATAGCGTAATTTATTAGAAACGTTTTGATGTATTATGTTTCATGTTTTGATCATAATTGACTAAATAATGTACAAAAATTAATTTTCTCAAAAACTACCTTATGGATTTTGATAAAAATTGCACCACAAGATAGCGTATTTTATTAGAAACGTTTTGATGTATTATGTTTAATGTTTTAATCATAATTGACTAAATAATGTACAAAAAATAATTTTTTCAAAAACTACCTTATGGATTTTGATAAAAATTACACCACAAGATAGCGTATTTTATTAGAAACGTTTTGATGTATTATGTTTAATGTTTTGATCATTATTAACTAAATAATGTACAAAAATTAATTTTCTCAAAAACTACCTTATGGATTTTGATAAAAATTACACCACAAGATAGCGCATATTATAAGAAACGTTTTGATGTATTATTTTATTGGAAACGTTTTGATGTATTATGTTTCATGTTTTGATCATAATTGACTAAATAATGTACAAAAATTAATTTTCTCAAAAACTACCTTATGGATTTTGATAAAAATTACACCACAAGATAGCGCATATTATAAGAAATGTTTTGATGTATTATTTTATTGGAAACGTTTTGATGTATTATGTTTCATGTTTTGATCATAATTGACTAAATAATGTACAAAAATTAATTTTCTCAAAAACTACCTTATGGATTTTGATAAAAATTACACCACAAGATAGCGTATTTTATTAGAAACGTTTTGATGTATTATGTTTAATGTTTTGATCATAATTAACTAAAAAATGTACAAAAATTAATTTTCTCAAAAACTACCTTATGGATTTTGATAAAAATTACACCACAAGATAGCGTATTTTATTAGAAACGTTTTGATGTATTACGTTTAATGTTTTAATCATAATTGACTAAATAATGTACAAAAAATAATTTTCTCAAAAACTACCTTATGGATTTTGATAAAAATTACACCACAAGATAGCGTATTTTATTAGAAACGTTTTGATGTATTATGTTTAATGTTTTGATCATAATTAACTAAATAATGTACAAAAATTAATTTTCTCAAAAACTACCTTATGGATTTTGATAAAAATTACACCACAAGATAGCGCATATTATAAGAAACGTTTTGATGTATTATTTTATTGGAAACGTTTTGATGTATTATGTTTAATGTTTTGATCATAATTAACTAAATAATGTACAAAAATTAATTTTCTCAAAAACTACCTTATGGATTTTGATAAAAATTACACCACAAGATAGCGTATTTTATTAGAAACGTTTTGATGTATTATGTTTAATGTTTTGATCATAATTGACTAAATAATGTACAAAAAATAATTTTTTCAAAAACTACCTTATGGATTTTGATAAAAATTACACCACAAGATAGCGCATATTATAAGAAATGTTTTGATGTATTATTTTATTGGAAACGTTTTGATGTATTATGTTTCATGTTTTGATCATAATTGACTAAATAATGTACAAAAATTAATTTTTTCAAAAACTACCTTATGGATTTTGATAAAAATTACACCACAAGATAGCGTATTTTATTAGAAACGTTTTGATGTATTATGTTTAATGTTTTGATCATTATTAACTAAATAATGTACAAAAATTAATTTTCTCAAAAACTACCTTATGGATTTTGATAAAAATTACACCACAAGATAGCGCATATTATAAGAAACGTTTTGATGTATTATTTTATTGGAAACGTTTTGATGTATTATGTTTCATGTTTTGATCATAATTGACTAAATAATGTACAAAAATTAATTTTCTCAAAAACTACCTTATGGATTTTGATAAAAATTACACCACAAGATAGCGCATATTATAAGAAATGTTTTGATGTATTATTTTATTGGAAACGTTTTGATGTATTATGTTTCATGTTTTGATCATAATTGACTAAATAATGTACAAAAATTAATTTTCTCAAAAACTACCTTATGGATTTTGATAAAAATTGCACCACAAGATAGCGTATTTTATTAGAAACGTTTTGATGTATTATGTTTAATGTTTTAATCATAATTGACTAAATAATGTACAAAAAATAATTTTTTCAAAAACTACCTTATGGATTTTGATAAAAATTACACCACAAGATAGCGTATTTTATTAGAAACGTTTTGATGTATTATGTTTAATGTTTTGATCATTATTAATTTATTTATTATAAGAAATGTTTTGATGTATTATTTTATTGGAAACGTTTTGATGTATTATGTTTCATGTTTTGATCATAATTGACTAAATAATGTACAAAAATTAATTTTCTCAAAAACTACCTTATGGATTTTGATAAAAATTACACCACAAGATAGCGCATATTATAAGAAATGTTTTGATGTATTATTTTATTGGAAACGTTTTGATGTATTATGTTTCATGTTTTGATCATAATTGACTAAATAATGTACAAAAATTAATTTTTTCAAAAACTACCTTATGGATTTTGATAAAAATTACACCACAAGATAGCGTATTTTATTAGAAACGTTTTGATGTATTATGTTTAATGTTTTGATCATTATTAACTAAATAATGTACAAAAATTAATTTTCTCAAAAACTACCTTATGGATTTTGATAAAAATTACACCACAAGATAGCGCATATTATAAGAAACGTTTTGATGTATTATTTTATTGGAAACGTTTTGATGTATTATGTTTCATGTTTTGATCATAATTGACTAAATAATGTACAAAAATTAATTTTCTCAAAAACTACCTTATGGATTTTGATAAAAATTACACCACAAGATAGCGCATATTATAAGAAATGTTTTGATGTATTATTTTATTGGAAACGTTTTGATGTATTATGTTTCATGTTTTGATCATAATTGACTAAATAATGTACAAAAATTAATTTTCTCAAAAACTACCTTATGGATTTTGATAAAAATTACACCACAAGATAGCGTATTTTATTAGAAACGTTTTGATGTATTATGTTTAATGTTTTGATCATAATTAACTAAAAAATGTACAAAAATTAATTTTCTCAAAAACTACCTTATGGATTTTGATAAAAATTACACCACAAGATAGCGTATTTTATTAGAAACGTTTTGATGTATTACGTTTAATGTTTTAATCATAATTGACTAAATAATGTACAAAAAATAATTTTCTCAAAAACTACCTTATGGATTTTGATAAAAATTACACCACAAGATAGCGCATATTATAAGAAACGTTTTGATGTATTATTTTATTGGAAACGTTTTGATGTATTATGTTTCATGTTTTGATCATAATTAACTAAATAATGTACAAAAATTAATTTTTTCAAAAACTACCTTATGGATTTTGATAAAAATTACACCACAAGATAGCGTATTTTATTAGAAACGTTTTGATGTATTATGTTTCATGTTTTGATCATAATTGACTAAATAATGTACAAAAATTAATTTTCTCAAAAACTACCTTATGGATTTTGATAAAAATTGCACCACAAGATAGCGTATTTTATTAGAAACGTTTTGATGTATTATGTTTAATGTTTTAATCATAATTGACTAAATAATGTACAAAAAATAATTTTTTCAAAAACTACCTTATGGATTTTGATAAAAATTACACCACAAGATAGCGTATTTTATTAGAAACGTTTTGATGTATTATGTTTAATGTTTTGATCATAATTAACTAAATAATGTACAAAAATTAATTTTCTCAAAAACTACCTTATGGATTTTGATAAAAATTACTTCACAAGATAGCGCATATTATAAGAAACGTTTTGATGTATTATTTTATTGGAAACGTTTTGATGTATTATGTTTCATGTTTTGATCATAATTGACTAAATAATGTACAAAAATTAATTTTCTCAAAAACTACCTTATGGATTTTGATAAAAATTACACCACAAGATAGCGCATATTATAAGAAATGTTTTGATGTATTATTTTATTGGAAACGTTTTGATGTATTATGTTTCATGTTTTGATCATAATTGACTAAATAATGTACAAAAATTAATTTTCTCAAAAACTACCTTATGGATTTTGATAAAAATTACACCACAAGATAGCGTATTTTATTAGAAACGTTTTGATGTATTATGTTTAATGTTTTGATCATAATTAACTAAAAAATGTACAAAAATTAATTTTCTCAAAAACTACCTTATGGATTTTGATAAAAATTACACCACAAGATAGCGTATTTTATTAGAAACGTTTTGATGTATTACGTTTAATGTTTTAATCATAATTGACTAAATAATGTACAAAAAATAAT
The DNA here is from genome assembly GCF_905475465.1 of Pieris napi. Lineage (NCBI taxonomy): Eukaryota > Metazoa > Arthropoda > Insecta > Lepidoptera > Pieridae > Pieris > Pieris napi. The sequence continues at coordinate 2,275,128 of NC_062258.1, read as the reverse complement.
TTTCTCAAAAACTACCTTATGGATTTTGATAAAAATTACACCACAAGATAGCGTATTTTATTAGAAACGTTTTGATGTATTATGTTTAATGTTTTGATCATAATTAACTAAATAATGTACAAAAATTAATTTTCTCAAAAACTACCTTATGGATTTTGATAAAAATTACACCACAAGATAGCGCATATTATAAGAAACGTTTTGATGTATTATTTTATTGGAAACGTTTTGATGTATTATGTTTAATGTTTTGATCATAATTAACTAAATAATGTACAAAAATTAATTTTTTCAAAAACTACCTTATGGATTTTGATAAAAATTACACCACAAGATAGCGCATATTATAAGAAACGTTTTGATGTATTATTTTATTGGAAACGTTTTGATGTATTATGTTTCATGTTTTGATCATAATTAACTAAATAATGTACAAAAATTAATTTTTTCAAAAACTACCTTATGGATTTTGATAAAAATTACACCACAAGATAGCGTATTTTATTAGAAACGTTTTGATGTATTATGTTTAATGTTTTGATCATAATTAACTAAATAATGTACAAAAATTAATTTTCTCAAAAACTACCTTATGGATTTTGATAAAAATTACACCACAAGATAGCGTATTTTATTAGAAACGTTTTGATGTATTATGTTTAATGTTTTGATCATAATTAACTAAATAATGTACAAAAATTAATTTTCTCAAAAACTACCTTATGGATTTTGATAAAAATTACACCACAAGATAGCGCATATTATAAGAAACGTTTTGATGTATTATTTTATTGGAAACGTTTTGATGTATTATGTTTCATGTTTTGATCATAATTAACTAAATAATGTACAAAAATTAATTTTTTCAAAAACTACCTTATGGATTTTGATAAAAATTACACCACAAGATAGCGTATTTTATTAGAAACGTTTTGATGTATTATGTTTAATGTTTTGATCATAATTAACTAAATAATGTACAAAAATTAATTTTCTCAAAAACTACCTTATGGATTTTGATAAAAATTACACCACAAGATAGCGTATTTTATTAGAAACGTTTTGATGTATTATGTTTAATGTTTTGATCATAATTGACTAAAAAATGTACAAAAAATAATTTTTTCAAAAACTACCTTATGGATTTTGATAAAAATTACACCACAAGATAGCGTATTTTATTAGAAACGTTTTGATGTATTATGTTTCATGTTTTGATCATGATTGACTAAATAATGTACAAAAATTAATTTTCTCAAAAACTACCTTATGGATTTTGATAAAAATTGCACCACAAGATAGCGTATTTTATTAGAAACGTTTTGATGTATTATTTTATTGGAAACGTTTTGATGTATTATGTTTCATGTTTTGATCATAATTAACTAAATAATGTACAAAAATTAATTTTCTCAAAAACTACCTTATGGATTTTGATAAAAATTACACCACAAGATAGCGTATTTTATTGGAAACGTTTTGATGTATTATGTTTCATGTTTTGATCATAATTAACTAAAAAATGTACAAAAATTAATTTTCTCAAAAACTACCTTATGGATTTTGATAAAAATTACACCACAAGATAGCGTATTTTATTAGAAACGTTTTGATGTATTACGTTTAATGTTTTAATCATAATTGACTAAATAATGTACAAAAAATAATTTTCTCAAAAACTACCTTATGGATTTTGATAAAAATTACACCACAAGATAGCGTATTTTATTAGAAACGTTTTGATGTATTATGTTTAATGTTTTGATCATAATTAACTAAATAATGTACAAAAATTAATTTTCTCAAAAACTACCTTATGGATTTTGATAAAAATTACTTCACAAGATAGCGCATATTATAAGAAACGTTTTGATGTATTATTTTATTGGAAACGTTTTGATGTATTATGTTTCATGTTTTGATCATAATTGACTAAATAATGTACAAAAATTAATTTTCTCAAAAACTACCTTATGGATTTTGATAAAAATTACACCACAAGATAGCGCATATTATAAGAAATGTTTTGATGTATTATTTTATTGGAAACGTTTTGATGTATTATGTTTCATGTTTTGATCATAATTGACTAAATAATGTACAAAAATTAATTTTCTCAAAAACTACCTTATGGATTTTGATAAAAATTACACCACAAGATAGCGTATTTTATTAGAAACGTTTTGATGTATTATGTTTAATGTTTTGATCATAATTAACTAAAAAATGTACAAAAATTAATTTTCTCAAAAACTACCTTATGGATTTTGATAAAAATTACACCACAAGATAGCGTATTTTATTAGAAACGTTTTGATGTATTACGTTTAATGTTTTAATCATAATTGACTAAATAATGTACAAAAAATAATTTTCTCAAAAACTACCTTATGGATTTTGATAAAAATTACACCACAAGATAGCGTATTTTATTAGAAACGTTTTGATGTATTATGTTTAATGTTTTGATCATAATTAACTAAATAATGTACAAAAATTAATTTTCTCAAAAACTACCTTATGGATTTTGATAAAAATTACACCACAAGATAGCGCATATTATAAGAAACGTTTTGATGTATTATTTTATTGGAAACGTTTTGATGTATTATGTTTAATGTTTTGATCATAATTAACTAAATAATGTACAAAAATTAATTTTCTCAAAAACTACCTTATGGATTTTGATAAAAATTACACCACAAGATAGCGCATATTATAAGAAACGTTTTGATGTATTATTTTATTGGAAACGTTTTGATGTATTATGTTTCATGTTTTGATCATAATTAACTAAATAATGTACAAAAATTAATTTTTTCAAAAACTACCTTATGGATTTTGATAAAAATTACACCACAAGATAGCGTATTTTATTAGAAACGTTTTGATGTATTATGTTTAATGTTTTGATCATAATTAACTAAATAATGTACAAAAATTAATTTTCTCAAAAACTACCTTATGGATTTTGATAAAAATTACACCACAAGATAGCGTATTTTATTAGAAACGTTTTGATGTATTATGTTTAATGTTTTGATCATAATTAACTAAATAATGTACAAAAATTAATTTTCTCAAAAACTACCTTATGGATTTTGATAAAAATTACTTCACAAGATAGCGCATATTATAAGAAACGTTTTGATGTATTATTTTATTGGAAACGTTTTGATGTATTATGTTTCATGTTTTGATCATAATTGACTAAATAATGTACAAAAATTAATTTTCTCAAAAACTACCTTATGGATTTTGATAAAAATTACACCACAAGATAGCGCATATTATAAGAAATGTTTTGATGTATTATTTTATTGGAAACGTTTTGATGTATTATGTTTCATGTTTTGATCATAATTGACTAAATAATGTACAAAAATTAATTTTCTCAAAAACTACCTTATGGATTTTGATAAAAATTACACCACAAGATAGCGTATTTTATTAGAAACGTTTTGATGTATTATGTTTAATGTTTTGATCATAATTAACTAAAAAATGTACAAAAATTAATTTTCTCAAAAACTACCTTATGGATTTTGATAAAAATTACACCACAAGATAGCGTATTTTATTAGAAACGTTTTGATGTATTACGTTTAATGTTTTAATCATAATTGACTAAATAATGTACAAAAAATAATTTTCTCAAAAACTACCTTATGGATTTTGATAAAAATTACACCACAAGATAGCGTATTTTATTAGAAACGTTTTGATGTATTATGTTTAATGTTTTGATCATAATTAACTAAATAATGTACAAAAATTAATTTTCTCAAAAACTACCTTATGGATTTTGATAAAAATTACACCACAAGATAGCGCATATTATAAGAAACGTTTTGATGTATTATTTTATTGGAAACGTTTTGATGTATTATGTTTAATGTTTTGATCATAATTGACTAAATAATGTACAAAAATTAATTTTCTCAAAAACTACCTTATGGATTTTGATAAAAATTACACCACAAGATAGCGCATATTATAAGAAACGTTTTGATGTATTATTTTATTGGAAACGTTTTGATGTATTATGTTTCATGTTTTGATCATAATTAACTAAATAATGTACAAAAATTAATTTTTTCAAAAACTACCTTATGGATTTTGATAAAAATTACACCACAAGATAGCGTATTTTATTAGAAACGTTTTGATGTATTATGTTTAATGTTTTGATCATAATTAACTAAATAATGTACAAAAATTAATTTTCTCAAAAACTACCTTATGGATTTTGATAAAAATTACACCACAAGATAGCGTATTTTATTAGAAACGTTTTGATGTATTATGTTTAATGTTTTGATCATAATTAACTAAATAATGTACAAAAATTAATTTTCTCAAAAACTACCTTATGGATTTTGATAAAAATTACACCACAAGATAGCGCATATTATAAGAAACGTTTTGATGTATTATTTTATTGGAAACGTTTTGATGTATTATGTTTCATGTTTTGATCATAATTAACTAAATAATGTACAAAAATTAATTTTTTCAAAAACTACCTTATGGATTTTGATAAAAATTACACCACAAGATAGCGTATTTTATTAGAAACGTTTTGATGTATTATGTTTAATGTTTTGATCATAATTAACTAAATAATGTACAAAAATTAATTTTCTCAAAAACTACCTTATGGATTTTGATAAAAATTACACCACAAGATAGCGTATTTTATTAGAAACGTTTTGATGTATTATGTTTAATGTTTTGATCATAATTGACTAAATAATGTACAAAAAATAATTTTTTCAAAAACTACCTTATGGATTTTGATAAAAATTACACCACAAGATAGCGTATTTTATTAGAAACGTTTTGATGTATTATGTTTCATGTTTTGATCATGATTGACTAAATAATGTACAAAAATTAATTTTCTCAAAAACTACCTTATGGATTTTGATAAAAATTGCACCACAAGATAGCGTATTTTATTAGAAACGTTTTGATGTATTATTTTATTGGAAACGTTTTGATGTATTATGTTTCATGTTTTGATCATAATTAACTAAATAATGTACAAAAATTAATTTTCTCAAAAACTACCTTATGGATTTTGATAAAAATTACACCACAAGATAGCGTATTTTATTGGAAACGTTTTGATGTATTATGTTTCATGTTTTGATCATAATTAACTAAAAAATGTACAAAAATTAATTTTCTCAAAAACTACCTTATGGATTTTGATAAAAATTACACCACAAGATAGCGTATTTTATTAGAAACGTTTTGATGTATTACGTTTAATGTTTTAATCATAATTGACTAAATAATGTACAAAAAATAATTTTCTCAAAAACTACCTTATGGATTTTGATAAAAATTACACCACAAGATAGCGTATTTTATTAGAAACGTTTTGATGTATTATGTTTAATGTTTTGATCATAATTAACTAAATAATGTACAAAAATTAATTTTCTCAAAAACTACCTTATGGATTTTGATAAAAATTACTTCACAAGATAGCGCATATTATAAGAAACGTTTTGATGTATTATTTTATTGGAAACGTTTTGATGTATTATGTTTCATGTTTTGATCATAATTGACTAAATAATGTACAAAAATTAATTTTCTCAAAAACTACCTTATGGATTTTGATAAAAATTACACCACAAGATAGCGCATATTATAAGAAATGTTTTGATGTATTATTTTATTGGAAACGTTTTGATGTATTATGTTTCATGTTTTGATCATAATTGACTAAATAATGTACAAAAATTAATTTTCTCAAAAACTACCTTATGGATTTTGATAAAAATTACACCACAAGATAGCGTATTTTATTAGAAACGTTTTGATGTATTATGTTTAATGTTTTGATCATAATTAACTAAAAAATGTACAAAAATTAATTTTCTCAAAAACTACCTTATGGATTTTGATAAAAATTACACCACAAGATAGCGTATTTTATTAGAAACGTTTTGATGTATTACGTTTAATGTTTTAATCATAATTGACTAAATAATGTACAAAAAATAATTTTCTCAAAAACTACCTTATGGATTTTGATAAAAATTACACCACAAGATAGCGTATTTTATTAGAAACGTTTTGATGTATTATGTTTAATGTTTTGATCATAATTAACTAAATAATGTACAAAAATTAATTTTCTCAAAAACTACCTTATGGATTTTGATAAAAATTACACCACAAGATAGCGTATATTATAAGAAACGTTTTGATGTATTATTTTATTGGAAACGTTTTGATGTATTATGTTTAATGTTTTGATCATAATTAACTAAATAATGTACAAAAATTAATTTTCTCAAAAACTACCTTATGGATTTTGATAAAAATTACACCACAAGATAGCGCATATTATAAGAAACGTTTTGATGTATTATTTTATTGGAAACGTTTTGATGTATTATGTTTCATGTTTTGATCATAATTAACTAAATAATGTACAAAAATTAATTTTTTCAAAAACTACCTTATGGATTTTGATAAAAATTACACCACAAGATAGCGTATTTTATTAGAAACGTTTTGATGTATTATGTTTAATGTTTTGATCATAATTAACTAAATAATGTACAAAAATTAATTTTCTCAAAAACTACCTTATGGATTTTGATAAAAATTACACCACAAGATAGCGTATTTTATTAGAAACGTTTTGATGTATTATGTTTAATGTTTTGATCATAATTGACTAAATAATGTACAAAAAATAATTTTTTCAAAAACTACCTTATGGATTTTGATAAAAATTACACCACAAGATAGCGTATTTTATTAGAAACGTTTTGATGTATTATGTTTCATGTTTTGATCATGATTGACTAAATAATGTACAAAAATTAATTTTCTCAAAAACTACCTTATGGATTTTGATAAAAATTGCACCACAAGATAGCGTATTTTATTAGAAACGTTTTGATGTATTATTTTATTGGAAACGTTTTGATGTATTATGTTTCATGTTTTGATCATAATTAACTAAATAATGTACAAAAATTAATTTTCTCAAAAACTACCTTATGGATTTTGATAAAAATTACACCACAAGATAGCGTATTTTATTGGAAACGTTTTGATGTATTATGTTTCATGTTTTGATCATAATTAACTAAATAATGTACAAAAATTAATTTTTTCAAAAACTACCTTATGGATTTTGATAAAAATTACACCACAAGATAGCGTATTTTATTAGAAACGTTTTGATGTATTATGTTTAATGTTTTGATCATAATTGACTAAATAATGTACAAAAAATAATTTTTTCAAAAACTACCTTATGGATTTTGATAAAAATTACACCACAAGATAGCGTATTTTATTAGAAACGTTTTGATGTATTATGTTTCATGTTTTGATCATAATTAACTAAATAATGTACAAAAATTAATTTTCTCAAAAACTACCTTATGGATTTTGATAAAAATTACTTCACAAGATAGCGCATATTATAAGAAACGTTTTGATGTATTATTTTATTGGAAACGTTTTGATGTATTATGTTTCATGTTTTGATCATAATTGACTAAATAATGTACAAAAATTAATTTTCTCAAAAACTACCTTATGGATTTTGATAAAAATTACACCACAAGATAGCGCATATTATAAGAAATGTTTTGATGTATTATTTTATTGGAAACGTTTTGATGTATTATGTTTTATGTTTTGATCATAATTGACTAAATAATGTACAAAAATTAATTTTCTCAAAAACTACCTTATGGATTTTGATAAAAATTACACCACAAGATAGCGTATTTTATTAGAAACGTTTTGATGTATTATGTTTAATGTTTTGATCATAATTAACTAAAAAATGTACAAAAATTAATTTTCTCAAAAACTACCTTATGGATTTTGATAAAAATTACACCACAAGATAGCGTATTTTATTAGAAACGTTTTGATGTATTACGTTTAATGTTTTAATCATAATTGACTAAATAATGTACAAAAAATAATTTTCTCAAAAACTACCTTATGGATTTTGATAAAAATTACACCACAAGATAGCGTATTTTATTAGAAACGTTTTGATGTATTATGTTTAATGTTTTGATCATAATTAACTAAATAATGTACAAAAATTAATTTTCTCAAAAACTACCTTATGGATTTTGATAAAAATTACACCACAAGATAGCGCATATTATAAGAAACGTTTTGATGTATTATTTTATTGGAAACGTTTTGATGTATTATGTTTCATGTTTTGATCATAATTAACTAAATAATGTACAAAAATTAATTTTTTCAAAAACTACCTTATGGATTTTGATAAAAATTACACCACAAGATAGCGTATTTTATTAGAAACGTTTTGATGTATTATGTTTAATGTTTTGATCATAATTAACTAAATAATGTACAAAAATTAATTTTCTCAAAAACTACCTTATGGATTTTGATAAAAATTACACCACAAGATAGCGTATTTTATTAGAAACGTTTTGATGTATTATGTTTAATGTTTTGATCATAATTGACTAAATAATGTACAAAAAATAATTTTTTCAAAAACTACCTTATGGATTTTGATAAAAATTACACCACAAGATAGCGTATTTTATTAGAAACGTTTTGATGTATTATGTTTCATGTTTTGATCATGATTGACTAAATAATGTACAAAAATTAATTTTCTCAAAAACTACCTTATGGATTTTGATAAAAATTGCACCACAAGATAGCGTATTTTATTAGAAACGTTTTGATGTATTATTTTATTGGAAACGTTTTGATGTATTATGTTTCATGTTTTGATCATAATTAACTAAATAATGTACAAAAATTAATTTTCTCAAAAACTACCTTATGGATTTTGATAAAAATTACACCACAAGATAGCGTATTTTATTGGAAACGTTTTGATGTATTATGTTTCATGTTTTGATCATAATTAACTAAAAAATGTACAAAAATTAATTTTCTCAAAAACTACCTTATGGATTTTGATAAAAATTACACCACAAGATAGCGTATTTTATTAGAAACGTTTTGATGTATTACGTTTAATGTTTTAATCATAATTGACTAAATAATGTACAAAAAATAATTTTCTCAAAAACTACCTTATGGATTTTGATAAAAATTACACCACAAGATAGCGTATTTTATTAGAAACGTTTTGATGTATTATGTTTAATGTTTTGATCATAATTAACTAAATAATGTACAAAAATTAATTTTCTCAAAAACTACCTTATGGATTTTGATAAAAATTACACCACAAGATAGCGCATATTATAAGAAACGTTTTGATGTATTATTTTATTGGAAACGTTTTGATGTATTATGTTTCATGTTTTGATCATAATTAACTAAATAATGTACAAAAATTAATTTTTTCAAAAACTACCTTATGGATTTTGATAAAAATTACACCACAAGATAGCGTATTTTATTAGAAACGTTTTGATGTATTATGTTTAATGTTTTGATCATAATTAACTAAATAATGTACAAAAATTAATTTTCTCAAAAACTACCTTATGGATTTTGATAAAAATTACACCACAAGATAGCGTATTTTATTAGAAACGTTTTGATGTATTATGTTTAATGTTTTGATCATAATTGACTAAATAATGTACAAAAATTAATTTTCTCAAAAACTACCTTATGGATTTTGATAAAAATTACACCACAAGATAGCGTATTTTATTAGAAACGTTTTGATGTATTATTTTATTGGAAACGTTTTGATGTATTATGTTTCATGTTTTGATCATAATTAACTAAATAATGTACAAAAATTAATTTTCTCAAAAACTACCTTATGGATTTTGATAAAAATTACACCACAAGATAGCGTATTTTATTGGAAACGTTTTGATGTATTATGTTTCATGTTTTGATCATAATTAACTAAAAAATGTACAAAAATTAATTTTCTCAAAAACTACCTTATGGATTTTGATAAAAATTACACCACAAGATAGCGTATTTTATTAGAAACGTTTTGATGTATTACGTTTAATGTTTTAATCATAATTGACTAAATAATGTACAAAAAATAATTTTCTCAAAAACTACCTTATGGATTTTGATAAAAATTACACCACAAGATAGCGTATTTTATTAGAAACGTTTTGATGTATTATGTTTAATGTTTTGATCATAATTAACTAAATAATGTACAAAAATTAATTTTCTCAAAAACTACCTTATGGATTTTGATAAAAATTACTTCACAAGATAGCGCATATTATAAGAAACGTTTTGATGTATTATTTTATTGGAAACGTTTTGATGTATTATGTTTCATGTTTTGATCATAATTGACTAAATAATGTACAAAAATTAATTTTCTCAAAAACTACCTTATGGATTTTGATAAAAATTACACCACAAGATAGCGCATATTATAAGAAATGTTTTGATGTATTATTTTATTGGAAACGTTTTGATGTATTATGTTTCATGTTTTGATCATAATTGACTAAATAATGTACAAAAATTAATTTTCTCAAAAACTACCTTATGGATTTTGATAAAAATTACACCACAAGATAGCGTATTTTATTAGAAACGTTTTGATGTATTATGTTTAATGTTTTGATCATAATTAACTAAAAAATGTACAAAAATTAATTTTCTCAAAAACTACCTTATGGATTTTGATAAAAATTACACCACAAGATAGCGTATTTTATTAGAAACGTTTTGATGTATTACGTTTAATGTTTTAATCATAATTGACTAAATAATGTACAAAAAATAATTTTCTCAAAAACTACCTTATGGATTTTGATAAAAATTACACCACAAGATAGCGTATTTTATTAGAAACGTTTTGATGTATTATGTTTAATGTTTTGATCATAATTAACTAAATAATGTACAAAAATTAATTTTCTCAAAAACTACCTTATGGATTTTGATAAAAATTACACCACAAGATAGCGCATATTATAAGAAACGTTTTGATGTATTATTTTATTGGAAACGTTTTGATGTATTATGTTTAATGTTTTGATCATAATTAACTAAATAATGTACAAAAATTAATTTTCTCAAAAACTACCTTATGGATTTTGATAAAAATTACACCACAAGATAGCGCATATTATAAGAAACGTTTTGATGTATTATTTTATTGGAAACGTTTTGATGTATTATGTTTCATGTTTTGATCATAATTAACTAAATAATGTACAAAAATTAATTTTTTCAAAAACTACCTTATGGATTTTGATAAAAATTACACCACAAGATAGCGTATTTTATTAGAAACGTTTTGATGTATTATGTTTAATGTTTTGATCATAATTAACTAAATAATGTACAAAAATTAATTTTCTCAAAAACTACCTTATGGATTTTGATAAAAATTACACCACAAGATAGCGTATTTTATTAGAAACGTTTTGATGTATTATGTTTAATGTTTTGATCATAATTGACTAAATAATGTACAAAAAATAATTTTTTCAAAAACTACCTTATGGATTTTGATAAAAATTACACCACAAGATAGCGTATTTTATTAGAAACGTTTTGATGTATTATGTTTCATGTTTTGATCATGATTGACTAAATAATGTACAAAAATTAATTTTCTCAAAAACTACCTTATGGATTTTGATAAAAATTGCACCACAAGATAGCGTATTTTATTAGAAACGTTTTGATGTATTATTTTATTGGAAACGTTTTGATGTATTATGTTTCATGTTTTGATCATAATTAACTAAATAATGTACAAAAATTAATTTTCTCAAAAACTACCTTATGGATTTTGATAAAAATTACACCACAAGATAGCGTATTTTATTGGAAACGTTTTGATGTATTATGTTTCATGTTTTGATCATAATTAACTAAATAATGTACAAAAATTAATTTTCTCAAAAACTACCTTATGGATTTTGATAAAAATTACACCACAAGATAGCGTATTTTATTAGAAACGTTTTGATGTATTATGTTTAATGTTTTGATCATAATTGACTAAATAATGTACAAAAAATAATTTTTTCAAAAACTACCTTATGGATTTTGATAAAAATTACACCACAAGATAGCGTATTTTATTAGAAACGTTTTGATGTATTATGTTTCATGTTTTGATCATAATTAACTAAATAATGTACAAAAATTAATTTTCTCAAAAACTACCTTATGGATTTTGATAAAAATTACTTCACAAGATAGCGCATATTATAAGAAACGTTTTGATGTATTATTTTATTGGAAACGTTTTGATGTATTATGTTTCATGTTTTGATCATAATTGACTAAATAATGTACAAAAATTAATTTTCTCAAAAACTACCTTATGGATTTTGATAAAAATTACACCACAAGATAGCGCATATTATAAGAAATGTTTTGATGTATTATTTTATTGGAAACGTTTTGATGTATTATGTTTCATGTTTTGATCATAATTGACTAAATAATGTACAAAAATTAATTTTCTCAAAAACTACCTTATGGATTTTGATAAAAATTACACCACAAGATAGCGTATTTTATTAGAAACGTTTTGATGTATTATGTTTAATGTTTTGATCATAATTAACTAAATAATGTACAAAAATTAATTTTCTCAAAAACTACCTTATGGATTTTGATAAAAATTACACCACAAGATAGCGTATTTTATTAGAAACGTTTTGATGTATTACGTTTAATGTTTTAATCATAATTGACTAAATAATGTACAAAAAATAATTTTCTCAAAAACTACCTTATGGATTTTGATAAAAATTACACCACAAGATAGCGTATTTTATTAGAAACGTTTTGATGTATTATGTTTAATGTTTTGATCATAATTAACTAAATAATGTACAAAAATTAATTTTCTCAAAAACTACCTTATGGATTTTGATAAAAATTACACCACAAGATAGCGCATATTATAAGAAACGTTTTGATGTATTATTTTATTGGAAACGTTTTGATGTATTATGTTTCATGTTTTGATCATAATTAACTAAATAATGTACAAAAATTAATTTTTTCAAAAACTACCTTATGGATTTTGATAAAAATTACACCACAAGATAGCGTATTTTATTAGAAACGTTTTGATGTATTATGTTTAATGTTTTGATCATAATTAACTAAATAATGTACAAAAATTAATTTTCTCAAAAACTACCTTATGGATTTTGATAAAAATTACACCACAAGATAGCGTATTTTATTAGAAACGTTTTGATGTATTATGTTTAATGTTTTGATCATAATTGACTAAATAATGTACAAAAAATAATTTTTTCAAAAACTACCTTATGGATTTTGATAAAAATTACACCACAAGATAGCGTATTTTATTAGAAACGTTTTGATGTATTATGTTTCATGTTTTGATCATGATTGACTAAATAATGTACAAAAATTAATTTTCTCAAAAACTACCTTATGGATTTTGATAAAAATTGCACCACAAGATAGCGTATTTTATTAGAAACGTTTTGATGTATTATTTTATTGGAAACGTTTTGATGTATTATGTTTCATGTTTTGATCATAATTAACTAAATAATGTACAAAAATTAATTTTCTCAAAAACTACCTTATGGATTTTGATAAAAATTACACCACAAGATAGCGTATTTTATTGGAAACGTTTTGATGTATTATGTTTCATGTTTTGATCATAATTAACTAAAAAATGTACAAAAATTAATTTTCTCAAAAACTACCTTATGGATTTTGATAAAAATTACACCACAAGATAGCGTATTTTATTAGAAACGTTTTGATGTATTACGTTTAATGTTTTAATCATAATTGACTAAATAATGTACAAAAAATAATTTTCTCAAAAACTACCTTATGGATTTTGATAAAAATTACACCACAAGATAGCGTATTTTATTAGAAACGTTTTGATGTATTATGTTTAATGTGTTGATCATAATTAACTAAATAATGTACAAAAATTAATTTTCTCAAAAACTACCTTATGGATTTTGATAAAAATTACACCACAAGATAGCGCATATTATAAGAAACGTTTTGATGTATTATTTTATTGGAAACGTTTTGATGTATTATGTTTCATGTTTTGATCATAATTAACTAAATAATGTACAAAATTTAATTTTTTCAAAAACTACCTTATGGATTTTGATAAAAATTACACCACAAGATAGCGTATTTTATTAGAAACGTTTTGATGTATTATGTTTAATGTTTTGATCATAATTAACTAAATAATGTACAAAAATTAATTTTCTCAAAAACTACCTTATGGATTTTGATAAAAATTACACCACAAGATAGCGTATTTTATTAGAAACGTTTTGATGTATTATGTTTAATGTTTTGATCATAATTGACTAAATAATGTACAAAAAATAATTTTTTCAAAAACTACCTTATGGATTTTGATAAAAATTACACCACAAGATAGCGTATTTTATTAGAAACGTTTTGATGTATTATTTTATTGGAAACGTTTTGATGTATTATGTTTCATGTTTTGATCATAATTAACTAAATAATGTACAAAAATTAATTTTCTCAAAAACTACCTTATGGATTTTGATAAAAATTACACCACAAGATAGCGTATTTTATTGGAAACGTTTTGATGTATTATGTTTCATGTTTTGATCATAATTAACTAAAAAATGTACAAAAATTAATTTTCTCAAAAACTACCTTATGGATTTTGATAAAAATTACACCACAAGATAGCGTATTTTATTAGAAACGTTTTGATGTATTACGTTTAATGTTTTAATCATAATTGACTAAATAATGTACAAAAAATAATTTTCTCAAAAACTACCTTATGGATTTTGATAAAAATTACACCACAAGATAGCGTATTTTATTAGAAACGTTTTGATGTATTATGTTTAATGTGTTGATCATAATTAACTAAATAATGTACAAAAATTAATTTTCTCAAAAACTACCTTATGGATTTTGATAAAAATTACACCACAAGATAGCGCATATTATAAGAAACGTTTTGATGTATTATTTTATTGGAAACGTTTTGATGTATTATGTTTCATGTTTTGATCATAATTAACTAAATAATGTACAAAATTTAATTTTTTCAAAAACTACCTTATGGATTTTGATAAAAATTACACCACAAGATAGCGTATTTTATTAGAAACGTTTTGATGTATTATGTTTAATGTTTTGATCATAATTAACTAAATAATGTACAAAAATTAATTTTCTCAAAAACTACCTTATGGATTTTGATAAAAATTACACCACAAGATAGCGTATTTTATTAGAAACGTTTTGATGTATTATGTTTAATGTTTTGATCATAATTGACTAAATAATGTACAAAAAATAATTTTTTCAAAAACTACCTTATGGATTTTGATAAAAATTACACCACAAGATAGCGTATTTTATTAGAAACGTTTTGATGTATTATGTTTCATGTTTTGATCATGATTGACTAAATAATGTACAAAAATTAATTTTCTCAAAAACTACCTTATGGATTTTGATAAAAATTGCACCACAAGATAGCGTATTTTATTAGAAACGTTTTGATGTATTATTTTATTGGAAACGTTTTGATGTATTATGTTTCATGTTTTGATCATAATTAACTAAATAATGTACAAAAATTAATTTTCTCAAAAACTACCTTATGGATTTTGATAAAAATTACACCACAAGATAGCGTATTTTATTGGAAACGTTTTGATGTATTATGTTTCATGTTTTGATCATAATTAACTAAAAAATGTACAAAAATTAATTTTCTCAAAAACTACCTTATGGATTTTGATAAAAATTACACCACAAGATAGCGTATTTTATTAGAAACGTTTTGATGTATTACGTTTAATGTTTTAATCATAATTGACTAAATAATGTACAAAAAATAATTTTCTCAAAAACTACCTTATGGATTTTGATAAAAATTACACCACAAGATAGCGTATTTTATTAGAAACGTTTTGATGTATTATGTTTAATGTTTTGATCATAATTAACTAAATAATGTACAAAAATTAATTTTCTCAAAAACTACCTTATGGATTTTGATAAAAATTACTTCACAAGATAGCGCATATTATAAGAAACGTTTTGATGTATTATTTTATTGGAAACGTTTTGATGTATTATGTTTCATGTTTTGATCATAATTGACTAAATAATGTACAAAAATTAATTTTCTCAAAAACTACCTTATGGATTTTGATAAAAATTACACCACAAGATAGCGCATATTATAAGAAATGTTTTGATGTATTATTTTATTGGAAACGTTTTGATGTATTATGTTTCATGTTTTGATCATAATTGACTAAATAATGTACAAAAATTAATTTTCTCAAAAACTACCTTATGGATTTTGATAAAAATTACACCACAAGATAGCGTATTTTATTAGAAACGTTTTGATGTATTATGTTTAATGTTTTGATCATAATTAACTAAAAAATGTACAAAAATTAATTTTCTCAAAAACTACCTTATGGATTTTGATAAAAATTACACCACAAGATAGCGTATTTTATTAGAAACGTTTTGATGTATTACGTTTAATGTTTTAATCATAATTGACTAAATAATGTACAAAAAATAATTTTCTCAAAAACTACCTTATGGATTTTGATAAAAATTACACCACAAGATAGCGTATTTTATTAGAAACGTTTTGATGTATTATGTTTAATGTTTTGATCATAATTAACTAAAAAATGTACAAAAATTAATTTTCTCAAAAACTACCTTATGGATTTTGATAAAAATTACACCACAAGATAGCGTATTTTATTAGAAACGTTTTGATGTATTACGTTTAATGTTTTAATCATAATTGACTAAATAATGTACAAAAAATAATTTTCTCAAAAACTACCTTATGGATTTTGATAAAAATTACACCACAAGATAGCGTATTTTATTAGAAACGTTTTGATGTATTATGTTTAATGTGTTGATCATAATTAACTAAATAATGTACAAAAATTAATTTTCTCAAAAACTACCTTATGGATTTTGATAAAAATTACACCACAAGATAGCGCATATTATAAGAAACGTTTTGATGTATTATTTTATTGGAAACGTTTTGATGTATTATGTTTCATGTTTTGATCATAATTAACTAAATAATGTACAAAAATTAATTTTTTCAAAAACTACCTTATGGATTTTGATAAAAATTACACCACAAGATAGCGTATTTTATTAGAAACGTTTTGATGTATTATGTTTAATGTTTTGATCATAATTAACTAAATAATGTACAAAAATTAATTTTCTCAAAAACTACCTTATGGATTTTGATAAAAATTACACCACAAGATAGCGTATTTTATTAGAAACGTTTTGATGTATTATGTTTAATGTTTTGATCATAATTGACTAAATAATGTACAAAAAATAATTTTTTCAAAAACTACCTTATGGATTTTGATAAAAATTACACCACAAGATAGCGTATTTTATTAGAAACGTTTTGATGTATTATGTTTCATGTTTTGATCATGATTGACTAAATAATGTACAAAAATTAATTTTCTCAAAAACTACCTTATGGATTTTGATAAAAATTACTTCACAAGATAGCGCATATTATAAGAAACGTTTTGATGTATTATTTTATTGGAAACGTTTTGATGTATTATGTTTCATGTTTTGATCATAATTGACTAAATAATGTACAAAAATTAATTTTCTCAAAAACTACCTTATGGATTTTGATAAAAATTACACCACAAGATAGCGTATTTTATTAGAAACGTTTTGATGTATTATGTTTAATGTTTTGATCATAATTAACTAAATAATGTACAAAAATTAATTTTCTCAAAAACTACCTTATGGATTTTGATAAAAATTACACCACAAGATAGCGTATTTTATTAGAAACGTTTTGATGTATTATGTTTCATGTTTTGATCATAATTAACTAAATAATGTACAAAAATTAATTTTCTCAAAAACTACCTTATGGATTTTGATAAAAATTACTTCACAAGATAGCGCATATTATAAGAAACGTTTTGATGTATTATTTTATTGGAAACGTTTTGATGTATTATGTTTCATGTTTTGATCATAATTGACTAAATAATGTACAAAAATTAATTTTCTCAAAAACTACCTTATGGATTTTGATAAAAATTACACCACAAGATAGCGCATATTATAAGAAATGTTTTGATGTATTATTTTATTGGAAACGTTTTGATGTATTATGTTTCATGTTTTGATCATAATTGACTAAATAATGTACAAAAATTAATTTTCTCAAAAACTACCTTATGGATTTTGATAAAAATTACACCACAAGATAGCGTATTTTATTAGAAACGTTTTGATGTATTATGTTTAATGTTTTGATCATAATTAACTAAAAAATGTACAAAAATTAATTTTCTCAAAAACTACCTTATGGATTTTGATAAAAATTACACCACAAGATAGCGTATTTTATTAGAAACGTTTTGATGTATTACGTTTAATGTTTTAATCATAATTGACTAAATAATGTACAAAAAATAATTTTCTCAAAAACTACCTTATGGATTTTGATAAAAATTACACCACAAGATAGCGTATTTTATTAGAAACGTTTTGATGTATTATGTTTAATGTTTTGATCATAATTAACTAAATAATGTACAAAAATTAATTTTCTCAAAAACTACCTTATGGATTTTGATAAAAATTACACCACAAGATAGCGCATATTATAAGAAACGTTTTGATGTATTATTTTATTGGAAACGTTTTGATGTATTATGTTTCATGTTTTGATCATAATTAACTAAATAATGTACAAAAATTAATTTTTTCAAAAACTACCTTATGGATTTTGATAAAAATTACACCACAAGATAGCGTATTTTATTAGAAACGTTTTGATGTATTATGTTTAATGTTTTGATCATAATTAACTAAATAATGTACAAAAATTAATTTTCTCAAAAACTACCTTATGGATTTTGATAAAAATTACACCACAAGATAGCGTATTTTATTAGAAACGTTTTGATGTATTATGTTTAATGTTTTGATCATAATTGACTAAATAATGTACAAAAAATAATTTTTTCAAAAACTACCTTATGGATTTTGATAAAAATTACACCACAAGATAGCGTATTTTATTAGAAACGTTTTGATGTATTATGTTTCATGTTTTGATCATGATTGACTAAATAATGTACAAAAATTAATTTTCTCAAAAACTACCTTATGGATTTTGATAAAAATTGCACCACAAGATAGCGTATTTTATTAGAAACGTTTTGATGTATTATTTTATTGGAAACGTTTTGATGTATTATGTTTCATGTTTTGATCATAATTAACTAAATAATGTACAAAAATTAATTTTCTCAAAAACTACCTTATGGATTTTGATAAAAATTACACCACAAGATAGCGTATTTTATTGGAAACGTTTTGATGTATTATGTTTCATGTTTTGATCATAATTAACTAAAAAATGTACAAAAATTAATTTTCTCAAAAACTACCTTATGGATTTTGATAAAAATTACACCACAAGATAGCGTATTTTATTAGAAACGTTTTGATGTATTACGTTTAATGTTTTAATCATAATTGACTAAATAATGTACAAAAAATAATTTTCTCAAAAACTACCTTATGGATTTTGATAAAAATTACACCACAAGATAGCGTATTTTATTAGAAACGTTTTGATGTATTATGTTTAATGTGTTGATCATAATTAACTAAATAATGTACAAAAATTAATTTTCTCAAAAACTACCTTATGGATTTTGATAAAAATTACACCACAAGATAGCGCATATTATAAGAAACGTTTTGATGTATTATTTTATTGGAAACGTTTTGATGTATTATGTTTCATGTTTTGATCATAATTAACTAAATAATGTACAAAATTTAATTTTTTCAAAAACTACCTTATGGATTTTGATAAAAATTACACCACAAGATAGCGTATTTTATTAGAAACGTTTTGATGTATTATGTTTAATGTTTTGATCATAATTAACTAAATAATGTACAAAAATTAATTTTCTCAAAAACTACCTTATGGATTTTGATAAAAATTACACCACAAGATAGCGTATTTTATTAGAAACGTTTTGATGTATTATGTTTAATGTTTTGATCATAATTGACTAAATAATGTACAAAAAATAATTTTTTCAAAAACTACCTTATGGATTTTGATAAAAATTACACCACAAGATAGCGTATTTTATTAGAAACGTTTTGATGTATTATTTTATTGGAAACGTTTTGATGTATTATGTTTCATGTTTTGATCATAATTAACTAAATAATGTACAAAAATTAATTTTCTCAAAAACTACCTTATGGATTTTGATAAAAATTACACCACAAGATAGCGTATTTTATTGGAAACGTTTTGATGTATTATGTTTCATGTTTTGATCATAATTAACTAAAAAATGTACAAAAATTAATTTTCTCAAAAACTACCTTATGGATTTTGATAAAAATTACACCACAAGATAGCGTATTTTATTAGAAACGTTTTGATGTATTACGTTTAATGTTTTAATCATAATTGACTAAATAATGTACAAAAAATAATTTTCTCAAAAACTACCTTATGGATTTTGATAAAAATTACACCACAAGATAGCGTATTTTATTAGAAACGTTTTGATGTATTATGTTTAATGTGTTGATCATAATTAACTAAATAATGTACAAAAATTAATTTTCTCAAAAACTACCTTATGGATTTTGATAAAAATTACACCACAAGATAGCGCATATTATAAGAAACGTTTTGATGTATTATTTTATTGGAAACGTTTTGATGTATTATGTTTCATGTTTTGATCATAATTAACTAAATAATGTACAAAATTTAATTTTTTCAAAAACTACCTTATGGATTTTGATAAAAATTACACCACAAGATAGCGTATTTTATTAGAAACGTTTTGATGTATTATGTTTAATGTTTTGATCATAATTAACTAAATAATGTACAAAAATTAATTTTCTCAAAAACTACCTTATGGATTTTGATAAAAATTACACCACAAGATAGCGTATTTTATTAGAAACGTTTTGATGTATTATGTTTAATGTTTTGATCATAATTGACTAAATAATGTACAAAAAATAATTTTTTCAAAAACTACCTTATGGATTTTGATAAAAATTACACCACAAGATAGCGTATTTTATTAGAAACGTTTTGATGTATTATGTTTCATGTTTTGATCATGATTGACTAAATAATGTACAAAAATTAATTTTCTCAAAAACTACCTTATGGATTTTGATAAAAATTGCACCACAAGATAGCGTATTTTATTAGAAACGTTTTGATGTATTATTTTATTGGAAACGTTTTGATGTATTATGTTTCATGTTTTGATCATAATTAACTAAATAATGTACAAAAATTAATTTTCTCAAAAACTACCTTATGGATTTTGATAAAAATTACACCACAAGATAGCGTATTTTATTGGAAACGTTTTGATGTATTATGTTTCATGTTTTGATCATAATTAACTAAAAAATGTACAAAAATTAATTTTCTCAAAAACTACCTTATGGATTTTGATAAAAATTACACCACAAGATAGCGTATTTTATTAGAAACGTTTTGATGTATTACGTTTAATGTTTTAATCATAATTGACTAAATAATGTACAAAAA
Organism: Pieris napi; assembly: GCF_905475465.1. Taxonomy (NCBI): domain Eukaryota; kingdom Metazoa; phylum Arthropoda; class Insecta; order Lepidoptera; family Pieridae; genus Pieris; species Pieris napi. The sequence continues at coordinate 2,253,503 of NC_062258.1, read as the reverse complement.
ATAATTTTCTCAAAAACTACCTTATGGATTTTGATAAAAATTACACCACAAGATAGCGTATTTTATTAGAAACGTTTTGATGTATTATGTTTAATGTTTTGATCATAATTAACTAAATAATGTACAAAAATTAATTTTCTCAAAAACTACCTTATGGATTTTGATAAAAATTACTTCACAAGATAGCGCATATTATAAGAAACGTTTTGATGTATTATTTTATTGGAAACGTTTTGATGTATTATGTTTCATGTTTTGATCATAATTGACTAAATAATGTACAAAAATTAATTTTCTCAAAAACTACCTTATGGATTTTGATAAAAATTACACCACAAGATAGCGCATATTATAAGAAATGTTTTGATGTATTATTTTATTGGAAACGTTTTGATGTATTATGTTTCATGTTTTGATCATAATTGACTAAATAATGTACAAAAATTAATTTTCTCAAAAACTACCTTATGGATTTTGATAAAAATTACACCACAAGATAGCGTATTTTATTAGAAACGTTTTGATGTATTATGTTTAATGTTTTGATCATAATTAACTAAAAAATGTACAAAAATTAATTTTCTCAAAAACTACCTTATGGATTTTGATAAAAATTACACCACAAGATAGCGTATTTTATTAGAAACGTTTTGATGTATTACGTTTAATGTTTTAATCATAATTGACTAAATAATGTACAAAAAATAATTTTCTCAAAAACTACCTTATGGATTTTGATAAAAATTACACCACAAGATAGCGTATTTTATTAGAAACGTTTTGATGTATTATGTTTAATGTTTTGATCATAATTAACTAAAAAATGTACAAAAATTAATTTTCTCAAAAACTACCTTATGGATTTTGATAAAAATTACACCACAAGATAGCGTATTTTATTAGAAACGTTTTGATGTATTACGTTTAATGTTTTAATCATAATTGACTAAATAATGTACAAAAAATAATTTTCTCAAAAACTACCTTATGGATTTTGATAAAAATTACACCACAAGATAGCGTATTTTATTAGAAACGTTTTGATGTATTATGTTTAATGTGTTGATCATAATTAACTAAATAATGTACAAAAATTAATTTTCTCAAAAACTACCTTATGGATTTTGATAAAAATTACACCACAAGATAGCGCATATTATAAGAAACGTTTTGATGTATTATTTTATTGGAAACGTTTTGATGTATTATGTTTCATGTTTTGATCATAATTAACTAAATAATGTACAAAAATTAATTTTTTCAAAAACTACCTTATGGATTTTGATAAAAATTACACCACAAGATAGCGTATTTTATTAGAAACGTTTTGATGTATTATGTTTAATGTTTTGATCATAATTAACTAAATAATGTACAAAAATTAATTTTCTCAAAAACTACCTTATGGATTTTGATAAAAATTACACCACAAGATAGCGTATTTTATTAGAAACGTTTTGATGTATTATGTTTAATGTTTTGATCATAATTGACTAAATAATGTACAAAAAATAATTTTTTCAAAAACTACCTTATGGATTTTGATAAAAATTACACCACAAGATAGCGTATTTTATTAGAAACGTTTTGATGTATTATGTTTCATGTTTTGATCATGATTGACTAAATAATGTACAAAAATTAATTTTCTCAAAAACTACCTTATGGATTTTGATAAAAATTGCACCACAAGATAGCGTATTTTATTAGAAACGTTTTGATGTATTATTTTATTGGAAACGTTTTGATGTATTATGTTTCATGTTTTGATCATAATTAACTAAATAATGTACAAAAATTAATTTTCTCAAAAACTACCTTATGGATTTTGATAAAAATTACACCACAAGATAGCGTATTTTATTGGAAACGTTTTGATGTATTATGTTTCATGTTTTGATCATAATTAACTAAAAAATGTACAAAAATTAATTTTCTCAAAAACTACCTTATGGATTTTGATAAAAATTACACCACAAGATAGCGTATTTTATTAGAAACGTTTTGATGTATTACGTTTAATGTTTTAATCATAATTGACTAAATAATGTACAAAAAATAATTTTCTCAAAAACTACCTTATGGATTTTGATAAAAATTACACCACAAGATAGCGTATTTTATTAGAAACGTTTTGATGTATTATGTTTAATGTTTTGATCATAATTAACTAAATAATGTACAAAAATTAATTTTCTCAAAAACTACCTTATGGATTTTGATAAAAATTACTTCACAAGATAGCGCATATTATAAGAAACGTTTTGATGTATTATTTTATTGGAAACGTTTTGATGTATTATGTTTCATGTTTTGATCATAATTGACTAAATAATGTACAAAAATTAATTTTCTCAAAAACTACCTTATGGATTTTGATAAAAATTACACCACAAGATAGCGCATATTATAAGAAATGTTTTGATGTATTATTTTATTGGAAACGTTTTGATGTATTATGTTTCATGTTTTGATCATAATTGACTAAATAATGTACAAAAATTAATTTTCTCAAAAACTACCTTATGGATTTTGATAAAAATTACACCACAAGATAGCGTATTTTATTAGAAACGTTTTGATGTATTATGTTTAATGTTTTGATCATAATTAACTAAAAAATGTACAAAAATTAATTTTCTCAAAAACTACCTTATGGATTTTGATAAAAATTACACCACAAGATAGCGTATTTTATTAGAAACGTTTTGATGTATTACGTTTAATGTTTTAATCATAATTGACTAAATAATGTACAAAAAATAATTTTCTCAAAAACTACCTTATGGATTTTGATAAAAATTACACCACAAGATAGCGTATTTTATTAGAAACGTTTTGATGTATTATGTTTAATGTTTTGATCATAATTAACTAAATAATGTACAAAAATTAATTTTCTCAAAAACTACCTTATGGATTTTGATAAAAATTACACCACAAGATAGCGCATATTATAAGAAACGTTTTGATGTATTATTTTATTGGAAACGTTTTGATGTATTATGTTTCATGTTTTGATCATAATTAACTAAATAATGTACAAAAATTAATTTTTTCAAAAACTACCTTATGGATTTTGATAAAAATTACACCACAAGATAGCGTATTTTATTAGAAACGTTTTGATGTATTATGTTTAATGTTTTGATCATAATTAACTAAATAATGTACAAAAATTAATTTTCTCAAAAACTACCTTATGGATTTTGATAAAAATTACACCACAAGATAGCGTATTTTATTAGAAACGTTTTGATGTATTATGTTTAATGTTTTGATCATAATTGACTAAATAATGTACAAAAAATAATTTTTTCAAAAACTACCTTATGGATTTTGATAAAAATTACACCACAAGATAGCGTATTTTATTAGAAACGTTTTGATGTATTATGTTTCATGTTTTGATCATGATTGACTAAATAATGTACAAAAATTAATTTTCTCAAAAACTACCTTATGGATTTTGATAAAAATTACACCACAAGATAGCGTATTTTATTAGAAACGTTTTGATGTATTATTTTATTGGAAACGTTTTGATGTATTATGTTTCATGTTTTGATCATAATTAACTAAATAATGTACAAAAATTAATTTTCTCAAAAACTACCTTATGGATTTTGATAAAAATTACACCACAAGATAGCGTATTTTATTGGAAACGTTTTGATGTATTATGTTTCATGTTTTGATCATAATTAACTAAATAATGTACAAAAATTAATTTTTTCAAAAACTACCTTATGGATTTTGATAAAAATTACACCACAAGATAGCGTATTTTATTAGAAACGTTTTGATGTATTATGTTTAATGTTTTGATCATAATTGACTAAATAATGTACAAAAAATAATTTTTTCAAAAACTACCTTATGGATTTTGATAAAAATTACACCACAAGATAGCGTATTTTATTAGAAACGTTTTGATGTATTATGTTTCATGTTTTGATCATAATTAACTAAATAATGTACAAAAATTAATTTTCTCAAAAACTACCTTATGGATTTTGATAAAAATTACTTCACAAGATAGCGCATATTATAAGAAACGTTTTGATGTATTATTTTATTGGAAACGTTTTGATGTATTATGTTTCATGTTTTGATCATAATTGACTAAATAATGTACAAAAATTAATTTTCTCAAAAACTACCTTATGGATTTTGATAAAAATTACACCACAAGATAGCGCATATTATAAGAAATGTTTTGATGTATTATTTTATTGGAAACGTTTTGATGTATTATGTTTCATGTTTTGATCATAATTAACTAAAAAATGTACAAAAATTAATTTTTTCAAAAACTACCTTATGGATTTTGATAAAAATTACACCACAAGATAGCGTATTTTATTAGAAACGTTTTGATGTATTACGTTTAATGTTTTAATCATAATTGACTAAATAATGTACAAAAAATAATTTTCTCAAAAACTACCTTATGGATTTTGATAAAAATTACACCACAAGATAGCGTATTTTATTAGAAACGTTTTGATGTATTATGTTTAATGTGTTGATCATAATTAACTAAATAATGTACAAAAATTAATTTTCTCAAAAACTACCTTATGGATTTTGATAAAAATTACACCACAAGATAGCGTATTTTATTAGAAACGTTTTGATGTATTACGTTTAATGTTTTAATCATAATTGACTAAATAATGTACAAAAAATAATTTTCTCAAAAACTACCTTATGGATTTTGATAAAAATTACACCACAAGATAGCGTATTTTATTAGAAACGTTTTGATGTATTATGTTTAATGTTTTGATCATAATTAACTAAATAATGTACAAAAATTAATTTTCTCAAAAACTACCTTATGGATTTTGATAAAAATTACACCACAAGATAGCGCATATTATAAGAAACGTTTTGATGTATTATTTTATTGGAAACGTTTTGATGTATTATGTTTCATGTTTTGATCATAATTAACTAAATAATGTACAAAAATTAATTTTTTCAAAAACTACCTTATGGATTTTGATAAAAATTACACCACAAGATAGCGTATTTTATTAGAAACGTTTTGATGTATTACGTTTAATGTTTTAATCATAATTGACTAAATAATGTACAAAAAATAATTTTCTCAAAAACTACCTTATGGATTTTGATAAAAATTACACCACAAGATAGCGTATTTTATTAGAAACGTTTTGATGTATTATGTTTAATGTTTTGATCATAATTAACTAAATAATGTACAAAAATTAATTTTCTCAAAAACTACCTTATGGATTTTGATAAAAATTACTTCACAAGATAGCGCATATTATAAGAAACGTTTTGATGTATTATTTTATTGGAAACGTTTTGATGTATTATGTTTCATGTTTTGATCATAATTGACTAAATAATGTACAAAAATTAATTTTCTCAAAAACTACCTTATGGATTTTGATAAAAATTACACCACAAGATAGCGCATATTATAAGAAATGTTTTGATGTATTATTTTATTGGAAACGTTTTGATGTATTATGTTTCATGTTTTGATCATAATTGACTAAATAATGTACAAAAATTAATTTTCTCAAAAACTACCTTATGGATTTTGATAAAAATTACACCACAAGATAGCGTATTTTATTAGAAACGTTTTGATGTATTATGTTTAATGTTTTGATCATAATTAACTAAAAAATGTACAAAAATTAATTTTCTCAAAAACTACCTTATGGATTTTGATAAAAATTACACCACAAGATAGCGTATTTTATTAGAAACGTTTTGATGTATTATGTTTAATGTTTTAATCATAATTGACTAAATAATGTACAAAAAATAATTTTCTCAAAAACTACCTTATGGATTTTGATAAAAATTACACCACAAGATAGCGTATTTTATTAGAAACGTTTTGATGTATTATGTTTAATGTTTTGATCATAATTAACTAAATAATGTACAAAAATTAATTTTCTCAAAAACTACCTTATGGATTTTGATAAAAATTACACCACAAGATAGCGCATATTATAAGAAACGTTTTGATGTATTATTTTATTGGAAACGTTTTGATGTATTATGTTTAATGTTTTGATCATAATTAACTAAATAATGTACAAAAATTAATTTTCTCAAAAACTACCTTATGGATTTTGATAAAAATTACACCACAAGATAGCGCATATTATAAGAAACGTTTTGATGTATTATTTTATTGGAAACGTTTTGATGTATTATGTTTCATGTTTTGATCATAATTAACTAAATAATGTACAAAAATTAATTTTTTCAAAAACTACCTTATGGATTTTGATAAAAATTACACCACAAGATAGCGTATTTTATTAGAAACGTTTTGATGTATTATGTTTAATGTTTTGATCATAATTAACTAAATAATGTACAAAAATTAATTTTCTCAAAAACTACCTTATGGATTTTGATAAAAATTACACCACAAGATAGCGTATTTTATTAGAAACGTTTTGATGTATTATGTTTAATGTTTTGATCATAATTGACTAAATAATGTACAAAAAATAATTTTTTCAAAAACTACCTTATGGATTTTGATAAAAATTACACCACAAGATAGCGTATTTTATTAGAAACGTTTTGATGTATTATGTTTAATGTGTTGATCATAATTAACTAAATAATGTACAAAAATTAATTTTCTCAAAAACTACCTTATGGATTTTGATAAAAATTACACCACAAGATAGCGCATATTATAAGAAACGTTTTGATGTATTATTTTATTGGAAACGTTTTGATGTATTATGTTTCATGTTTTGATCATAATTAACTAAATAATGTACAAAATTTAATTTTTTCAAAAACTACCTTATGGATTTTGATAAAAATTACACCACAAGATAGCGTATTTTATTAGAAACGTTTTGATGTATTATGTTTAATGTTTTGATCATAATTAACTAAATAATGTACAAAAATTAATTTTCTCAAAAACTACCTTATGGATTTTGATAAAAATTACACCACAAGATAGCGTATTTTATTAGAAACGTTTTGATGTATTATGTTTAATGTTTTGATCATAATTGACTAAATAATGTACAAAAAATAATTTTTTCAAAAACTACCTTATGGATTTTGATAAAAATTACACCACAAGATAGCGTATTTTATTAGAAACGTTTTGATGTATTATGTTTCATGTTTTGATCATGATTGACTAAATAATGTACAAAAATTAATTTTCTCAAAAACTACCTTATGGATTTTGATAAAAATTGCACCACAAGATAGCGTATTTTATTAGAAACGTTTTGATGTATTATTTTATTGGAAACGTTTTGATGTATTATGTTTCATGTTTTGATCATAATTAACTAAATAATGTACAAAAATTAATTTTCTCAAAAACTACCTTATGGATTTTGATAAAAATTACACCACAAGATAGCGTATTTTATTGGAAACGTTTTGATGTATTATGTTTCATGTTTTGATCATAATTAACTAAAAAATGTACAAAAATTAATTTTCTCAAAAACTACCTTATGGATTTTGATAAAAATTACACCACAAGATAGCGTATTTTATTAGAAACGTTTTGATGTATTATGTTTAATGTTTTAATCATAATTGACTAAATAATGTACAAAAAATAATTTTCTCAAAAACTACCTTATGGATTTTGATAAAAATTACACCACAAGATAGCGTATTTTATTAGAAACGTTTTGATGTATTATGTTTAATGTTTTGATCATAATTAACTAAATAATGTACAAAAATTAATTTTCTCAAAAACTACCTTATGGATTTTGATAAAAATTACTTCACAAGATAGCGCATATTATAAGAAACGTTTTGATGTATTATTTTATTGGAAACGTTTTGATGTATTATGTTTCATGTTTTGATCATAATTGACTAAATAATGTACAAAAATTAATTTTCTCAAAAACTACCTTATGGATTTTGATAAAAATTACACCACAAGATAGCGCATATTATAAGAAATGTTTTGATGTATTATTTTATTGGAAACGTTTTGATGTATTATGTTTCATGTTTTGATCATAATTGACTAAATAATGTACAAAAATTAATTTTCTCAAAAACTACCTTATGGATTTTGATAAAAATTACACCACAAGATAGCGTATTTTATTAGAAACGTTTTGATGTATTATGTTTAATGTTTTGATCATAATTAACTAAAAAATGTACAAAAATTAATTTTCTCAAAAACTACCTTATGGATTTTGATAAAAATTACACCACAAGATAGCGTATTTTATTAGAAACGTTTTGATGTATTACGTTTAATGTTTTAATCATAATTGACTAAATAATGTACAAAAAATAATTTTCTCAAAAACTACCTTATGGATTTTGATAAAAATTACACCACAAGATAGCGTATTTTATTAGAAACGTTTTGATGTATTATGTTTAATGTTTTGATCATAATTAACTAAAAAATGTACAAAAATTAATTTTCTCAAAAACTACCTTATGGATTTTGATAAAAATTACACCACAAGATAGCGTATTTTATTAGAAACGTTTTGATGTATTACGTTTAATGTTTTAATCATAATTGACTAAATAATGTACAAAAAATAATTTTCTCAAAAACTACCTTATGGATTTTGATAAAAATTACACCACAAGATAGCGTATTTTATTAGAAACGTTTTGATGTATTATGTTTAATGTGTTGATCATAATTAACTAAATAATGTACAAAAATTAATTTTCTCAAAAACTACCTTATGGATTTTGATAAAAATTACACCACAAGATAGCGCATATTATAAGAAACGTTTTGATGTATTATTTTATTGGAAACGTTTTGATGTATTATGTTTAATGTTTTGATCATAATTAACTAAATAATGTACAAAAATTAATTTTTTCAAAAACTACCTTATGGATTTTGATAAAAATTACACCACAAGATAGCGTATTTTATTAGAAACGTTTTGATGTATTATGTTTAATGTTTTGATCATAATTAACTAAATAATGTACAAAAATTAATTTTCTCAAAAACTACCTTATGGATTTTGATAAAAATTACACCACAAGATAGCGTATTTTATTAGAAACGTTTTGATGTATTATGTTTAATGTTTTGATCATAATTGACTAAATAATGTACAAAAAATAATTTTTTCAAAAACTACCTTATGGATTTTGATAAAAATTACACCACAAGATAGCGTATTTTATTAGAAACGTTTTGATGTATTATGTTTCATGTTTTGATCATGATTGACTAAATAATGTACAAAAATTAATTTTCTCAAAAACTACCTTATGGATTTTGATAAAAATTGCACCACAAGATAGCGTATTTTATTAGAAACGTTTTGATGTATTATTTTATTGGAAACGTTTTGATGTATTATGTTTCATGTTTTGATCATAATTAACTAAATAATGTACAAAAATTAATTTTCTCAAAAACTACCTTATGGATTTTGATAAAAATTACACCACAAGATAGCGTATTTTATTGGAAACGTTTTGATGTATTATGTTTCATGTTTTGATCATAATTAACTAAAAAATGTACAAAAATTAATTTTCTCAAAAACTACCTTATGGATTTTGATAAAAATTACACCACAAGATAGCGTATTTTATTAGAAACGTTTTGATGTATTACGTTTAATGTTTTAATCATAATTGACTAAATAATGTACAAAAAATAATTTTCTCAAAAACTACCTTATGGATTTTGATAAAAATTACACCACAAGATAGCGTATTTTATTAGAAACGTTTTGATGTATTATGTTTAATGTTTTGATCATAATTAACTAAATAATGTACAAAAATTAATTTTCTCAAAAACTACCTTATGGATTTTGATAAAAATTACTTCACAAGATAGCGCATATTATAAGAAACGTTTTGATGTATTATTTTATTGGAAACGTTTTGATGTATTATGTTTCATGTTTTGATCATAATTGACTAAATAATGTACAAAAATTAATTTTCTCAAAAACTACCTTATGGATTTTGATAAAAATTACACCACAAGATAGCGCATATTATAAGAAATGTTTTGATGTATTATTTTATTGGAAACGTTTTGATGTATTATGTTTCATGTTTTGATCATAATTGACTAAATAATGTACAAAAATTAATTTTCTCAAAAACTACCTTATGGATTTTGATAAAAATTACACCACAAGATAGCGTATTTTATTAGAAACGTTTTGATGTATTATGTTTAATGTTTTGATCATAATTAACTAAAAAATGTACAAAAATTAATTTTCTCAAAAACTACCTTATGGATTTTGATAAAAATTACACCACAAGATAGCGTATTTTATTAGAAACGTTTTGATGTATTACGTTTAATGTTTTAATCATAATTGACTAAATAATGTACAAAAAATAATTTTCTCAAAAACTACCTTATGGATTTTGATAAAAATTACACCACAAGATAGCGTATTTTATTAGAAACGTTTTGATGTATTATGTTTAATGTTTTGATCATAATTAACTAAATAATGTACAAAAATTAATTTTCTCAAAAACTACCTTATGGATTTTGATAAAAATTACACCACAAGATAGCGCATATTATAAGAAACGTTTTGATGTATTATTTTATTGGAAACGTTTTGATGTATTATGTTTCATGTTTTGATCATAATTAACTAAATAATGTACAAAAATTAATTTTTTCAAAAACTACCTTATGGATTTTGATAAAAATTACACCACAAGATAGCGTATTTTATTAGAAACGTTTTGATGTATTATGTTTAATGTTTTGATCATAATTAACTAAATAATGTACAAAAATTAATTTTCTCAAAAACTACCTTATGGATTTTGATAAAAATTACACCACAAGATAGCGTATTTTATTAGAAACGTTTTGATGTATTATGTTTAATGTTTTGATCATAATTGACTAAATAATGTACAAAAAATAATTTTTTCAAAAACTACCTTATGGATTTTGATAAAAATTACACCACAAGATAGCGTATTTTATTAGAAACGTTTTGATGTATTATGTTTCATGTTTTGATCATGATTGACTAAATAATGTACAAAAATTAATTTTCTCAAAAACTACCTTATGGATTTTGATAAAAATTGCACCACAAGATAGCGTATTTTATTAGAAACGTTTTGATGTATTATTTTATTGGAAACGTTTTGATGTATTATGTTTCATGTTTTGATCATAATTAACTAAATAATGTACAAAAATTAATTTTCTCAAAAACTACCTTATGGATTTTGATAAAAATTACACCACAAGATAGCGTATTTTATTGGAAACGTTTTGATGTATTATGTTTCATGTTTTGATCATAATTAACTAAATAATGTACAAAAATTAATTTTTTCAAAAACTACCTTATGGATTTTGATAAAAATTACACCACAAGATAGCGTATTTTATTAGAAACGTTTTGATGTATTATGTTTAATGTTTTGATCATAATTGACTAAATAATGTACAAAAAATAATTTTTTCAAAAACTACCTTATGGATTTTGATAAAAATTACACCACAAGATAGCGTATTTTATTAGAAACGTTTTGATGTATTATGTTTCATGTTTTGATCATAATTAACTAAATAATGTACAAAAATTAATTTTCTCAAAAACTACCTTATGGATTTTGATAAAAATTACTTCACAAGATAGCGCATATTATAAGAAACGTTTTGATGTATTATTTTATTGGAAACGTTTTGATGTATTATGTTTCATGTTTTGATCATAATTGACTAAATAATGTACAAAAATTAATTTTCTCAAAAACTACCTTATGGATTTTGATAAAAATTACACCACAAGATAGCGCATATTATAAGAAATGTTTTGATGTATTATTTTATTGGAAACGTTTTGATGTATTATGTTTCATGTTTTGATCATAATTAACTAAAAAATGTACAAAAATTAATTTTTTCAAAAACTACCTTATGGATTTTGATAAAAATTACACCACAAGATAGCGTATTTTATTAGAAACGTTTTGATGTATTACGTTTAATGTTTTAATCATAATTGACTAAATAATGTACAAAAAATAATTTTCTCAAAAACTACCTTATGGATTTTGATAAAAATTACACCACAAGATAGCGTATTTTATTAGAAACGTTTTGATGTATTATGTTTAATGTGTTGATCATAATTAACTAAATAATGTACAAAAATTAATTTTCTCAAAAACTACCTTATGGATTTTGATAAAAATTACACCACAAGATAGCGTATTTTATTAGAAACGTTTTGATGTATTACGTTTAATGTTTTAATCATAATTGACTAAATAATGTACAAAAAATAATTTTCTCAAAAACTACCTTATGGATTTTGATAAAAATTACACCACAAGATAGCGTATTTTATTAGAAACGTTTTGATGTATTATGTTTAATGTTTTGATCATAATTAACTAAATAATGTACAAAAATTAATTTTCTCAAAAACTACCTTATGGATTTTGATAAAAATTACACCACAAGATAGCGCATATTATAAGAAACGTTTTGATGTATTATTTTATTGGAAACGTTTTGATGTATTATGTTTCATGTTTTGATCATAATTAACTAAATAATGTACAAAAATTAATTTTTTCAAAAACTACCTTATGGATTTTGATAAAAATTACACCACAAGATAGCGTATTTTATTAGAAACGTTTTGATGTATTACGTTTAATGTTTTAATCATAATTGACTAAATAATGTACAAAAAATAATTTTCTCAAAAACTACCTTATGGATTTTGATAAAAATTACACCACAAGATAGCGTATTTTATTAGAAACGTTTTGATGTATTATGTTTAATGTTTTGATCATAATTAACTAAATAATGTACAAAAATTAATTTTCTCAAAAACTACCTTATGGATTTTGATAAAAATTACTTCACAAGATAGCGCATATTATAAGAAACGTTTTGATGTATTATTTTATTGGAAACGTTTTGATGTATTATGTTTCATGTTTTGATCATAATTGACTAAATAATGTACAAAAATTAATTTTCTCAAAAACTACCTTATGGATTTTGATAAAAATTACACCACAAGATAGCGCATATTATAAGAAATGTTTTGATGTATTATTTTATTGGAAACGTTTTGATGTATTATGTTTCATGTTTTGATCATAATTGACTAAATAATGTACAAAAATTAATTTTTTCAAAAACTACCTTATGGATTTTGATAAAAATTACACCACAAGATAGCGTATTTTATTAGAAACGTTTTGATGTATTATGTTTAATGTTTTGATCATAATTAACTAAAAAATGTACAAAAATTAATTTTCTCAAAAACTACCTTATGGATTTTGATAAAAATTACACCACAAGATAGCGTATTTTATTAGAAACGTTTTGATGTATTACGTTTAATGTTTTAATCATAATTGACTAAATAATGTACAAAAAATAATTTTCTCAAAAACTACCTTATGGATTTTGATAAAAATTACACCACAAGATAGCGTATTTTATTAGAAACGTTTTGATGTATTATGTTTAATGTTTTGATCATAATTAACTAAATAATGTACAAAAATTAATTTTCTCAAAAACTACCTTATGGATTTTGATAAAAATTACACCACAAGATAGCGCATATTATAAGAAACGTTTTGATGTATTATTTTATTGGAAACGTTTTGATGTATTATGTTTAATGTTTTGATCATAATTAACTAAATAATGTACAAAAATTAATTTTCTCAAAAACTACCTTATGGATTTTGATAAAAATTACACCACAAGATAGCGCATATTATAAGAAACGTTTTGATGTATTATTTTATTGGAAACGTTTTGATGTATTATGTTTCATGTTTTGATCATAATTAACTAAATAATGTACAAAAATTAATTTTTTCAAAAACTACCTTATGGATTTTGATAAAAATTACACCACAAGATAGCGTATTTTATTAGAAACGTTTTGATGTATTATGTTTAATGTTTTGATCATAATTAACTAAATAATGTACAAAAATTAATTTTCTCAAAAACTACCTTATGGATTTTGATAAAAATTACACCACAAGATAGCGTATTTTATTAGAAACGTTTTGATGTATTATGTTTAATGTTTTGATCATAATTGACTAAATAATGTACAAAAAATAATTTTTTCAAAAACTACCTTATGGATTTTGATAAAAATTACACCACAAGATAGCGTATTTTATTAGAAACGTTTTGATGTATTATGTTTCATGTTTTGATCATGATTGACTAAATAATGTACAAAAATTAATTTTCTCAAAAACTACCTTATGGATTTTGATAAAAATTGCACCACAAGATAGCGTATTTTATTAGAAACGTTTTGATGTATTATTTTATTGGAAACGTTTTGATGTATTATGTTTCATGTTTTGATCATAATTAACTAAATAATGTACAAAAATTAATTTTCTCAAAAACTACCTTATGGATTTTGATAAAAATTACACCACAAGATAGCGTATTTTATTGGAAACGTTTTGATGTATTATGTTTCATGTTTTGATCATAATTAACTAAATAATGTACAAAAATTAATTTTTTCAAAAACTACCTTATGGATTTTGATAAAAATTACACCACAAGATAGCGTATTTTATTAGAAACGTTTTGATGTATTATGTTTAATGTTTTGATCATAATTGACTAAATAATGTACAAAAAATAATTTTTTCAAAAACTACCTTATGGATTTTGATAAAAATTACACCACAAGATAGCGTATTTTATTAGAAACGTTTTGATGTATTATGTTTCATGTTTTGATCATAATTAACTAAATAATGTACAAAAATTAATTTTCTCAAAAACTACCTTATGGATTTTGATAAAAATTACTTCACAAGATAGCGCATATTATAAGAAACGTTTTGATGTATTATTTTATTGGAAACGTTTTGATGTATTATGTTTCATGTTTTGATCATAATTGACTAAATAATGTACAAAAATTAATTTTCTCAAAAACTACCTTATGGATTTTGATAAAAATTACACCACAAGATAGCGCATATTATAAGAAATGTTTTGATGTATTATTTTATTGGAAACGTTTTGATGTATTATGTTTCATGTTTTGATCATAATTGACTAAATAATGTACAAAAATTAATTTTCTCAAAAACTACCTTATGGATTTTGATAAAAATTACACCACAAGATAGCGTATTTTATTAGAAACGTTTTGATGTATTATGTTTAATGTTTTGATCATAATTAACTAAAAAATGTACAAAAATTAATTTTCTCAAAAACTACCTTATGGATTTTGATAAAAATTACACCACAAGATAGCGTATTTTATTAGAAACGTTTTGATGTATTACGTTTAATGTTTTAATCATAATTGACTAAATAATGTACAAAAAATAATTTTCTCAAAAACTACCTTATGGATTTTGATAAAAATTACACCACAAGATAGCGTATTTTATTAGAAACGTTTTGATGTATTATGTTTAATGTTTTGATCATAATTAACTAAATAATGTACAAAAATTAATTTTCTCAAAAACTACCTTATGGATTTTGATAAAAATTACACCACAAGATAGCGCATATTATAAGAAACGTTTTGATGTATTATTTTATTGGAAACGTTTTGATGTATTATGTTTCATGTTTTGATCATAATTAACTAAATAATGTACAAAAATTAATTTTTTCAAAAACTACCTTATGGATTTTGATAAAAATTACACCACAAGATAGCGTATTTTATTAGAAACGTTTTGATGTATTATGTTTAATGTTTTGATCATAATTAACTAAATAATGTACAAAAATTAATTTTCTCAAAAACTACCTTATGGATTTTGATAAAAATTACACCACAAGATAGCGTATTTTATTAGAAACGTTTTGATGTATTATGTTTAATGTTTTGATCATAATTGACTAAATAATGTACAAAAAATAATTTTTTCAAAAACTACCTTATGGATTTTGATAAAAATTACACCACAAGATAGCGTATTTTATTAGAAACGTTTTGATGTATTATGTTTCATGTTTTGATCATGATTGACTAAATAATGTACAAAAATTAATTTTCTCAAAAACTACCTTATGGATTTTGATAAAAATTGCACCACAAGATAGCGTATTTTATTAGAAACGTTTTGATGTATTATTTTATTGGAAACGTTTTGATGTATTATGTTTCATGTTTTGATCATAATTAACTAAATAATGTACAAAAATTAATTTTCTCAAAAACTACCTTATGGATTTTGATAAAAATTACACCACAAGATAGCGTATTTTATTGGAAACGTTTTGATGTATTATGTTTCATGTTTTGATCATAATTAACTAAAAAATGTACAAAAATTAATTTTCTCAAAAACTACCTTATGGATTTTGATAAAAATTACACCACAAGATAGCGTATTTTATTAGAAACGTTTTGATGTATTACGTTTAATGTTTTAATCATAATTGACTAAATAATGTACAAAAAATAATTTTCTCAAAAACTACCTTATGGATTTTGATAAAAATTACACCACAAGATAGCGTATTTTATTAGAAACGTTTTGATGTATTATGTTTAATGTGTTGATCATAATTAACTAAATAATGTACAAAAATTAATTTTCTCAAAAACTACCTTATGGATTTTGATAAAAATTACACCACAAGATAGCGCATATTATAAGAAACGTTTTGATGTATTATTTTATTGGAAACGTTTTGATGTATTATGTTTCATGTTTTGATCATAATTAACTAAATAATGTACAAAAATTAATTTTTTCAAAAACTACCTTATGGATTTTGATAAAAATTACACCACAAGATAGCGTATTTTATTAGAAACGTTTTGATGTATTATGTTTAATGTTTTGATCATAATTAACTAAATAATGTACAAAAATTAATTTTCTCAAAAACTACCTTATGGATTTTGATAAAAATTACACCACAAGATAGCGTATTTTATTAGAAACGTTTTGATGTATTATGTTTAATGTTTTGATCATAATTGACTAAATAATGTACAAAAAATAATTTTTTCAAAAACTACCTTATGGATTTTGATAAAAATTACACCACAAGATAGCGTATTTTATTAGAAACGTTTTGATGTATTATGTTTCATGTTTTGATCATGATTGACTAAATAATGTACAAAAATTAATTTTCTCAAAAACTACCTTATGGATTTTGATAAAAATTGCACCACAAGATAGCGTATTTTATTAGAAACGTTTTGATGTATTATTTTATTGGAAACGTTTTGATGTATTATGTTTCATGTTTTGATCATAATTAACTAAATAATGTACAAAAATTAATTTTCTCAAAAACTACCTTATGGATTTTGATAAAAATTACACCACAAGATAGCGTATTTTATTGGAAACGTTTTGATGTATTATGTTTCATGTTTTGATCATAATTAACTAAAAAATGTACAAAAATTAATTTTCTCAAAAACTACCTTATGGATTTTGATAAAAATTACACCACAAGATAGCGTATTTTATTAGAAACGTTTTGATGTATTACGTTTAATGTTTTAATCATAATTGACTAAATAATGTACAAAAAATAATTTTCTCAAAAACTACCTTATGGATTTTGATAAAAATTACACCACAAGATAGCGTATTTTATTAGAAACGTTTTGATGTATTATGTTTAATGTTTTGATCATAATTAACTAAATAATGTACAAAAATTAATTTTCTCAAAAACTACCTTATGGATTTTGATAAAAATTACTTCACAAGATAGCGCATATTATAAGAAACGTTTTGATGTATTATTTTATTGGAAACGTTTTGATGTATTATGTTTCATGTTTTGATCATAATTGACTAAATAATGTACAAAAATTAATTTTCTCAAAAACTACCTTATGGATTTTGATAAAAATTACACCACAAGATAGCGCATATTATAAGAAATGTTTTGATGTATTATTTTATTGGAAACGTTTTGATGTATTATGTTTCATGTTTTGATCATAATTGACTAAATAATGTACAAAAATTAATTTTCTCAAAAACTACCTTATGGATTTTGATAAAAATTACACCACAAGATAGCGTATTTTATTAGAAACGTTTTGATGTATTATGTTTAATGTTTTGATCATAATTAACTAAAAAATGTACAAAAATTAATTTTCTCAAAAACTACCTTATGGATTTTGATAAAAATTACACCACAAGATAGCGTATTTTATTAGAAACGTTTTGATGTATTACGTTTAATGTTTTAATCATAATTGACTAAATAATGTACAAAAAATAATTTTCTCAAAAACTACCTTATGGATTTTGATAAAAATTACACCACAAGATAGCGTATTTTATTAGAAACGTTTTGATGTATTATGTTTAATGTTTTGATCATAATTAACTAAATAATGTACAAAAATTAATTTTCTCAAAAACTACCTTATGGATTTTGATAAAAATTACACCACAAGATAGCGCATATTATAAGAAACGTTTTGATGTATTATTTTATTGGAAACGTTTTGATGTATTATGTTTAATGTTTTGATCATAATTAACTAAATAATGTACAAAAATTAATTTTCTCAAAAACTACCTTATGGATTTTGATAAAAATTACACCACAAGATAGCGCATATTATAAGAAACGTTTTGATGTATTATTTTATTGGAAACGTTTTGATGTATTATGTTTAATGTTTTGATCATAATTAACTAAATAATGTACAAAAATTAATTTTCTCAAAAACTACCTTATGGATTTTGATAAAAATTACACCACAAGATAGCGCATATTATAAGAAACGTTTTGATGTATTATTTTATTGGAAACGTTTTGATGTATTATGTTTCATGTTTTGATCATAATTAACTAAATAATGTACAAAAATTAATTTTTTCAAAAACTACCTTATGGATTTTGATAAAAATTACACCACAAGATAGCGTATTTTATTAGAAACGTTTTGATGTATTATGTTTAATGTTTTGATCATAATTAACTAAATAATGTACAAAAATTAATTTTCTCAAAAACTACCTTATGGATTTTGATAAAAATTACACCACAAGATAGCGTATTTTATTAGAAACGTTTTGATGTATTATGTTTAATGTTTTGATCATAATTGACTAAATAATGTACAAAAAATAATTTTTTCAAAAACTACCTTATGGATTTTGATAAAAATTACACCACAAGATAGCGTATTTTATTAGAAACGTTTTGATGTATTATGTTTCATGTTTTGATCATGATTGACTAAATAATGTACAAAAATTAATTTTCTCAAAAACTACCTTATGGATTTTGATAAAAATTGCACCACAAGATAGCGTATTTTATTAGAAACGTTTTGATGTATTATTTTATTGGAAACGTTTTGATGTATTATGTTTCATGTTTTGATCATAATTAACTAAATAATGTACAAAAATTAATTTTCTCAAAAACTACCTTATGGATTTTGATAAAAATTACACCACAAGATAGCGTATTTTATTGGAAACGTTTTGATGTATTATGTTTCATGTTTTGATCATAATTAACTAAATAATGTACAAAAATTAATTTTTTCAAAAACTACCTTATGGATTTTGATAAAAATTACACCACAAGATAGCGTATTTTATTAGAAACGTTTTGATGTATTATGTTTAATGTTTTGATCATAATTGACTAAATAATGTACAAAAAATAATTTTTTCAAAAACTACCTTATGGATTTTGATAAAAATTACACCACAAGATAGCGTATTTTATTAGAAACGTTTTGATGTATTATGTTTCATGTTTTGATCATGATTGACTAAATAATGTACAAAAATTAATTTTCTCAAAAACTACCTTATGGATTTTGATAAAAATTGCACCACAAGATAGCGTATTTTATTAGAAACGTTTTGATGTATTATTTTATTGGAAACGTTTTGATGTATTATGTTTCATGTTTTGATCATAATTAACTAAATAATGTACAAAAATTAATTTTCTCAAAAACTACCTTATGGATTTTGATAAAAATTACACCACAAGATAGCGTATTTTATTGGAAACGTTTTGATGTATTATGTTTCATGTTTTGATCATAATTAACTAAAAAATGTACAAAAATTAATTTTCTCAAAAACTACCTTATGGATTTTGATAAAAATTACACCACAAGATAGCGTATTTTATTAGAAACGTTTTGATGTATTACGTTTAATGTTTTAATCATAATTGACTAAATAATGTACAAAAAATAATTTTCTCAAAAACTACCTTATGGATTTTGATAAAAATTACACCACAAGATAGCGTATTTTATTAGAAACGTTTTGATGTATTATGTTTAATGTTTTGATCATAATTAACTAAATAATGTACAAAAATTAATTTTCTCAAAAACTACCTTATGGATTTTGATAAAAATTACACCACAAGATAGCGCATATTATAAGAAACGTTTTGATGTATTATTTTATTGGAAACGTTTTGATGTATTATGTTTCATGTTTTGATCATAATTAACTAAATAATGTACAAAAATTAATTTTTTCAAAAACTACCTTATGGATTTTGATAAAAATTACACCACAAGATAGCGTATTTTATTAGAAACGTTTTGATGTATTATGTTTAATGTTTTGATCATAATTAACTAAATAATGTACAAAAATTAATTTTCTCAAAAACTACCTTATGGATTTTGATAAAAATTACACCACAAGATAGCGTATTTTATTAGAAACGTTTTGATGTATTATGTTTAATGTTTTGATCATAATTGACTAAATAATGTACAAAAAATAATTTTTTCAAAAACTACCTTATGGATTTTGATAAAAATTACACCACAAGATAGCGTATTTTATTAGAAACGTTTTGATGTATTATGTTTCATGTTTTGATCATGATTGACTAAATAATGTACAAAAATTAATTTTCTCAAAAACTACCTTATGGATTTTGATAAAAATTGCACCACAAGATAGCGTATTTTATTAGAAACGTTTTGATGTATTATTTTATTGGAAACGTTTTGATGTATTATGTTTCATGTTTTGATCATAATTAACTAAATAATGTACAAAAATTAATTTTCTCAAAAACTACCTTATGGATTTTGATAAAAATTGCACCACAAGATAGCGTATTTTATTAGAAACGTTTTGATGTATTATTTTATTGGAAACGTTTTGATGTATTATGTTTCATGTTTTGATCATAATTAACTAAATAATGTACAAAAATTAATTTTCTCAAAAACTACCTTATGAATTTTGATAAAAATTACACCACAAGATAGCGTATTTTATTGGAAACGTTTTGATGTATTATGTTTCATGTTTTGATCATAATTGACTAAATAATGTACAAAAATTAATTTTCTCAAAAACTACCTTATGGATTTTGATAAAAATTACACCACAAGATAGCGCATATTATAAGAAACGTTTTGATGTATTATTTTATTGGAAACGTTTTGATGTATTATGTTTCATGTTTTGATCATAATTGACTAAATAATGTACAAAAATTAATTTTCTCAAAAACTACCTTATGGATTTTGATAAAAATTACACCACAAGATAGCGTATTTTATTAGAAACGTTTTGATGTATTATGTTTAATGTTTTGATCATAATTGACTAAATAATGTACAAAAAATAATTTTCTCAAAAACTACCTTATGGATTTTGATAAAAATTACACCACAAGATAGCGTATTTTATTAGAAACGTTTTGATGTATTATGTTTAATGTTTTGATCATAATTAACTAAATAATGTACAAAAATTATTTTCTCAAAAACTACCTTATGGATTTTGATAAAAATTACACCACAAGATAGCGCATATTATAAGAAACGTTTTGATGTATTATTTTATTGGAAACGTTTTGATGTATTATGTTTCATGTTTTGATCATAATTGACTAAATAATGTACAAAAATTAATTATATATTAATTATATAAAATATACATATATTAGAAATGTATTAAACTATAATTTTGCTTGAACATACGAAAAAAACCGTAGAGCAAGTGGACTGTGAAATGTGTGTAAAAATTCATATCTATTAAATATCTGTAGAATAAAATATGTAGTGTATGTATTAGATCCCTAAGCCCTACAGATGTAAATACCCAATACCTAAACCACCAAGAGACAGGAAACAGATGGGAGCCTTATAGGTAGGATGAAAGTTTCAAGGTGGAGGGGTTATCTGAAAGCTTCCGATAATTAGGGTTTGAAGGTTGCCACTTTGAGAGGAAGCGAGAAATTAATAACACAGAGCAATAAAATCCGATTTATTGTTTTAAAACATCTTAAATACCCCTTACACCTATTCACACACATTATTCTCGTGGGCTGATGGAGTATCGGAGTATTCTAAAATTTAGAATAACCACGTGAAATACATTATTCAAAAAGAAATGTATAAATAATTTCACTACTCTAAGATGCGGCCCTTGTCCGGGAGAAGGCGTCCTCCAACGTTTTCTACACAATTTTTTTCTTCCTCTAACTTGTAAATAATCATTATTAAAAAGTATACGTCAGTGACACATAACGGTCACAGATTAGTGGAATCGAGCAAATTAATTACTGTCTTCTAGTTTAATTTCTTCGGAGACTGTTTTTGATCGAAATATATTTGTGTAATTTAGGAATTAACACTGGAGCGAAGCCATCTTGTGTTCCGCGTTAATTTACATTTAAATAAATGAATTTTTCTTTTATCTCTTTCTGTCTAGATATCTGTGTGCCCTTTTTTGGCAAAGGCTCCCCAAATCCGGCCATTCCTGTACTGAGCCACTCTCTGCCATGTTCCTGCTGTTTCCTTGATCTATCCAGTTTCTTAATTGTCTTTTGTTTTGTTTATTGGACACCAGTTTAGTACTTGCTCCAATTTTCTGTTCCTCTTGCCACGTGCCCCGCCCATTACCCGATTATTTCATTTCTTTTCGGTTTTTTAAAGCTTGTAAAAGCCAGTTTAAAAACGAATTTAGCGTTAAACGCTTTAAACTTCTAATCTAAATAACGCATCTGCGTAAATGATATTAAACGAAACGTCATTTGAAACATATTTAGAAAATTTTATATTTCCGTTACATATGACCATACTTACCATACAATGTCAAAACAAACTCACCCATCCGTGCGCTGAGCTTTAGATAACTAACGTCCATCACACATGTTAAGGTTTGCCAGGAGGCCCACCTGATGTTAAATACCGCCCATAACACTCACATTGCCAGAAAGTAAGTGCGTTGCCGGCCTTTGAAGAATTGGTACGTTTTTGAAGGACCCTTAGTCGAATTGGTTCGGAAATAATTTAATGAGCTGGTTCCACATAGTGACGGACAAACACCTGCGGCTGATAATAATCCACCTTGACACCTGTTCCACAACACAACGCTTTTTAAGGCAATTTCTGCCACACCACATCTTTGTGGAACCAGCTGCCTGTAGGGGTATTACCGAACTGACTTAGGAGAGCGTATCATTCCCTGAAAGGTGGGAAACACACCCCTGGGGTTGAAGCTGTCCATGGGCGGCTGTTATCGCTTCATTCAAAGTGCGTTTCGCTTCCGGTTTCGGCCTGCTTTTTGCCTCCTGACCCATGAAAAAGATTATGCATTTATAAGCTCAGAGACCTCATCATACTGAATATGAAGAGGCAACTATTTAGGGGTTAATCCAGCTCGCTGGCGCATCCACACCCGCACAACCAAACATTGAAGACGCACACAAGAGAAATATGTAAAGAACTATATATTTTTATTTGCAGGTTGGTCGAGGGATTCATAAGAAAATAGCGGACGGTGCCCTCACAAGAGAGGAGATTTTTGTCACTACGAAGGTATGTTATAACTATTGTAGCTGTTAAGAGGCTGGAGGTTTGATCTCTCCTGCCTCATTCCAACACCGTACGAGTCGTGTTAATTCATCAGCATCACCTTGATGGTTGGATCTCTTCAACAGTCCGCACTCTCTCTTGCGAACTGGTGAACTGAGGAATCGACTCCCGGTGTTTCCCTGGAAGGCCACACCGCACCTACTAATGGGTGTCCATGGGCTGCAATGACTGCCAACGTTTGCCACACCACCTCTCTCTCTCTCTCTAAACACTCAGTCTTATTATAATGCATATTTTATTATAATAGTAATTATTTATAATAATAATAAATGATTCTAGATACTTTTACACTTAAACACACTTCTATCATCTCATTCTTTTTAAATACCAGTGTGCCATTTGGGCTGCTCCAAATCCCTCATTTGCCTGCACTGTGCCACTCTCCTTCTATTTCCTTGATATATCCACCTTCTGAATTCTCTTCGTGCCTTGGGCATAACCAATTCCAGAAGTGTCTGATTGTCATTGTAACATGTGTGATGTGAGAGAGAGAGAAAATAAAATAAATAAAAATAGTTTTTATTGAGTTTAGTAGATGAAAATAACTCACCTAATAGTAAAATCGACATAAAAATCGAATAAAATAACTTTTGGAGGTCACATTCGCATAAGGCCGGAGTACTTTTGGGGACCTTGGCTTGGGTTAGATAAGGGTAAAAAACAATAACTTGTAACATTTAAGTTCCTATAATAACTAATAATAAGTAATCAAGAGACATGGACAAAATATGTATTTAAGAGAAGGCAAAACGAAGTGGGCACGCCAAGTAAAAAGATGGGCAGATGGACTGCCGGAGAGATGGAACAGGCTAGCTCATAGAGCAGAATGGATTAAAATATCCTATATATAGGCCTATCAGAAGACCTGACCAGTTTGCTAAAAAACAAAATTGTTTTCCTACCAATTAATTGGTTTATTCGCAATGACCTCCATGGGGACCTTAATGACGTCTCCAAAATAATTAAAATGATTGCTGGAGCCGTCGAACTATCTCCTATCAAGTGAATGTCGAGGCTATTGAACTTGACACCAAGGGCCTAGTTAGGCGATTAAAAAGACAAAACCATTCCAATAAGCGTTAGTGCTCGTTGGTCTCAAGTGATAAGTGGTATGTATAAAGGAAACCAGAGAGAATTTATTTAAAAAAATATTTCAGCTCTGGAACGACCAGCATGCAAAGGAAAAAGTGGTGCCAGCTTTGAAGCACTCGCTTGAACAGCTCAATATGAGCTATGTGGACCTGTATCTCATACATTTCCCGGTTGGAACTATTGTAAGTATCACCTTTGACTAAAATAAATTACTTTTAAAAATAATACTTTCTCTCTCTTCAGTCGGTAGCTCATGTCTGATCATCGTGGTCAGCAAGGAAACATCTAGACTATTTGTTTCCACCGGTTTCTGTCCAGCGCCTCTCATATCAGTGTATAGTTTTTAGGACGATATGTCTTTCTTCATCGGTCCATCTGGTTGGTGAACGGCTGCGTGATCTTTTGCCTTCTGTGTCACCAACCACCATTGGTTTCTCCAAGTTCTTTACACCTCTGCGTCGTCTTTGTGTGGTCGAAAAATTTATTATAACGACTCCAAGTCTTCGTCAACCGCTCTCTTCACCGTATTCTGGGTATCTACGGCTCGAGTAGATCTCTAACGAGGCTATACACGCCGAAGAGATTCCAATTATACCCCCAATCAGGCGCTTGATTGGAACCCACAAGGAAAGCGGAAGCGTAGCCGTCCCAAGAAAGACTGGCGTCGTACAGTTGCAGATGAGGCAAAGAAAGCCAGAAAGACTTAGAGCCAGGTGAGATATGAGGCATAAGCCTGAACACAATTGAGACTCACTGTGGACCTTCTCTGCCCCATCACAGGGGTTATAGGACATTAAGTCATGTATTTATTATATATCTTTCGACATTATCGAATTGCTAAGCCAATACTGTTACGATAATGTCTGTATTTTTGTAAATAAACAAATGTTATTGTACTCTAGTATTCGTTATCCAAGTCCTGTTGTTACAGAGCAAATTTACACCAGATTTAACGGACTACCTGGAGACGTGGTATGGAATGATTGAAGCCCAGAAACAGGGTCTCACGAGGTCTATCGGAGTCTCCAATTTCAACCAAGATATGATCGAGAGACTCGTCAGAGAGACTGGTGTTGTTCCGGCAGTCTTACAAGTCGAGGTATATATAAAGGAGTTCCTTTTTTTTAAATTTAACAGGAGGCTCGACTGATGTTAAGTGAAACCGCCGCTTTTTGTACATTTTGCGTACAAAAATCTATCTATTTCTTTCGGCTTTCTGTGCCTACTAACCTTAATTCAGGAATTCGATTCAGGAATATACTCATATCATCATATATCATGGATTCATACTAGCTATTAACCTTCACAGATACATCTAAACCTTCAACAACCATCACTTCTGGAGTTCTGTCGACAGCGTGGTATAGCTGTTATGGGTTATACGCCATTCGGGCCCCTATTCCCCGGTAAAGCCAGCCCAGGTGCCCCTCCGCCGCGCGTCGACGATACTGCCCTGGTTGAAATGGCTCGGAAGTATAAGAAAACTGTACCCCAAGTTGTATTAAGATATCTGGTGAGTGGAACACGGTGTTTTGCTGCATTCTTTGATAATTTATATTTCATAGAAAAGTAGGTGATCAGCCTTCTGTGCCTGACACATGTCTAAGGCGTGCCTTACGGTGTTTTCCTTCATACGAGCGAGTGTTAAATGCACACAAAGGAAGTCCATGGTCAGCCAGTTCTACGACCTCAAGGATGCGTGAGTGATGAGTTTAGTCTGTGATAAGCTAAAATACTCTGGCTATATAGAAGAGAAAACCTAGTATTTATAATGTATAAATCGCTTTTTCAGTATGAACTGGGTGTGGTACCAATA
The DNA here is from genome assembly GCF_905475465.1 of Pieris napi. Taxonomy (NCBI): domain Eukaryota; kingdom Metazoa; phylum Arthropoda; class Insecta; order Lepidoptera; family Pieridae; genus Pieris; species Pieris napi. The sequence goes on along the minus strand of NC_062258.1, from coordinate 2,226,707 downwards.
CCGAAGTCAGTGAAACGTTCCCGCATACAACAGAACATCGAGATATTCGACTTCGCAATAGAGGAGGCGGATAAGCGACTCCTGCGCAGCTACGACGCGAACTATCGCCTAACATCTATGCCGTTTTGGAAGAACCATCCTTACTACCCATTTCACTCCTAAAATGCGTTTTTAATTAAATAAAGCGTTTACAAAACAATTTATTCTCTGTTTTTAAAGCTTGCGACCACGCAATTTCTATCCCTCTTCTTCCGCTCTTCACAAACACCTTGTTCCGCAGATCATTCCTCCATTGAAAGGGAAAAGGAGACATGTCAGGTACATGTCTCCTTTTCCCTTTCCATCTCAGGACTTCCATAAAGTAGTGAATCTTGTTACATTTTACATTATCACATTATTTTATATTTTACATTATATCGTCGCGAGTGTTGAATTCATGAGAGATTTCGGTTCCTATCCTGAAAACCGATATATAAAATCATATAAATAAAATCCGATTGCAACCTTTATATGGGACCTATTCAAATCTGAATCAATTGACACCTCAATCATCCAAATCGGTCCACAGGTGTAGGAGTTATGCACATACAAAAAAGAACTAACTAAAAATATGTCGGATAAATTAAAAGTTCAATTAAACATTCATGTTATATGATTTATATTCACGATTTGGTACATTTCAGAGATTAGATAATATATTTGCGGGAAACTTGATAATGTATTAATATTAATTTTGATAATGTATATTAAAATGAGTTGGCCTAATGGCTTCAGCGTGCAACTCTCATCCCTGAGTTCGTAGAACCCCGGCTGTGCACCAATGGATGGAGGAAAACATCGTGAGGAATCGTGCCTTAGATCCAAAAAGTCGACATGTGTTAGGCACAGGAACCTAATCACCAACATGTCTATTAGATCGAGATCACGAAACAGACACAGAAATCTGAGGCCCAGACCTAAAAAAGTTGTAGCGCCACTGATTTATTATTTATTTTTTTACTTATTATAAATAAACTCCTTTAAATGTATCAATTTTTAATCAAATAAAAGGCAGTATTTTATATATTTATTTTTGACAGACATTATCAGCCATACAATTATGTCTGAACGCAGCATAACACCACCGTTACACCAACTTCCAGTGCCCAAAACACAGGCGTGAAATCTTGCGAACAGCGATACGCCCCTCGAAAGTGGGACCAAAGTGGCCATGGGGCTCACGATACAGCCGTTATCCACGCTCTGAAAAAATAAAATATAAATCACAAAATGCTAATGCGTTTGTACCTTGACACACTAAAAAGATAATGAAATTTTTTTATATGCAAGGAAAAATTTAATTCTGACATTTTTACATTTAAAAAAAACATTAAATCGGATAAATCATAAGTTATGATACATTCAGGACAATACGATGTTATCGGAGATTAGATTTTACAAAGTCAAAATCTTTTTTTTTTTTCAGGAAAAATAATAGGAGGTAATGCTATTAATGCTAGGATACTAAGTACATTACATATGTGTATATATCAAATAAACGAATAAGAAGTTATTTCAGGAAAGTCAAATTAGGTAAACGAGTATTACTAAAATTTCGCAGACAATAATTTCCGTAGAAGAAGGACAACCTCGTATTTTTTAAATAAAATGTTAAGCAAAACATTTGAAAAAATTACAATTAAAAATTACATCACCCATGGCAGTTTTAAGTTTGATAAATCTTATAAATACGAGTAGTATACAGTTATTCATGACCCCACGCAAAAGTTGCAACTAACTAAATTTAATTAAACTTAAAAAAAATACAGTGTCTCTTATAGTAACGAGCGCCATGTGCTAAATGTTATCTATGACATTTATTTCCAATGGAGGAGAAACGCGAGGCTAATTGCAGATGTCGCTATCATCGCTTGACCCATTACAATACGCTGTCAATTTTCAGCATTTCTTACGTAAATCTTAGATACGATTTAGTGAATCTTAAAAGGTGTTTACAAAATATGAAAACTCCTGAATAATGAATTCGATTAAAAGGAACAAATGCAGATCTTGTCACGAGGTAATCACATTGGATATTTTTCAATATTCATTTTTAAAAAATTATGAGGAAAGGGATGAAGAATTTTATCAATCATATCTTAAAAGTATTGGACAAATTTTATGTGGTATATTTTAAAAAGGCCCTACTTAATAAATATATTTATAAGAATTACTTTGAAACAATAAAACCCACTGATTACTTTGTACTTTTATTTTACAATTCCTTCTTTAAAATAACATAGCATAACACAATTTAATCCAAGGTCAGCCATTATTGCATATTGTTCATCACTAACAGCTAAAAGGGAACTTCTGTCAGTTATTTGGCGGTCACTGGTAGATCCTGCATGTCCATCTTAAAAATAACGATATCAGGCCACCAGGTGTAGCGCCCACCAAGAATTTTATAGTGTTCGTAGCTACTAAATGTTGCTTGTTGTGCTTTTGGTTTTTTTTTGGTTTTGATATGGGTATATCTGTACTATCTATTATCACTCTGGTAGCTGGATGATATTGCTTAAATCAATCTGCCACCTGGCATCAACCAGTGAACGAATAGGCCAAATATGTAATGACTAATGACGTGGCTGCCCCTAAAATTATATTATTAAGATACTTGCTGTGGTAGTGGGTTTCTTCCAGGAAAACAGTTGGGATTGCAGTCTTTTTCAAATATCTATGAACTTAAACCTAAAATGCACGCATAATAATTAGTGCTTATTACATACCCAAGTACCCATACCATATACATAATTTAAAAGTAGTTTATGCAAACCTGTAGAGGATCTTATGCCTTCATAATCAGATTCAATAAAATATTCCGAACATAACATTTATAGCTTTGAAGTTACGTCTTTTCAGAGCTTTTTCCCAGAGTCTTATTATGCGTAAATCCTTAGGAAAAATGTGATTTCCATTATTATTACAACCGATTGCTGCGAAACGAGGTATTTTTGGAGAAAAAAAAAGGTTTTAACTTGTTTTATAATTATGAAGTATGGGATTTGACGTTTGTTTACATTTGTTATGAGTCAAGCGATACCAGCGCTACTTGCGGCAAAGTTTGGCAGTTTTCTTCTCAATTTATTTAGCGCCATATTACCAGCGCCAACAACTAATGAACTAACTAAACTTCCTCACATCCAGCTTCATCGTTCTACTTTTGATTCGCGTCATCAGTCGGTCAAATAACGAACTTCAATAAGTCTACAACTGTGGGTATCTCTCGACAATATATTATTATAGTACAATCTAACGCGTGCGAATAAATTTGAATCACGCCATCTATTGCGCAAGCTAAGAACTAGGTACATTTCTTTCGACATTTCTAGCTTTTGTCACACAGAAACGATGAGAAGGTTTTATGTTTAGCTTGATAAATCTAACAATTAATACCGTTTCTAAAAATTCTATCATTTGACTAATGTCAGTTACCTATTTGCTATTACAGCATAATTATGCCTCTTGGATGGATGTCTTGGATGATGTGACAAACGACATTTCTCAAGATTTTAAAACATTCTTTTGGTTTTAGGTTTTGAAGGAATTATTCAAAATTCGTAGCACAGAAACATACATTTAAATATATAAAAATTTATTATATTATATTTATATATTATGCAATGCAATGATTAAACCATGAAAATCTTGCATAAGTTTTACAGCTCTTTTAGCTGTATCATTCACTGCCTTTAAAGAAAGAACCTTTCTTTTTGCCTGTAAATAGGCAACCTCTTTCAACGTAGAAATAGGGTAGAAATACTTCAAGAAGTTTTCATCCATTTTTAAACGAGAAAATAAATTTCTGCTCTTGACAGACACAAAATCACTTAATGGTAAAAATAAAACACATATGATAAATGAATATTTATTTCTGTAAAGTAGGCTTAGCGTAAGGTCCTTTTCCATGTATTTTTTTATAAAATAATTATTAATAGCTAACTCTAACATAAAACTATGTATTATGTTAGGGATTAAACTTACCATACAAATAATCAAACATCTTCTTTTTATGGAATATATCTCTTCCCACAATCATACAAACTATCTCTTTGTAAGTTCTATACGATACTTCTCTTGGTTTCTTCATTAAAGAGTGATTAAATAGTAATTTCTTCTGTCAAGTACCAAATATGTTGACTAAACTTTCTCAGGGCTGCTTTGGATATCTCGTTGTTAATAGTTTTATATTCCCTAAGCCTTTTAAAAAAACACAACTCTTAATTGAATGCCTTCACCACCAGACTACAGCCGAGCCATGATTTCACATATATGAATATCTGCAATGAATAAACAAACGTCTTAGGGTGCTCGCTTATCTTTAGCGGTAATATTTAATTGAGATTGCAACATACTTTCAAAGAGTAAATAGCTCTAGTCAACCACCTTGCTTAATGCACTGCTCCAGGAGGTCTTATGATGTCGCTGCGTGTTAATTGCTGTCAATAACAGCAGAATTAATAGTATTCTAGTTGTCTTTAAACTTTTTAAACATCAGGATATCAGGGCTATTTTTGAATTTGTGGTCGTGGGTCGAATACACACTTTAAAAATTAGTACGTAAACGTGAAAGAGTAATAATTCCCTGTCTAGCTAAGAAGGTAGGTCTAGGTAAGAATTTCCCATCCCAGTGAACGGTCACAGTTCCATGCAAATTATTCTGAATATCTGATTTTATAGATTTCACTCTATCTTTTCTAATATTTGTGCGAATGCGTTTGTAACTCTCTCCAAATATAGTGTAAATCCAGTTTTTTTACACAGTTAGGGATAGCTCTGGTAGGGATGCGCTTTCATTAACAGTCAATTTAACTCGAGTGTTAAAAAAGCGAGTGGTAAGAACTTGACGGTTAGACGGTAGCTTTGCTCCAGTTATTTAATAGTTCACGTCATCAACTTAATAAATAAAATAAAATACTTTCTTTATGATTATTAATTATTTATTTAATAATACGTATTAATCACGAGACTAACTGAGAACAAATGAAAAATAAACGGTAAAAATAAATAGTCGGGTTATCGTTCTCCAAATAAGGTAAAAATTTATTCCCGAGTGTTTTAGGTACAAATGAACAAAACTAAGCGTTAAAAAATATAAACTTACACAGTAGGGTATGCGGATGACATAGCTATCCTAGCATCGGGGAACTTTGAAAGCACCTTATGGGATCTCATGAGAAGGGCTTTCAGAGTAATGGAGAGATGTTGCAATCAGCAAGAGCTATCTGTCAACCCATCAAAAACGGAACTAGTCCTATTTACAAACCGAAGAGTTCTTGGACCGTACAGGCTACCAAAACTCTTCAACACTGAACTAAAACTAAAGGAAAACGTCAAGTACTTAGGTGTGATTCTAGACAGCAAAATGCTTTGGAACAAACACCTTGAACATAAACTAAACAAAGCAACGATCGCCTTTTATCAATGTAAAAAGATGCTAGGCGTCAAATGGGGCCTAAGATTACTTTAATATATATAGGTAGGTACAGTTAATTTTTCATATGGGGTTCGCGCCCCACATTTAATTGTTAAGGGGGCAACCAAAATCTAGATAAAGCTAACCAAATTGGAACCTAATATAAAATCCCTGGACAGTTTTTCATGTTCTAGTAACTAAATAATATATATGTGAATATGTGTAAGTGGTATTTAAGATGTTTTATAACAATAAATGTTGTTATGTCTCTCTTATTTATAGATAGAAGTGTTAGCAGGAAGGGAATGGAGAAAGAAAGCAAGCCAGATTGAGAAATTTGGAAAAGCTGGCGGAGGCCTTTACCTGAAGGGGATCCGATCAATAGTACTAAAGGAAGTTAGGATAAATACAACTACAAAAAAAAACTATGTATCTATTGGTATTTAAAGATTGGTGTTTTATTGTTATTGAATTGATTGTTCAGGTCAAAAGCGTAATAATTTTTCATGTACGCCAGATTAGATGTATGATAAAATAAATTAGTGGCAAATTAGTTTCGGTGGCGGTTATTGTATGGATATGTTCAGATATATGTTAAATTTATTTATTTATTTATTTTCTCACAAAAACTAAACTTAGGACATAAGCAAGTGACAGTTATATTATACTTCTGTTTATGGAAAAGTAAGTCTGTGTGAGACTGATGCCTGCTAAAGGTAAGAGTACCTGTGTTACAGGTCATCAGGCCTCCACCACTTCGGATCGACAGAAGATACAATACAATACAAACATTACAATATAATATAGAGGAAACCACATTGTTAATCCATCGTCGCAACCCCTCTAATGATATCTTTGTTATAAGCTCATGTTTTAAATAATTAAAGCCAGTGGTTACCCAGCTTCAAACAAAGTGTTTCATTTGAACATATCCATACAACAACCGCCACCAAACATAACTCTCCTCTGATTTATTTTATTATCTTAACAACTAGACCAATGAGGAATTTTATTACAATACAACAATGTAATCTAATCAAAACTGATTAAAATTGATTACTCAATCATATATTAAGCGTTTCATTTGATTCAGTGCATTAACAATGATACCTCTAGCGTTTGTTTGCTTAATATCATTTGCCCATGGGCAAATTGATAGATAATAACATCATCACGTCACCATCAAACTGCCTTCCACCTAAACAGTTGATTAACGGAATCTGTCGGGACGTCTGGCGTCAGGGACAAGAGTGAGTTATTCATGTTTTCGTATTAAATGGCTCTGGCCGTGTTTGTATTTGTTCACTTTTTACTGGATAGCGTGATGTGGAAGCTTTAGGTATAATTTATTGTGTTATGGCCGATTTACATTATCTTAGTGTTTAGGAGAGTGCTTTAGGATAGTACTTTAGTTGAAACATGTAAACGCTACTTGCTTTAGTACGGTTCTACTTGACTTTCAAGTTGAATCAAAATAGAATCGCTTTTTATTTTTGTTTCAAGTGATACCCCTCCCGCGCCCGCGCACCCCCCGAGATCTTCCCTCGTTGTGTGTAAACACGTAATTTAGTCAAATCTTTATATATTAGGAGAGTGCATAAGTGTCGAGAAACGCGTGCGTGTTTTTTTATTTTTAAAGATGGCTAAATGGTCGGAAGATACAACTATCAAATTTGTGTCTGAATATGTTGTTCACGAATGTTTGTGGAACGTTAAAAACAATTTATACAAAAACAAACAGGCTAGGCATTCGGCATACACTGCCTCAAAAGAAGCTATTTTGTTAATTATTTATATTTAGTTTATTTATTTCGAATAAAATCTCGTCTTCTATTTGTTCCATAACTACAGTTAGTATTTTGCGCAGAATAGAGCGTATTTGCCGACGTCGTTGCGCGTTCATTGTGGCGCTGTAATGATACTCTACTGGAAGAAATGTAAACGTTTACTCGCAACGCACTAAAGCACTAAAGAACTTGGCTTTCAACTTGTACTTAAATACTCTCCTAAACACTAAGATAATGTAAATCGGCCTTTATACACGAAATTCCACCTCGACGTTTAACCACTGAGCAGTTCCACATAGTGGTGGTGAGAGCTTAAGGTAGCTTTTACCACCACTATGTGGAACCAGTTGATGATTTCCGAATCAATTCGACTTAGGGTCCTTCAAAGAGCGTGACAATTTATGGGCGGTATCACATAACATCAGATGAGCCCTCTGTATGCGCCATGTTATATAAAAAACGATTTATTATTATTACTATTTAAATGACACCAATTTGTTGCTCATCTAGCTAATGGTTATTCGAGACAGCTAATTGACACAAGCTATTAAGAAGAGAAGAGAAATTTCCTTTAAGAAGGACTAAACAGATGCCCAGATTCTTGCCTGCGCCAGTATTCTGTCGGGTTCACTATCCTTACTGGAAGTACATGTGGTAATTTTTGTTTGAATATTAGGTGATCAGCCTTTTCTTCCTAATACTCTTCTAATGTTGACCAACGTGCCATTTTTATGATACATTTTCTATTTAACCTCAAAATTGTAGCATGAAATGAAACTTAACGGATAGACTACAGTAACAGATACCTAATGGAAGAAGACTTTTTAGAAACAAACACCGAACACACTAAATCAAACCTATCGCTATCGAAGAAACGCACTTTCTTCGCACAACGCTTTTTCTCCATCAGAGGCTCTTTCTTTAACCACTTTCTTGATTTATACAATCACTAACAATCTTCACACTCACCCACACACCCTATGTCACTCCTCTTTTCGAAGACACTCTTCTTAAAGCCACCGCCAGCATTGGAATCCGTAGAGATGTGGGGTCACTCTGCAACTTCTACCGCATTTACCATGGAAAGTGTTCAGAAAAGTTGTTCGGATTAATACCTGCAGCAGAGTTTCATCAGACGTCGAGGCGTATGATATTCCCGTATCACCTCGACGTCAGTCGTTCCACAACTGAACGTTTTTTCCGCGAAACTTGGACTATGTGTAACCAGCTGCCCATCGATGTATTTTTGAACCAATTTACTTAGGGTCCTTCAAGAAAAGAGCGTACCAATTTTTAAAAGGCCTGCAACGTACTCGCGAGCCCTCTGGCAATGTGAGTGTCCATGGGCGGTGGTATCACTTAACATGAATGGGCTGGTTCCACATAGTGGTGGTGCCCAAAAACTGCCTTTAAACGCTCAGTTGTGGAACGACGGACGTCCGAATGAAACTCAGCTGCAGGTATTAACCGGAACAACTCCTCTGAACACTCTCCATGGTAAATACGGTGTAATGCAAACCTCTTGTGAGGAGCCATAAGCTTTCAAATTATATTTAATAAATGTTTTGTGTTTCTAATCTGTTTGTGCAACAAAAACTTCGCCTTTAATGACGTTTATCCTTATCACATTGCAATAATTATGTCGGATTATGATAAGTATTTTATCGCATATTTAGTATTTTATTATTATTATATTCACTTAAGTATTTATGACACTTTGACTTTCGTGTCTGGGGAAATATATAGAAGCTAGATTCAGAGTACACCGTCCCCCGGCAGAGCCTTTCTTCATGTTTTAACGTATTTTATATACTTAGATTATATTTCCCTAAATAGGTTCGCTTACGCTTGCTTATTCAGGGAGAGGAACGGACGTAGCCTCGGCGTCATCATCTTAATACAAAAGACAGACAAATAATGAAATTAAACCACAATGGTAAATGTTATCTTGGGGGACGTGTACAATAAGCGAAATATATGTTTTGTTAGATAAATTTACGCCTATTGCACCTACTTGCTTACACATACTCCTCTACAAAGAATATATGTTATTGTGTAAGCGCCCTGCGCCGCACACTTCGCACATAGGGGCGGCGCGGCCCTGGCCCTACCTCGATATAAGAGTGTTTTGCGCGATATTTTGCTTTAAGATGAGAGCAAGATTTGGAGGAATCACACACTAAGAGTTTCTTCTACCTCAGACTAGACCTCTGCTTGTTTCGAAGAATTTTTGATCGTTCGCGATTTTTGCTTTTGCCATGGGTCCGAAGAAGATGATGTCTATTGAATTAAAGCGTGAAATCATTTTCTTATTCAAAACCACTTAACAAAAACAACTGAGGTGGTGTTTTGGGTACTGGAACCGAGAAATGGCATTTCAATTTATTGGGAAAATTAATTCAATTCCTATTGAGTTCTTCTCATACTCAGTATTTGCTATATTTCCCCCCTAGATTTATTACTTTAATTAGTTATTATACGAAGAGTCCCTCGTTGAATTCGCATGGGTCTGCCAAGCATCCGCAAATATACGAGTACATTATAAATAAATAATTAAGTAGGAATAAAGAAAATAATTAACACAGCAAAAAGACGCGGAGAAAGGTCTCTATGGAGTTGCTCATAATGTTCACCGCATCACAATAATTTGTATGTGCTTTAGAATACAATGCATTGTCCCCATCGACAAATTACTTAGGACGTTGTCGTTTTGTGTTAAATTTCTGTAAATATCGATTAAAAACCTCCAAAGTCTTTGTTGTACACTCGGTTTGAGGGGTTTCGATCTTGGAGTATTTTTCATCACTGTTTTATTGTAATTATTTCAGTATTAAACGATTAAAAATTGTTTACAGAGCCGACCGACATAACGTCATAACCGTTCCGCCCAACTGTAAAGAAGGTCAAGAGCTTGTCAACGGCGAGTGCCGAGATATTTGGTACCAGATCCCAGCACCTAGGGCAACGTTAGTATCTATTTATATTGAATATATATATATATATTGAATATATATATATATATATTGAATATATATATATATATATATATATATATATATATATATATATATATATATATAAACAGTATGCTATAACCCATTCTGCATCAGATTTCTGTATCTGTTTCATGAAACAACTGAGCGTTTTTTAAGGCAGTTTTTGCACCAGTGGACCAGCTGCCCGCTGAAGTATTTCCGAACCAATTTAACTTAAGGTCCTTTAAGCAAAGAGCAGCAACGCACTGGCGAGCCTTCTGGCAATGTGAGTGACCATGTGCGGTGGTGAGCCTCCTGCCCGTATTCCCACTGTTACAAAAATAAACTATTAAACGATTGAAATTGTAAATCTTTCAGAGGTAACCAACCAAGCGTCATAACAGTTCCACCGAACTGCAAAGACGGCCAAATATTGATTAACGGCGTGTGCCGGGATGTTTGGAGGATCTCGGCTCCAGCACCACGAGCAGTGTATGTTCTTTATTTATACATAATCACTTTTGAATGGAACAATGGATTAATTAACACACGCCATTTTGGGCCTAAGGCACGCTTAAACACGATGTTTTCCTTCACCGTTCGGCCGTTAAAATGCCCACATAGAAAGTCCATTGGTGCACGGGGTTCTACAACCTCAGGAAGAGAGTCGCACGCTGAACCCACTGCTTTTGGATCACTTGCTTTTGGAATTGGATAGAGATATAATAGTTCCATAAGCATAATTAATTAGACAGAATTGATTCTACGGATACATGACACCATAACTTATTCATATCATCTCAACGAAACACACCAGTCGTTGAAATTTTTCTGTTCACTTTTTCAATTTTAATATAAAAAAAAATGTTTATTATGGAACATAAGATACAGGTATCACTTATTCCATGTAATTAAATTTGAATCTGTAGGCATCCCTGCTCATCGGCAAAGAAGACAGAGGGTGTAGGCCGAGAGAAAAAGCCGGCGTAAAAAACTCTCGGTACTCTTTTAAAATAGCAAATCAACTAAAAACATTTATTTTAAAACAAATATCGCAAATTAATTAGAATTAGTCTGTCTAGCACTAGTCTCAGGCCCTTTTATGAACTAGATAGTCGTTGACTTCTAGTAAGCCTTTTTACACAGCTTTTCTTTAATACATTTCTTAAATTTATTAAAAGGCAGACATAAAAGAGTCTCTGGGAGTTTATTAAAGAAGAGTATCCCTTTTCCCAAAAAAGAATTACTAACTAATTTAGATAGTCTAGTACGGGGAAAGAGATTTGAAGGCTTTTTGCCTTTGACGGAGACTGCTCCAGCATCTCGCGCAAGGGACTAATCATCCCTATGGATTCATTAAATGTTTTGTTTGCAATTTTACCGCGTGAGGGAATAGCATTCCCCCTCACGCGCGTAAAGAAGTTCTATCTTTTAGAATTCCTGAGGATCACAAAGACAAAAACACAATTGTGGTACCACCAAACTGCAAGGAAGGACAGCAATTAATCAATGGCGTGTGTCGCGATATCTGGCTCAGGTATGTTTCCTGATAATATCCAAAAAACATTCAGCCTTTGGTCTGGGTCTTAAATGTATGAATCTGTTTCTTAAGCAAACGAGCTTCCCTTGGCCTCAGGTGAGAGTCGATCAAGCAACAAGGCCAACACTATGTTTTTTTAATTTATAGGGATAGAAGTTCTCACAAGGCACCTACTAAAATGGGTGTCCTTGGGCTGTCCCGTAGGCTCGTTTGCTCCCTTATATAATCCCTTATATCCCTTATATATATATATATTTTTTTTTTTTTTTTAAAAACAGAGCTCGAGCCAAATAAAAAACAACAGCTTAAAGCAGAGTGCTGTTACGGGGAAAACAAATAGGGTAACTGAAGATGTAGCACGTAGAAATAAAGATCAAGAAATGGAAACCAATGTTGAAAGGGAAAACTGTGGCGATAAGACAAATTAAAGAGTTGGAAAATATCAACGTGGAAAATACCCCAGCTGTGAGGTAAAAAAAGGAGGTAGAAGCGATGTAGTGGAGATTTGTGGAGCTGAGCGGAAAAAGTTTCTGCATGTGTGGCGTCTAAACAAAGAGACAAGTTTAGAATGTCTGGAGAACTATGTTAAGAACGTCATATATGCTAGGGAAGTGTCTATAAGAGTTGAAAAAATTAATCATAAAAGAGAAAAGGATTACGCATCATTCATTATCGGGGTACCAGAATATGAATATGAGTTATTATGTAAACCGGATAATTGGCCTATTAATGTTGAATATTGTGATTGGGTGTGGTTTCGGAGATCACCAAATAACCCAAAACGATGGAAGTAGACCTATTAAGATATGTTACCAAAATGTGAGGGGTCTTCGGACCAAGTTAAAGGAATTTTATATGAGTGTCTCATCAATCTCTGTAGATTTGTTTGCAGTTACGGAAACAGGATGTAATGATTCGATAGCTGACGCTGAGTTAGTCCCTCCCAGATATACGGTATTACGATGTGACCGCGTGGATGGGCGCAAGCATGGTGGCGTATGTCTCGTGGCTTCCCCACGCCTGGAACTGCGCCGCGTAATTTTGCCCTGTGATTTGCATATTGAATCTCGCCCGTTTGAAATAGTTTGTGCAACTGTCTATTTAAAAAGTAGATTCATGTTTATGTTATGTATTGTTTATACTCCTCCAAATACGAATGATGATGAATACTTTTTATTGCTCAAAACAATTGAAGAATTTTGTTCCAAGTATGATGATGTATTAGTGATCGGTGACTTTAATTTATATTCTTGTTCAAACAATTTAAATACTTATTTTTGGAATTACTTTAGTAACTATTGTGAATTCAGTCAGTGTAACAATATACAAAATGTTAATGGCCGTCTATTAGACTTGGTTTTGAGCAAAGGTAGGGGAATGCAAAGCGTTGGGGTGTGTGAGATGGATGAACCTTTAGTACCTGTAGACGATCAGCATCCACCGCTTCTTGTGTGCGTGCGTCCACGCATTTGGGCGGTTTCTTCAAGGGATGATGCGGCAAAAACGGGTGAGCGCTTGTTACAGTGGAATTTTAAGAAAGCTGATTTTAATGCATTGTATTCTAAGGTTAGACAAGTGGATTGGTCTGATGTATACTCGTCTGATTTAAATCTAAGTCTCAATTGCTTCTATTATAAGTTAAACTCTGTGTTTGAGGAATGCGTGCCAAAAAATTCCAGGAACCTAGGATACTCAAGGTATTTATATCCAAAATGGTACACAAAGGAGGTAATTAAAAAAATTAAACAAAAAGCCACGCTGCATAAGAGATACAAGGTCACTAAATCCCCAAGAGATTACAAAGAGTTTAGCTGTTGCAGAGCTGAAGTCAAGAAATTAATTGCATTGGCTCTTGAAAATTATACTAAGGCTGTTGAATCAAATGTGATTGAAGATCCCAAGTCATTCTGGAGATTTATTAATAGTAACAGAGTCAATAGAGAACCATCAGGTATTATTGAGAACGGAGAGGTACTACCGCCGGATAGGAGCGTTAAAGCATTTGCCGAGTATTTTAGCTCTGTTTATGTTACGCAAAAGCCAAAGGTTGACGTCAGCGCAGCTGTTGCCGGAGCGGGTTGTTCAAACGGGGCTGCAAGAGTCCACGTTGGGAGCTTACAGTTAAGCGATATACAGGAGGCACTTAAGCGACTTAAGCCAAAAAAGGCAGCAGGTCCGGACGGTATACCGCCTTATATCTTGAGAGATTGTGGCGTTGTACTTGCTGAACCACTGCTACACATATATAACCTGTGTCTGAAAGCAGCAACATTTCCCACATGTTGGAAAAGCAGTCGGGTAATTCCAGTTCCTAAAGTAGGATGCCGCGATAAAGTAGAACAGTATAGGCCGATAGCTATATTGTCAAGTCCGGCGAAGGTGTTGGAAACGGCACTTCAAAAGTGCATACTTAATCAAGTGAGTTCCCAACTCTCAGAAGCTCAACACGGGTTTCGGTCTACGAGGAGTACCACTAGCAACCTCTTAAATTATATGGCTAATATTAGCCCAGTAGTGGACAGTGGAAAGCAGGTGGACGCTGCCTATTTCGATATTAAAAAAGCGTTTGATTTGGTCGATAACGACGTGCTTTTGCAGAAGCTTGCACAGGTAGGATTCACTCCACACTTATTGAACTTCATGGCTAGCTTTATGGAAGATCGAACGCAATACGTGGAATACGCTGGGTGTAGGTCAGATGCTTACTTTACGAGATCAGGCGTGACACAGGGCAGTAATTTGGGACCGATGGAATTTATGATAATGCTGAATGACCTAGCAAAAGTTGTCAAGAATGCAAAGTGCTTGCTCTTCGCTGATGATATCAAACTTTACATGCCCATAGAAAGTACAGACGACTGTATGCGGCTGCAGGAAGACATTGATCGAGTGGTAAATTGGAGCAGGAGAAATAGATTAGAGTTTAATTTGGCGAAATGCAAAGTCATATCTTTCTCGAGAGCACGATTTCCCACTCGATACAATTATACTATTAGTGGTCTAACGTTGGCTAGAGTATTGGAGGTTAAAGATCTAGGAATATATTTTAATGCCAATCTTGGGTTTGCGCAACACGTCGATAAAACATGCAAAAAGGCATACAGAAATTTGGGGTTCATATTGCGAATAGCTTGTGGCTTCACAAATATTAGTGCGATTAGAATTTTATACAATGCGTTAGTCAGAAGTCACTTGGAGTGCAATGCAATGGTGTGGACCCCATATGAGGCTAAATACAGTCTCATGCTAGAGCGAATACAGAATAAATTCACCCGGTACCTCTACAAGAGACTGTACGGAGTGTATCCTTTGTATCCACTTATGTACTCGACCCTGTTTGTTCTGGGTATGGTGGGATATGACCAGCTACGCCTCAGAAGAGAGCTAGCCTTGTCGGTGTATATATTTAAGATACTTACGGGTCGGGTTCATAATCCGGATATTTTTTTGGCGTCGGGACGTGACGACCCCATCGCCCACTGGTGAAATAACCTGTGACAGAGGTTATTTCATCAGCGCAATCAGTCAACCCCTTCCTAGTGGGAGTGCCATGCTGTTGCCTTCGGGCTTCAGCCAAATGGGCAGGCACGACCGGGGCAGTACCACTGTCTCTTAGAAAACCGGCGTGAAGTGATGCAATAGGCTCGCCTTATTGTACTCGCGTTTCGTGCGGTGAGAGAGACTCCCGGAGCCCATCCCCCCCTCCCCCATATGTAATATGAAGGTGCAGAAAAAAGAGAATCTACCCCAGGGGGGTACCACACGCGCTCGCGTTGGAGAATCCCCCTCTGGGCGTCCAACACCGGGACACGGAGCACCCGGTGGTGGACGCACAGGCTGCCCTTCGTATTCTGGGGGGGGCAATTCTGCGCTCAATAACAGAAACAGTTATCGTTCTCGGGGCAAACGGAGCAATTCAACGCTCGCCGTGGACTTCACGAATGTTAGGGGGCTCAATTCCAATATCAACGCAGTCCACTACCATTTGGAGACTGCGAAGCCGGCCTTGCTCTTTCTTACCGAGACTCAGATTTCCTCCCCGGCTGATACTTCCTACCTCTCCTACCCGGGGTACAAATTGGAACATTCATTTGTGCCACGGGCGGGAGTCTGCGTGTACGTCAGAGAGGATATCTGTTCTCGTCGCCTCGGGACGCTTGAAGGAAGGGACCTATCTAACCTCTGGCTGCGCGTAGACTGCGATGACCATCCGCGATTCTACGCATGCCTGTATAGGTCCCATAGCGGAAATACCGAAACTGACCGACTCATTGAGCACATCCAAATGGCTACAGATTCCCTGCTCGAAAGGGTTCCTACCGCTGAAATCGTGATACTTGGCGATTTTAACGCCCACCATGCCGATTGGCTCGGCTCTGAAACCACCGATCACGCGGGAAGATCCTTTCACGACTTTGCTTTAGCCTACGACCTGACACAAATGGTCCCTGCGATTACGCGAATACCAGATGTGGATGGTCACAAACCCTCTTTGTTGGACCTTCTGCTGACTTCACATCCGGAGAATTATCAAGTCTCTGTTGACCCGCCATTGGGTTCATCAGATCATTGTGTGGTCCGGAGTACTGTGCCATCTACGCGCCCTTCACGGCCCCGCTTTATGGGTTGTCGCCGTATCTGGCACTATAAGTCAGCAGATTGGGACGGGATGCGGTCTTTCTTTGCGTCCTACCCTTGGGGGCCTATGTGCTTTTCGCCGGAAGCTCCAGATTCCGTCGCCGCCTCTGTCGCCGAAGTGGTTCTGCAGGGCATGGAACTCTTTATTCCATTTTCTGCGGTGCCGATCGGTGGCAAGTCTCAGCCCTGGTTTAAACGTTCTTGCAAGGCGGCCTCGCGTCGAAAGCGAGAATGCTTTAAGGCATGGGCGGAAGCGGCGAAATCTCGTGATGCCAATACCAGCGAACTTAAAACAGCATATAACTCAGCCTCCAGGTCCTTCAAACGGGAAATCACTAAGGCAAAGTCAGAGCACATTGCCAGATTTGGCGAGAGATTGGCCCAACTCCCTTCAGGGACTCGAGCCTTCTGGTCTCTCGCCAAAGCTGTCCAAGGGAATTTTTGTCAGCCCGCCATTCCGCCACTGCACAGGGAGGATGACTCTCTGGCCCACACTGCGAAGGAGAAGGCCGACCTTTTGGGCTGTCTCTTCGCGTCCAACTCGACTTTGGATGACAGAGGGAGATCACCACCGACCATTTCGCGGTGTGATTCTTCGATGCCGGAAATCACATTCCAGCAACGTGCCGTGCGCAAAGCACTATCTTCCTTGGACATTCATAAGTCGAGCGGGCCGGATGGTATCCCCCCAATTGTGCTGCGTACTTGTGCTCCTGAGTTGGCTCCGGTCTTAACGCGCCTTTTTCGGTACCTGTACTTGCTCGGCACTGCCCCGAAGTGCTGGAAGACCGCTTCGATACATCCGATCCCAAAAAAAGGCGATCGCTCTGATCCGTCCAACTATCGCCCAATAGCTATAACCTCCTTGTTCTCCAAAATAATGGAAACCATTATTAATAGCCAGCTCTTGAGGTATCTAGAGGGCCACCAGTTGATTAGCGATTCTCAGTACGGCTTTCGTCGTGGTCGCTCAGCTGGTGACCTCCTTGTATACCTTACACATAGGTGGGCAGAGGCAATTGAGTCCAAGGGGGAGGCGCTGGCGGTAAGTTTGGACATAGCGAAAGCCTTCGATCGGGTGTGGCACAGAGCACTGCTCTCGAAGCTACCAGCCTATGGGCTACCCGAGAAATTATGCGATTGGATCTCCAGCTTTCTGGCCGATCGGAGCATCAAGGTCGTCATCGACGGAGCATGTTCCGACCTTAAACCCGTGAACGCTGGGGTCCCACAAGGCTGTGTTCTATCCCCGACCCTGTTTCTTCTGCATATCAATGATATGTTGCAACTTAGCAACATTCATTGCTATGCGGATGACAGCACTGGGGATACTTTTTACACTGGCCGGGCAGGTATTTCTCGGGCAGTTGTCGATGAGTACCGGAACAAACTTGTGTCTGAAGTCGAAACTCTACTACGTGGAGTCTCAGACTGGGGCAGACTAAACCTAGTCCAATTTAACCCCAAGAAGACACAAGTTTGCGCGTTTTCCGCTAAAAAAACACCCTTTGTCGCCACTCCTCTTTTCGAAAACACTCTTCTTAAAGCCACAGCCAGCATTGGAATACTTGGCGTTGACATATCGAACGACGTTCAGTTTCGCGGTCACTTGGAGGGAAAGGCTAAATTAGCCTCCAAAAAGCTTGGTGTGCTCAGCAAGGCGAGGCGGTACTTCACTCCGGGCCACCGCATGCAACTATATAAAGCGCAAATTCGGCCCCACATGGAGTACTGCTCTCACCTCTGGGCGGGGGCTCCCCAGTACCAGCTCCTTCCACTTGACCGTATACAACGCAGAGCGGTTCGAATCGTCGACGACCAATCCCTCTCCGAGCGGCTTGATCCTTTGGCGTTGCGTAGAGATGTGGGGTCACTCTGCATCTTCTACCGCATTTACCATGGAGAGTGTTCAGAGGAGTTGTTCGGATTAATACCTGCAGCTGAATTTCATCATCGGACGTCGAGACAGAATACGAAATTCCACCCGTATCACCTCGACGTCCGCCGTTCCACAACTGAGCGTTTTTCAAGGCAGTTTTTGCCGCGCACCACCACTATGTGGAACCAGCTGCCCACTGAGGTATTTCCGAACCAATTCGACTTAGGGTCCTTCAAGAAAAGAGCGTACCGATTCCTGAAAGGCCGGCAACGCACTCGCGAGCCCTCTGGCATTGAGAGTGTCCATGGGCGGCGGTATCACTTAACATCAGGTGAGCCTCCTGCCCGTTTGCCCCCTGTTTTATAAAAAAAAAAAAAAAAAAAAAAAAAAAAATGGAGAGACTGAGTCTACGGGTACCAAGTAGAAACCTGAGGCGGAAGTCTCAACTTTTGGATGTACCGCGCGCACATTCCAACTTGGTTAGCGAAGCACCACTCACGCGAGCAATACACATAATAAATAAGATTTCTATTAAGGTAGACTTATTTGTTTGTACACTGGCTGAGTTCACAAGAGTTGCTTCCTATACTATTAGTTATAAGATTTAGGTACATAAATATATTTCTGTTAATGTTTTGTATTTAGGTTAATTGGTGTGGGTAAAATATTGTGTCGTTCTATCGAATTAGTTATTACTGTAAAGATAGAATAATTATATGGAATAAATAAATAAATAAAAATAAAAAAAAACTATCGATAACGATAGCGATCCTTATAAGGTTAAGTACCATTTCGCAAAATTCATATCAACCTTGCGTTTGCCATTTTTACAATAATTGGAAAAAGATAATATCTAAGATAGTAATATGTAATAATATAGATTGTATATATATTAAAAGTATAGTCTCGGGTTTGTTCTGACACAAATCGAGAATGGCTGGATTTTAACTTCGCTGTGGATAAAACTAGAAGCCTAAAGCAGCCATTGTAGGCATAAACACGGTATATTGGAAATTCCATTCAATTTTATTCAGTAGTTTAGGAATTATAACTAGTCAAAGTTTCTTAATTTTGTCACTCACTGACTAACCGACCATTAAAACTCTAAGGCACTTCTAACAGACACTTCAGAATCTTCATTTAGAATACAATTTCGTCGTTAGTATAGGTTATTTACGTAATAAGTTAAGACAGAAGGTCCCTCAAGTAGGGACTGAATTTACCGACTTTTTACGGTATAAGACTTGTTTTTTACAAGTTATGTCGTTAATGGCATTTGATTGTCCCGAATAACATAATAACTTTCAATACACGGTTCGTGGGTTTCGTAACTGTCAAACTTTAATGTTCAACCCGTCGATACGGTAACTCAAAGAACGTGTTTAAATATTTCAAATCAACCAGATAATATACAATATATCTAATTGCATATTTATTTATTTCGTGATCCTCTACTACTACCAATATGGAGTCAATATAACGCGTGCGTTAATTTATTGTGTAAGGATGATATATTGAGATACATAAATAAAACAATTCTATTTATTTTTGTGTTCATAATGAAGCAGTGAAATTAATAAATTTTGTATTTATTGTATTACTTTCTTAATAAGTTAACTAATCTGTTACACGACATTCATTGACTGTTAGGCGGGTCAACTAGTAGTTGTGTCCGAAAGAATCATTGTCGGTCAAAATTTCTATAATTATTAATATTATTTATTAAACTTTAAGCGATATTCATAATTATACAATAAATAAATCAGTGGCGCTACAACCTTTTTAGTTCTGGGCCTCATATTTCTGTATCTGTTTCATGATCATTTGTCTTATAGGCAATCAGCCTCCTGTGCCTGACACACGCCGTCGTGTCTCAGGCTCTGGGTCTAAGGCAAGCCGGTTTCCTCGCACATAGAAAGTCCATTGGTGCACAGCTGGGGTTCTACCACCTCAGGGATGAGAGTAGCACGCTGAAGCCACTAGGCTGACTCGATATTCATAATGAGGTTCACCAAGTCTCTTTGTTCTATAAGGATATTCATGGTTGTCCCCGGATTGTAATTCTTTTGTTCCAATCTTCGGCAAATATTTACAAGACAAAAAAATATTTTTTCTTTTCAGACAACTCGCCGCGTCCCTTGCTGATGAAGATGATGTTAATGTACTTATAAAGAACATTATAGACGTTCCAAATCAATGCCCCAAAGGATATAGGCCCGATGCAAACGGAGTATGTCGTCCTATATTGTAAAAATCTAAAAAAACTATCTTAGTCGTAACAGATAAATCATTATCTATCTCTTTTCATCGTAGCGTATGTTATTTGGTAGAAAGAGACGAATGACAGTGATTTTGGTTTTTATTAACTCCTAACTAACTAACTGGTTTTTATAAAAAATATATACTCCAGCTAATATATATGTAGACTTAAGATAGCAAAATCATATTACGTATATGTATAAATAAAGAAATATATGCAGTTCTTGTTTTATTCCACGGAAAATTAAATATCCTTGCAACCTGCCTTTGAGTCAATAAACTATCCTTTTCTCGAAACAGTTCAGGCCATTTTCGACCCTATACCTTCTGCTCTTATTCTGCTCACTCTGCGGAAAGCCTGAGAGCTCGAGCAGCAGGTGATGGAGCTTGCAATGCTTGGCATCTCGCAACATCTAAGTGGCGGTGGGCAGGCCACAGCGTGCATGGACAAGAACCGATGGACCAGCATGCTCCTTGAATTGAAGACCTCGGCAGAACAAACGACCGCGGGCCCCTCACCGACTAGTTGGACTATGACGTTGTCAAGAATCTTGGCTCCCAGGGGATGCAGAGACGCCAGTGCAGGGCGTACTGGAGGAAGATGGAGGTCTCGTCCAGAAGGATTTTTATTATTTTATAACGTAATATTTACCAATTTTCAACTAAGGGTCCTTCAAGAAATAAGCGTACCAATTCTTACAACGTATTTGCGAGCCTTCTGGCAATGTGAGTGTCCATGGGCGGCAGTATCACTTAACATCAGGTGAATAGGGCTGGAGCCTTTTGCTTTTTGTTACATTAAAAAAAAACATATACTGTAGATATACGAGTAGCATTATACTATATCTGGTGAACTTTAATAAAAAAATATATAACTTTTTTGTTGTGTATGTGTTTTTAGTTAAGTTGAGTTATCTATTAGCTGCTTTTAGGGATAATTCACAAATTTTTATTAATAAACAAAATAAAATCTCTACTACATAAAGAAACAGACTCACCATGAGCGCCATCTCCAACCTGGCCATCCTCTTGCTGCCAAAATGCTTGCCCATGATGGCCTGGTACCGGCTCCTGCACGTCCTCTGAGTGTAGATGCCACTTAAGTCAATCCATCTCACTGCACATCCACCAGTCCAGCGTCCGAAGATGGCCCGAGGCTGGGAGCTATTGTACCTATATCCACGTCTGAAATATCAGAGCATGGGTGCAGTTTTACCACCACAATAGGATGATTGAGAGAGTGTTCAGGGTTTTTCGGACCTGCAGCTGAGTTTCATCAGACGTCGAGGCATATGAAATTCAACACGTCCCTGCCACAACTGAGCGTTTAAAGACAGTTTATGGTTACCACCATTATATGGAACTATACATGGAAGTTGAAATATACATTGAAATATTTTTTAGAAATGAATATGAAAGATTGGTGTATGCCAAAGGATATTTCTATTCTTCGACTGAAAAAGATACAGCGAAAAATGGGAAACACATCGGTGGGCAGCTGGTTCTTTTATTTTTAATTATGCAGCAACTAATTGCCGCAACTTTAGTAGAAACTACTTACGTATTCTGATACTTGCAATACTTTCTAAACTTTGATATCTGAGCTCGCGCTGTCGGGTCAACTGGTACCATGGGTAGGAAGTCACCAGCAAACGCATCAGCACACGGAGCTGACACAGGCACTCCAGTCTCCTCTAGTCCACATACGAAGCACTATCAAAATATATTTATGTAGGTAAATTATCTTTAAATTTACTTTTACTGCCAGTTCTTAAAGAGGTTACAACACTAAACCAAACTATTCTTAAAGATTTTTTAAATACCTGACATTTATCTACCTATATATACTTTCCTTTATAATAAAATTTCATTAAAATTGGATTTCGAATCTACAGAGGTATAACAACATATTATCTTGCTATGATTTTGAGGTTTCAAAAACTAACACAGACACAGTGCACGATCGTCGATCATGACAACTTTCAGCTACACTCTCAAATACATGCGCAAACACACCCATTCACACTCACAGTGGAACGATCGTAATAAATTACTGTAATGTACATTTAGTTATTTTTTAACTATATACACTAAATACATAACAACGATGTTTAAATCGTCGAATAGGAAAAAATAGCTTTCATTTGATATATATATTTGTAGATGTTATATACTTAGTATCCTAGTAATAATAGCATAACCTTCTTTTATTTTTCCTGAAAAAGATAGACTTTGTTCCCCAGGGAAACTGAAATAGTGACTCCAATTACCTTAGCAATAACACTGCCCGTTGCGTTGGCGTCGTACTCGGATGTTGTATGTCTTACAGTGGCAAACGTCTCACATGTTGGTATGGACATGAGCGCAAGTGATTCGTTCAGCTTTTGCGTTAGGTTCGACTCATAATCCTCTGCAAGAGCTGCAATAAGCTCCAGAAGAGCTGGCACATCGATTGGATATCTGTAGATATTATAGTAAAAAGTCAAAAATTATTTAATCATATAGGTAACACAATGTACACTTATGAACGTCAATAAAGAAATACATATTAATGCTTCTAAATTTACATATACACAAATATAAATGTGTATATATATATATATATATTGACTGCGTAATTCGATAATGTTTTTTTTTATATAGAACAGGGGGCAAACGGGCAGGAGGTTAACCTGATGTGAAGTGTTGCGGGTTTAAGCTGACTATAACACAATTTATGATGACATTTTCCACCTTACCCAAGAGGGTTGACTTTATTTAGCAGAAGTAAGGATTTCTTTTTTTGAAGTGAAGCTTCTTTAGGCGCATGAAACGCAATAATAATAATATTAGCGTCACGAAGATGTGCAGCGTTTTTGTCGAAGAAAAGGGAGAGAGCTATTGAGACTGATTGAGAGAGAGTGAGAAGGGCGCATTACCTTATAGAAATTATATTTCGTAAAGAGAATTTATGAAATATTAGTATTTTATATTTTATGCAAAAAAGTTATTGAAATCTCAAATGACGAAATGTAAATTAAAACTCCACGTGTTTTTACTATCGAAGATATACATTTAAAAATAAAAATTTATAATTTGTATCAATTTTCGATACTTTTAATATTTTAATGACAATTAAATTCATTAAATTCCTAACATATCTTCCTTATTCCCTGCCTCTATGTCTCGGAAATCTAAAGTTTTAGATTTGTTTAAATATGAACAAAACTTAAAAATTAGTTTGCCAAAGAAGTTTCACTTCTGACATGTGTACTTTGTACGCACGCATTTTTTTTTATTTTAATCTTTAGAGGTGTGTAAGAATGAAAAATAAACTTCCAAAATCTACCACTACAGTCTTTTCATATATCGACAGCCTATGAAACAAATAACGTGGCTTTTTATTGGTAAATTAATGATCCAAAGATTACCCTCTACTTTATATATCAATAGTTACCTGGCTGTAGGTATAGTTGACACTGTACTCTCCGTCATTTCCGTTGTGTCTGTTACATCCGTGGTTAATTCTTCTCTTCTTATTCTCAAAAAGCGTAAAATGTTGACATCTGTTTGATTCTCAGAGGATGTGATAGCATTCACGTTGCTCAACAGTTGCTTTATTGCGTCTGAAATCGATTCGTTTTTATAGAACATGGGGCAAACGGGCAAGAGGCTCATCTGATGTTAAGTGATACCTCCACCAATAGACACTTTCAATGCCAGAAGGCTCGCGAGTGAACTGCCGGCCTTTTATTTGCCGAAATATTTATTTCAGTTCTCTAACAATAAACTACAAGCAGCCTCCTTATCAGAATCGTAAAATGACTGCTTCACGACTGATTTGAGCGCGACCGCCGCTGCGAAAACCACTGTTAGAGTTCGAAAAGTGAGTTACAGAATCACAAGCCAAGGCAGAGATCAGCCTGTGTCTGACATGTTTGGGCCTAAGGTTTCATAGGCGTTTAGCGTTTAATTTCCGAACCAATTCGACTTAGGGTCCTTCGAGAAAAGAACGTTCTAAAAAAGCATCATGCCTTTCAAACATTTCGTAGACTTAAAAGATAGACGGGGATTATTGCCAGTTTTTGAAGTATTTCTTGATTATTACATTTCGATATTTAAAATTTTGACGCAGCTCGTATTCTGGCTTCATATGAATGCATGAAAGGTCTACCTTCAACATCAAGCAACTCTTGCCTGTTAAGCGTCTTCAGTGTCACCTTTGTGTTCATCGCCCTGGTGGTGGGGACAGGAATTTCTGTAACATTTATAAGATATCCTCGATTTGTTATTATTAAATCGTTTAGCAGTGCTGGCCTAGAGGCTTCAGAGTGTATATCATCCCTTAGGTCGTAGGCTGTGCACCAATGGACTTTCTATGTGCGCATTACATTCGCTCGGACGAAGGAAAACATCGTGAGGAATCGTGCCCTAGACCCAGCACGAAGGCGTGTGTCAGGCACAGGACGCTGATCACCTACTTGCCTAATTAGCCCGGTCATTTTAGACAATTGAAATAAAGAAAATTCCGACAAAGCCAAATCTTCGTAGAGACCTTAGGTTTACCACAAGGAATAAAGTGTCAAAAGTCCCCATCAGTCCCATGTGAGCTTAGGGACTTATTCGGGGTCCAAGGTCAAAATTTTAGGTTTTTTGGATTTTTCTCGAAAACGGTAAGTTTTATCGAAAAGTACCTCAGAGCAAAGTTGTAGATCTTAAAATTCTCTATAAAAATGGTCTCTATGATTTTTTCTCTAAGACCCACTATTTCCCAGATATTGCGCTTGTAAGAATCACGTTCTACATAATATGCACACATTTCCTCCCCACCTGTCAGGTAGTGTACTCGGCGCGTTTTTTTTTAACGTGGTATCCCCGGTAGGCCTATTCCACGAACCTTACTGACGTTATTTTCAGGAACAATAATTATTTAATAGTATGAAGATTATTGATATGGGTTACTGAGTTTAACTGTCGTTCAAACTTTTTTTATTACTTTAATCTGACTCATACTCTTCATATTATTCAACTTCAACAATCATGTTTTCTTCAATTTCTTTTTGTTCTTCTTCTCCTTCCTGTTGATAAGCGCTTAGAAATTGTTCAAATGAAGATGAATCAGTTGTCTCTCCATCAAAATCACATGAATCTTCCTCTCTTTTATTTAATTGAACATTTGAGCAAGAGACACCTTGGCAATTGGTACACGCTGGAGAACACTGCAACCTTACTTTTTTACAGCCACATTTGGCACTACAACCTTTCTTGCAATTGCAAAAAATAGTGTTAAGAAGTTTTTCTGGAGCAGGAGGCAGTAAAGTTCGAATCGGTTCCAAAGTATTATTTATCAATTTCCAACCCCAGACTTCAGGGTTCAGTTCATTGCCTTGCCATGTCTGAACTTGATAGTATACTCGAAACAAATGTTGACTAGCAGATGCCGATGTTGCAGGAAGACAAGATAGCTGTACTTGCTTTTTGTTTCGTGTATTTTTTACAAATGTTAAATATCTGTACGTACCTATGCAATCAATTTTTTTTGGAGCTCCATAAACCGCAAGAAGAAACCGAATTCCTTTAGTAATTAGTATTTGAGGTGAAGAATTAATTTCTGTAAATACCTTTGCGCAGTCAATCAAATCATTTTTTTTTCAAATAATTTTAATACTGAATTTTTGCCCCTTCTAAACATTTCTGACGTAGTATCGCATCCGGTCATCGCATGTAAAAATAAAATAAAGTTTTGGCATTTTGGATAAGCTGATAAACTTTTAGAAGAATATATTTCTGTCCGTTGCTGCGCCTTCCCAGGTTATACTAATTGTACGGTTCCTGGATCATCAGGGGTTCGAAATAATAGAATAATTTGAACTTACTCTATATTTATCACTCGCGTTATACAATAGAATATGAGCGAAATAATAACTATTATGTTAATTGTCTATTATTTCGCTCATATTCTATTGTATAACGCGAGTGATAAATATAGAGTAAGTTCAAATTATTCTATTATTTCGAACCCCTGATGATCCAGGAACCGTACATTTTGGTCCTTCGAGCTATCCGGGAATAGCGGGTCTTTCGCGTACAGTTGATCGCGTTCGCGTTTTTCTCCGTCATCCTGAAGATCGGCGCCGTGGAAAAACATCCCACTGCTGGTTTGTTGGGTCGTCAAGCAAGTAAGAAAATATCATCCGCATCAATAGAAAAGAGGAGAGCAAGGAGAAGGAGGATCCATAGCGGTCGAAAAGGGAGGTATGCGACAGTGAGTTCGCTCCCAATATTTTCAAGAACCCATAGCGGTCAGATAGGGAGAAAAGCGACAGTGAGTCCGCTCCCAACATTTTTAAGGACCCATAGCGGTCAAAAAGTATATCAGCGTCCTTTCAACCTAGAAGAAGTCAACGGACGTCAATCTTCAGCATACGGAGGCATCTACAGTAAGTCCTTTCCATTTGTTTTGAGCACTATATTTCTGAGAAATTATCTCATTTGTGAGCATAATTTTACTAAGAATGATATGAAGCATTCATTGAGCATTTTATCAAGTATAAGCATTTAAGAATCTATAATGCAATATTTACAAAGCGTTTAGTTAATTATTATATTAAGCATAATGGAGAATTTATTCCAAGCTTCGTTTACCGACGGTCTGAAAACCATCAGGCATTCAAGAAAAACCGAAGAGTTGCTTCGCAAACAAGCATATTTATTTAGGTCGCTTGATAAGATTTTTGAACTATCAAATGTATACTCCGAATCCGACAAAGATGAACTTGAAGGAGCGCTAGAAGAAATAAAGTGGCATTGGGATTTAATTTTTAAAACCCATATCGACATACTTGTTGATCATGGCGGATCCTACTCTGAGTATGAAAATATATATTACGAGAAGGAAGCTATATGTAGGCGCCAAAAGAGAAAGATATATCTCAAATTACATTCTTTAGAAACGCATATGGATTCACCGGTACTTTATTCATATAATTCAGAAAATTTCTTATATGCCTTGGAAACAGGTAATAATCAAACCTGGAAAGATTCAATTGCAAAACAACAGCGACCTTCATCAAATTTTAGCATCAGCAAAAATTCGCTGTCAACGCATTTCGATACACAAGGTCAAGGAAATGCAAATTTAAATTGTAATTCTACGCAAGCAGAGCAATCATTTCAATATAAATCGGACAAGAAAATCTCTTCGTCTTCGGCAATGGTGGAATGTTTAGCAGAAAGTGGTAACAATCAGCAGATACCATCAGGCATAGCAATGATGCCAATACAGAAGACCACTGATGTGCAGCAGGAAACATCGATAGTGGCATTGGCGGAAGCAGTGACAGCCAGTCTCGGAGTGGACTCCAAAGAGCCCACCCGGTACCGGACTCCGATAGGTCTTAGTGTTAATCACAGTATACATGCAGATACTTATCAAGGCGGAGAATTATCCAAATTGGCAGAAAGCGTAGCACAGTCGTTAACTGACTACAGCAAGGAGCAACATAGCACAGAAGAAAAAGAAAGTTTGTCTCAGTCCATTTCTTATAAGAAGAATAAAAACTTAAATAGCAGCTTAGTATTGTCTAAGCCTTTGTTAGAAGCACCGATTGAATTGTATACGGAACCCTATTTGCAACACAACTTAACACAAGGGTCCGACATAGTTGTAAGAAACAAAAGCATAATAACTAGAAAGAGTTATGGCAAATTTTCGCATGGATTAGAAAAGGTTACACGCAAATTAAATGGTTTGCCTATCAACAAAGGCAAGAAAAATAAGAAACAAGCATTCGTGAAAAAGGAATTTCGAAGAAGAAAAAATGGTGTTAAGATTAGAAAGGAATTTACAGGAAGGTCAAAAAGAAAGTTCAGAAAGAAAGGTAATATCTTTCGTAAAAGGGGAAGATTGCGAAACGTTATCGTTCCGCAATATAGCAGGCTCACCGATTCAAGATTTCATAAAAGTAACATACAGCAAACTTATTCGGATATGCATTCCTATGAGTCAAATATGACTAATCAGAGGAAGAGAAAGAAAAGCACCATATATAAAATAATACTTAAAATTCCTTTAAGCATACAAACCAGAGACTATGTTTCGTATGTTCAGTTCCATTTATGTATAACATACATTGTCGAAACTTTATATTAAATTATACATACATCAATTAACATAAATCATTTATAACGTGAGAAACGATAATTAATATAATATCATAAACAATGAGTGGAATGCCAGTTCAGCAAAATATCATATGTTAGCAAGTGGAATGACCTACTGTGAAAGACGTCAACTACAATGAATAATATTATGCAAGATATCAAATTACCGAGATACGGTTGCATTTTACAACAATAATTTTAACCTAGATATTGGTTGCATTCACCAAACCTGTAATATATTTTGTATGCTCATGATAGTTCTCAGAATGTGCTCAAGACAGGTAGTGGATAGGATATTATAATCATATAAAGATCAGGAGACGTCACGGAGCAGTAGGTGTAGTAGCGGCAGAATCAGCAGCCGGTCTCGCAGTGGCCTCAGGAGAAGCCACCCGGGACCGGACACCGGTTAGGTAGTGCAAGGGCCCATGAGCTATGGGTCCTAGTGTTAGTGATAGTGCTGTGATTAAAAGTGTTAGCGTAAGCCTAGAGACTGTTAAGCATATAATGAAATCATCTTGTAAAGCACTACATATTCATCTTGCACTTTTGCCTGGGGGAGTATGTACGAGCCAAGGCTGTACATTTTGCTCTTTTGCCTGGGGGAGTATGTACGAGCCAAGGCTGTACATTTTACTCGCTCAGGCTTCCTTAGTTTTATAAGCTTAATTATTCCCTATGTAAGTACGTGCCAGGGCTCGTACATTCCGATCATCTACAACCGTGATGATTTCCTATGTAAGTACGTGCCAGGGCTCGTACATTCCAATCACCTACAAGCGTGATGTTTGTCTTATGTAAGTACGTGCCCTGGCTGTACAGTTTGATCACATATAAGCATGACGATTTCCTACGTCGTCGGAGTCACGCCCCGAGAGTATAGCCCGACGCAGGCACTCTCTTCGACTGTTACTATGCAGTCATTCGTAATTAACTAAGTCATAGGAGTTTCACCCCGGGAGCATAGCCAGACGTAGGCACTCTCTCTGTTTGTTAGATTGCACTTATTATATAGCAATTAACATAATAGTTATTATTTCGCTCATATTCTATTGTATAACGCGAATGATAAATATAGAGTAAGTTCAAATTATTCTATTATTTCGAACCCCTGATGATCCAGGAACCGTACATTTTGTTTTTTTTTTTTTTTTTTTTTCTTTGTTTATTGCGACGAGATCTGAAATAGGGACAATTTTGACCATCGTCAGTGTGTCACTCTTATAAGGGACAGAAATCACCTTATATATTTCAAAATAATCTCGGCTGACAAGTGGAACCGAGATTTCCAATATTAACTGCTCCTGAAGCATCCTTGCTTTAACCCTTAGGAATTTATATATATTGCCAAATTGTGTTTGACCATTAGAGATGGGCAAAGAGAGATCTGTTGAAATATGATTAGATATTATATTTAACTCCTTGCGCAATTGTTCCGAAGTAATAAGGTGGAAATTAAATCGACCATGGTAAATATCTGTGATGGTGTCAATCAGATATTCCTGCATATTTTTCAAATTAGCAAGTACGTTTGTTGCTGAGATGCTGTCAAGTGTAAACTGAGTAATACGCTCTAGACTATCGATTTCAGTAACTTGAGTACTAATAGCCTTCTTCACTTCGTTTGCGTGTCGATTTATTAATTTTCGTAAATTATAATTTTCTTCCTCTGAACGCTTCATGAGATTGTATTCCGCTTCCAGAACAGACGTCTGATTTTTCCACAGGTTTGCCAAATGCTGCTCATTTTCTTTAACTAAAGTGATATCCTTTTGATATTGCTCAGCGAATGACTCATCCAATACTCCGAATAGGGCGTGTGCTGCGTAACCGACACCGTTGATAAGGCCGCGCCGACGCCGCTTCGAGCCGGGTGCTGTGTAAGCAACACCTGATCGTAGTATTTGAGTTCCTCGAAGCCGTGACGTAATTGGTTCATAGTAATTTCGCAATGTGTTTTTTCATTGAGGTCAGAACACATGCCTTGTAAAGTTTTAAAATATTGTTCGAATGCCTTTTCTCCTTCCCAATAGGGGTTCATGTCATAGTAAACAACGATTTTCCATTTTTCTTGAATTAATTGCATATTGCTTATTTTGTCTAAGTATAACCCCTTATTATTGTTGAATGTACTTATATTATAGTTTATCGGTTGCGTGGCTGATACGTATGTTATGAAATATATGAATGAAAGCATTATCATTAAGACGTTACCAAGACCCTTTCGTATTACGGGCCGTGGTTTTGTTATGCGTGGCTCCTTATTTTCGGCTGCTGTTTTACTATTGTCCTGCACTGGTAAGGGACTTAATTTGACAATAGGACGTTTGATTATTCCGTTCTTTGTCTTTAGCGAGACTACTCTTACGATGTTGTCAGTGCCCGGATGTAACTCTACAACTCTGCCCATAGCCCACTTTCCAGGAGGTAAATTAGCATCGTGAATGGCAACCAAATCTTGTAATTTTAAGTTTTCTCGTGGGTTTTGCCATTTACTACGGGATGTCAAGGTGGGCAAGTACTCCGACTGCCACCTCTTCCATATATCTTGGAAAGTTTTCTCCACTAAATACCATCTTGTTCGTAAGTCATTCTCGGTGGGCAACAATGAAAGTGTCGGCCCACCAGTTAAGAAATAAGCGGGTGTTAGAAAGTTTATGTCCTCTGGATCTTCTGAAATTGGACATAAAGGCCTAGTATTTAGACAGGCTTCTAACTGCGATAAGAGTGTTGCGAGCTCTTCATACGTGAATTTTTGATCTCCGATTACCTTCTTTGTATGAGCCTTTAAACTTTTTATAGCTGCTTCCCATAATCCGCCAGCAGAAGGCCATGCAGGTGCATTGAAATGCCAGTTTATTTCCATGTCCGTAATTGTGGTGGCGAATTGTTCACTTGTGAATGCTTGTTTTAATTCGTTATACTCGGCGTCAAGTATACGATTTGCACCAATAAAATTTGTGCCATTATCACTATAAATATGTTCCGGAGCCCCTCTTCGGGCCGCCATTCTTTTTAATGCTGCTAGAAAAGCCGAAGTAGTTAAGTCAGATACTACTTCTAAATGCACCGCCTTTGTAGCCATGCATATGAATACGGCTATGTAACCCTTTGTGCACTTGATACCTCGTCCTTTGCTACTCTTTATTAGGATAAATCCTGTAAAATCAACTCCCGTATGCTTAAACGGTCGTGTCGGATTACATCCGGCTCGAAGGACCAAAATGTACGGTTCCTGGATCATCAGGGGTTCGAAATAATAGAATAATTTGAACTTACTCTATATTTATCATTCGCGTTATACAATAGAATATGAGCGAAATAATAACTATTATGTTAATTGCTATATAATAAGTGCAATCTAACAAACAGAGAGAGTGCCTACGTCTGGCTATGCTCCCGGGGTGAAACTCCTATGACTTAGTTAATTACGAATGACTGCATAGTAACAGTCGAAGAGAGTGCCTGCGTCGGGCTATACTCTCGGGGCGTGACTCCGACGACGTAGGAAATCGTCATGCTTATATGTGATCAAACTGTACAGCCAGGGCACGTACTTACATAAGACAAACATCACGCTTGTAGGTGATTGGAATGTACGAGCCCTGGCACGTACTTACATAGGAAATCATCACGGTTGTAGATGATCGGAATGTACGAGCCCTGGCACGTACTTACATAGGGAATAATTAAGCTTATAAAACTAAGGAAGCCTGAGCGAGTAAAATGTACAGCCTTGGCTCGTACATACTCCCCCAGGCAAAAGAGCAAAATGTACAGCCTTGGCTCGTACACTAATAATGTATACATAAAAGAGACACGTGTAGGCATTTTTGCTTGCTTGAGTACCTAAATATGTATATACGTGGCATATGTGTGCACACTATGTAGAACATGATTCTTACAAGCGCAATATCTGGGAAATAGTGGGTCTTAGAGAAAAAATCATAGAAACCATTTTTATAGAGAATTTTAAGATCTACAACTTTGCTCTGAGGTACTTTTCGATAAAACTTACCGTTTTCGAGAAAAATCCAAAAAACCTAAAATTTTAACCTTTGACCCCGAATAAGTCCCTAAGCTCACATGGGACTGATGGGGACTTTTGACACTTTATTCCTTGTGGTAAACCTAAGGTCTCTACGAAAATTTGGCTTTGTCGCAATTTTCTTTATTTGATCACTATTTTTATGTCTAAAATGACCGGGCTAAATAGACAAATCATGAAACAGATATAGAAATCTGAGGTTCAGACCTAAAAATGTTGTAGCGCCACAGGCACAGAAGGCTACTTGCCAAATGCATTTCATTCCTTTTTAATACATAAATACTTTGCCAAAGTATTTTGCACGTTTGCGAATGTATTTTAATAGCGACTGAAGGATCGTGAGGCAACGCAACCAGTTTATTTTTCAGAACGCATTTTATTTGTTTTAATGAATAATACGCGATGTATTCGATTATACTTTGTCCAAAATATATAAGAATTTTAAATCAAGATTTTTAAATACAAGAACGAATTACAATTTTCCGCATCTTAAAGAATAAAGGAAAATTGTGGGTTGGCAGTTGTAGAGGAATTTAAATGTAAAAAATTGAGATCAGCCCGAATAAAGGAAAAAAAAATCATAAAAATTGGACCGTTTCGGAATTTTGGTTACACTGACACGGGAATTTTATATAATATGAGAGAAATCAAGGACTAAATATAATCATATCTTACCATCATATGAATTTTCGTATTCATATCCACAACATGTAAAAAACAGCACCGATAATTTTAAAAATAACATAATTTTCACGCATTTAATTTAAAATAAAAAAATATATATCAAATCGACATTGAGAATTTGACAATATCTTGTTGATATTTCTTTATGTTGTAGCGTAGACGTAATACATATTCTGTGGAGAGTGTATGGCGTCTATATTTTCCCGCTAATTGGTGTTGCTTGAAGAAAAGAATTCATAGTCTACATCTCGGAGTTACGCATTATAAAACAATTTTTTAAAATGGTATTAAATTTAAATATTTAAGTTGGCGCCTGGTAGGTAATCCCATATCTGAATAAGTATCGCAATAAAATGCCAGCATTAAAGGCTGAGGGACCGAACTATTAAATTGGTTTTAATTGTCTATTTATTCGTTTTGTATTCAGTTGTGGCATCAGCGTGCGACTGTCTTCTCTGAGGACGTAGAACCCCGGCTGTGTACCAATGGACTGAAGGAAAACAACGTGAGGAAACCGGCTTTGACCCAAAAAGGCGGCGTGTGTCAGGCACAGGAGGCTGATCTGATGAGATTGACAAATCATGAAACAGGTACAAAAATCTGAGGCTCAGACCTGAAAAGGTTGCAGCGCCACTAATTTTTTTAATCCATTTTAAATATTACTATGTAAAGAATATTGTAAATACTTAACTTACATATAGTATACGAAACATTCTCGGGTATATGTTCGGTCTAAGTATTTGTCTTGTAAATAACAGTGCTACATTTTCCTGCCCTTTTAATATAAACATACAATTGTCGACCTTATTCCATTTATAAAGGATGTTATTTTTAACAGAACCAAGACCAGACTCTCGGCGCCACCCAGACAGTTATTCCCGGAAAATCTATATATTATCCCCAATTGAAAATGGGTTATAATGGAAGGGAATAAAGTGGAATTTCCCGTTCTTTCTAGATAGTGCTTAGTGGATGGTGATAGAAGTGAAAATCTTTTAACATTACGTAACAATAGTGTATGGTGACTATGCGTTGATGGAAAATGGAATTTTCGCTTATATTTGTACAATGTCTTATGAATCTGTAGCGTGTTTTTTTAAAGTAATTAATAGGTTTTTAAATAGTCAAATAGTCAACTGTCATTAATATGTCCGACAGCACATATATACAAATAAGTAGAAGAAAGATTTTCATCATTGAACAGACTTTAAATCTGTTACTATGATGATCATAGGCTATATATTTCAAAAAAGTACGAGTTTTAAATTAAGATAGTTTTAAGTGTGAAAAAGACCAATAAAGATTCCTATATGTTGCGGAAACTTCACAATAGAGCAATGTATTACAGTTTTATAGAAGACATCAATATCTACAAAAGTGTTTAAAGTTATTTACAACACACGTTGTTAACCATTTAGCATTACAGTAACCGTTATTGCAACATACCTCTGGATATAACTTTTAAAAAATAAGGGAAAATGAAAAATCGTTCCTTCAAAAGTGCACCAGCCACCACGAGGACTCCCTGTGTCGTGGGCTCTTCTGTAGTCTTCCATTTGACATAAGAAATTTTGTTCGTGAATGTATAAATCAAGAAAGTGGTTAAAGAAAGAGCCTCTGAAGGAGAACAAGCGTTGGGAGAAGAAAGTGCGTTCCTTGGGTAGCTTGGTGGGTTTGTGTTGTGCATGATGTGGTGTGGTCGGTGTTTATTTCCAAAAAAGTCTGTAGTATATTGTCTAACCATTAAAATCTTCGCTGCCACAATTTTACAATTTTTTCTTCTCCTTTGTTAAGTTTACGTTATATTATTTTGATTTTCTATACGGAATAAGATTTGTACAAGAATACTCCACTACATAGTCCCCCTACCAAGGCGCCAGCCAGTCGGGCGCCATTCTCCAGTTTCCGCATACAGCCTATTATTGTAAATTTATGTTTATCGCCAAACTTCGACTAATCGAAATAAGGGGATTTTTTTTCTCCAACTTTTACTACTGTGATTAATGGTTGAGGACGATTTTGATGTTATCATCTTGATGTTTTTATTGTAAACTAGCTGTGATAACGGTTCCACCCGCATTCATTTGGTAGCTCGATGTTTTCCTTCGTACAAGCGAATGTTAAATGCGCACATAGAGAGTCATTGGTGCCCAGCCGGGATTCTACGACCTCAGGAATGAGAGACACGCTGAAGATGTCTTCTATAAAACTGTAGTATATCTCTGTTTGTTGTCTTGTCTATATAGCTCTGTTTTCAATAGTTTTCCCAGCATATAGGAATCTTTATTGGTCTTTTTCACACCTTGAAAATATTCCACAGTCTATGTTCATCATAGTAGGGTTCTAACGGTGAAAGAATTTTTCAAATCCTGCTTTCAAGCCTATTCAATGAAATCTTAGTGTAGTTTAGACGTTTAGAAAAGAAAGAAAGAATTTTTAAAATCGCTTCACCAGGTCCAGAGATAATCCCCTACAACTCCACAAGCGTCACCTGGATTACAACTCACCTTCCCCAAGATTAATGCAGCGTTCTTAAGGAATTGCCAATTCGACTACCACGACAGGTTTTTCATTGGGTTAATACAGTGAATAAGATAAATAACGTGGATTTCTCTAGCTAAAAGAATTATCAAGTAGATCCAGAGATAATAATATTTTATTTCTTATTAAAAGATTTAGAAAGCGATATAGAGTGTTTTAATTTGATTTGAATTAATTTATCGATTTTTGATTTTGACATAATCAAAGTCTACTTAGAGTAAATTAATTTGATTAACTATTAGTGCTTATTAGAATAAGTATCGCAATACAGAGAGGAAATTCCATTAAAAGTCTAGCACCGGGATCAAAATTTAAATTTGTTTTAATTTTCTATTAATTTATTGTTAATTATTATATTAATACATATATCGTCATAGTCGTAGAATAGTGACGGATCTGACAAATAGTAAACTTTACAGGGCAGCCATTTCAAATTATCATGTTACTTTTTCTGTCATAACTTTTTTAATTTATGTTCTGTTATTACGAAAATTGGCATACAAGCAAACAAAAGCGTTTGTTTCGAAACAAAATAGAAATAATAACATTAAATTATACAGTTTTCTAGAAAAAATCACATGCTTTGTTTTACATTGGAGTTAACACAATCACATATCCAACATTATTCCTTGAAGGAAATACGAGAGTTAACCTGAAAAACAAAAACAAAAAATATCTTCTTATTTACAATTATTCTTATTTTTAACTTTTAATTTTATTTTATTTATTATACACCGTTACACACGATCTTCATTACTCACACTTCTAACTTTAATATTATTATTTTCTACTTGGTATTATTATTATTTATTTTATTTTATTAGAGGCTCAAACTAGCTGCTGTGGTCTCTGGCAGAATGACCAGCGCTGTGGAACTTTTTGCTCCTCAGCATATACGTAATGCTGAGCCAGGGCCAATTACAACCACAGTACACACACATCGCACACTGGAAGCGAACCGAATGGCAAAGGGATTTTTTAATTTTAATTTTTAATTTTTATTGTTTTTGTTTGTCTTATTTTATTTTTTTCTTTAAGTATTGTTATTTTGTGTGTTTATGTGTGTGTGTTTTCGTTTGTAATAAATGTTATGTCTATGTCTATGTCTAGTTACTTTACCATCATGTTATATCAACTTACTGAGTAATATTTTGACGGATTATAAGGATGCCTAACACAAACACAGCCTAATTGGTCGTACTTTCTTTATTCTACGTGATACTTATATTAAGAAAATGTTATCAATAGTTTTCATTTATTACTCTTAGAGACTAAGCAGACGCTATAGTGTAAACTCTATGTGGATGGAATAAATTAAAATTTTAATAAAACATAAATTAAAGTTTTGGTAAATTACTAACCTAAAACTTAAACAGTAATCATGTTTAAGTATCACAATCATTCTCATATCTATGATAAGTATATAATTACAAAAAAAACGACATTTATTAAAATGAATAAATTCTCACACATTCTTCCGAGATAAAAATAATAAACAATAAAGCAAGTAAAAATATGAAAAAAAAAACAACCTTTTACACAATTATTCATTCAGTCAGACTCATTGCCGTCATCGGTAATATTACGTCCATGAGTTTAACTGAAAAAGTTATGGTATTTCGCAGGTATTATTGATGATCTGCATTCTGCATAGACTAATAAAATCTTTATATTTATCATTACTGATTGGAATTGGACATTTATAAGCTTTGTCTATGGCTGGAGTTTTGTAATTTCTAGTATTCTTGCTAAGCACTACTACACGGTATTATACTGATTATTTTTCCGACCCAAATATCGGCCCATAGAATTGCACCATTCGACGTCACGTGGTACAACCTACATGGTATTATACTGACAATTTTTTGTGAAAATTTTCTCTGGTCGTTGCTTCAAGAAAAGTATTAAGTAGTTGTTTTATTCATTATGAAATTCTTATTTGTTAACTGTACATTTCGTCTCATGGTGCAATTCTATTGGCCGACATTTGGGTCGGAAAAATAATCCCCCGAATACCACACGAGCTTCAAAATTATCGGGCATTTCCCTCAAGGTTCCCTGCAAACAAATATAGTCGTCATGACGACTATATTAATTGTTTGCAACGAACCTATCGGGAAATACCCGATAATTTTGAAGCTCTTGTGGTATTATAAGTGAAAAGTTATTTATAACTTGTCAAAATGTATGGTCTAAATACTCTACCATTAAAGGCACTTTTTGAAATTTGCTTTTCGCCTTATTAACAGCATCGTACAATTTAAAATTGGTTTGAATTAATGTTACTCACGGAAGGGGCCGGGAGAACAAAATGGCGGATACCTGCCCACCTGTGGAGCTCACCTCTCATTGGTTGTTTAAAATATTGATTTATAGTTTAGGTATTCGCGTAGTGGGCAGATCAATAAAAAAAATATGTGCCTTTCTGGTACCTAATCCGCTGTTTGTAACAATAAGCAAAAAAATTACAAGGAAAATCTGAATTTGGAAGTGTAATATTTTTATTATTTGTAACGCCTCTTCCCCCCGGATCGCCATAAGGTGTAGACGTGCTGAGTGCTTTATTTTTATTTGTATTTTAATTTTAATAAATTCAAATCGAAAAATAAATATAACTGTCTACTAGGAGAACATAAACAAAGTGAAGTGTAGTCAAGCAACCATCTAATTACTACGTGCGCTCCTGGTACTGCGCCCGATCACCCCACTATCGAAGGTATTGATCCCACTCAATATTAATCTTATCGAATCCCCTAAAGCTGTGAATTTACGCCACGCCCACATCCCTACCAGCGTCACACTCGTGCCCCGCTTACCACCACTACCTGCGTCCTGCGCCCGCGCTGATTGCAACAGGTGACTGTGGCCACGCCCACTAATTATCTATTGGCCTATTTACCTTGAGCCATCGGGAACTTCTTATCGGACATTCCATTGTTTAGTGCATTCACATTTTTTGCAAACATCTGCTTGTACTATCGAATAGACAACTGTTAAACTCATTATAATAAAGGATGAATCCTATTGGAGATAAGTCACTATCTGAATCTGCCATTGATCAAATTGGTATGGAAATGGAACAAATCACTCCTCCCAACTATGTGGCCTTGAGAAACAAGAGAAGAAGAGAAGATGATACGAATGTGGACCGATTTGACGTTTTTAGAGAAGAGATAAAAACACTCATTTTAACAATGTTTAAATCGCAAGAAAGTGGCTCCAAAAAGCTTGAATCCACTCTTACCGAAATAAGTAAGACAAACACAAATATCCAGACAACTATGTCCTTCCTCGCTGAACAGAATGTAGAACTTAAAAAGAAGTTAGAACTTCTCGAAATAGAAAGGAAAAAGGACAAGGAACATATTTCTATTTTGGAGGGACAGCTAGAAGACTTAAAAAGAGATAGATTGAAGAATAACATTGAAATAAAAAATGCACCCAAGGCTGATAAGGAAACAAAAGAAGACCTTATAATTATGACCTTAGAGTTGGCTAAATCAGTCAACTGTCAGTTGAGTGAAAAAGACATTAATGATATTTACAGGATAAGATTTAAGAGGGAGGGAAATGCTAGTTCCCCTATAATAGTTGAATTAAGCACTACCTTATTAAAAATGAAGTTTCTACAGGCCTGTAAAACATACAACTTGAAGAACAAGGATAAATTACGAGCTAAACACCTAGGATTAAAATCACAAGGTCAAGAAAATATCCCTGTCTACGTAGCAGAACAGCTGACCGCCTCCAGGGCTCGGCTGTACTTCCTTGCTAGAGATCTAATGAGATCAAAATCTTATAAGTTTTGCTGGACTTCCTATGGCCGTGTCTACGTCAGAAAATCTGAAAATTCACCCATTA
Source organism: Pieris napi (assembly GCF_905475465.1). NCBI lineage: Eukaryota > Metazoa > Arthropoda > Insecta > Lepidoptera > Pieridae > Pieris > Pieris napi. The sequence goes on along the minus strand of NC_062258.1, from coordinate 2,186,898 downwards.
TCACTATAAATAATGAAGCAATCGTCCAAAAACTACTAGGAGAGCAATGACTAGACTTAATTCTTGAACCTTGTTATCTCTCTCTGTCTTTGATTGCTCGGCCCATTTTATATTTTTGTTTTACCATATTATGTTATTTCATACTAGTTTTACATATTGCCCCAATAGCACCCAAACCACATCTTTTTAACTACATAGTAAAATATCTTATGTTATTCTTTTATCAAATTTTGTTCCCGATTGTACACACATTACTCATTACTACTACCAAGACACATAAATACTTTATTAACAAAGGCTTGGATTCGGCCCTACACTACTACACACACACCTTCTCCAAACATATTCACACATTATCAGTACGCGATACTTTCATAATAAGTAGACTATTTAACACACTTCATAACCAACAAGCTAATAAAATGAATGGTTTATTTAAAATTCCATCCAATTATGGATAACGTAATCTCATTGATAACAGAAATTGACAATAGTGAGGTGGCTAATTCTAGCTTATGTGATGTTCATGACATATGTAACCAATCCCCTAAATTTCATAAAAATGATTTAAAAATAATTTCTCAGAATATTGTGTCGGTATACAGCAAGTTAGATGATTTCCAACTCACCCTTGCCCAGCTTAATTTTGAAGCAGATTTGATAATTTTAACTGAATGTAGAATAGATAGTGATAAACCAATACCCCAAATGGAGAACTACACTTCTTATTCGACTACAAACCATATAAACCAATGTGATGGTGTTGTTATCTATGTTTCTAGAAAACACAGTGTCAATGTCAAAGAAATTATTCTAACACATGCATCCTGCCTCCAAATTTTATTTTGTGGAGTTACCGTGCTAGGAATATACCGGTCCCCTTCACATACTAATTCCGAGCCCTTCACGGACTCATTAGACCGACATTTAACATCTTTGAAAAATTGTATTAATTTAATTATAACCGGGGATATTAACATTAACCTGATTGACAGAAATGATGCTCCGCAGCAGGAGCGTAATAACCGGCTTTACTATTTAAACATGCTGGCTATGCACGGCTTGCTACCTGGCCATGTACTACCTACACGGTATGGTAATTGTCTGGATCACTTTATGCTGAGACTAGACAAAAATAAACATTCCGCAAATATAAATGTAATAAATACTTCTGTCACTGATCACTCCACCATATTCTTAAGGCTCTCCAATATACCAAAGTCAGGTGCTTCCACTAAGACAAAAACATTCATTGATTACGATAAGGCGATAGCTACTCTAAGAGATAGCACATTGGTGGCTGACTTAACTTCATTAAACAACCCCAACATGATTATAGAGCTCTTACTAAGTAAAATAAGACAAACCTTAGATTTACATACAGTCACTAAGATCATTACATGCAAATATCGTGTAGTTAAGCCATGGATGACTTTGGGCATTCTACGATGTGTCAGAAATAGGAATAACATGCAGAAAAAGCTAAAATTAGACCCTGATAATGAAATTTTAAAAATAACTTACCGTAGATATCGAAATTATTGTAATAAATTAATCAGAAACCTAAAAAGAAATTATAATAAACAGCAACTAATTCTAAATAAAAACAACTCAAAAAAATTATGGCAAACTGTCAACAATATTACAAATCGGAATAAAAATAAAAGCGACAATTACGAACTGCTCCACTGTAAAGAAACAGCACAAGAGTCTATAGATCATTGTAATCAATATTTTACCCAAGTTGGCAAATCACTAGCAGAAGGTATCCTTGCACAACAACCCGCATACAATTGTTCTGACAAAACTACTTCGAATTATCCTCACTTAACTTCATTTGTATTAAGAGATACTGACAATGATGAGGTTCTTAATGTCCTGATGGGGTTAAAATCAAATAGTGCTCCAGGCTGGGATGGCATTCCTACCCAATTCTTAAAGCTAACTGCTGATATAATTGTCCCTATTATTGTTCATTTGATCAATCTATGCTTTGCTCAAGGTGTCTTTCCAGATGCACTGAAAATCGCTGTAGTTACCCCAGTGTACAAAGGAGATGATAAAACGGATATAAGCAATTACAGGCCTATTTCTGTTTTACCACCTATTGCCAAAATACTGGAGAAAATAATTAATAAACGTTTAATGAACTACCTTAATACATTTAATATCCTCTCCCCAAGTCAATATGGCTTTAGACGGGATTTATCGACAGAAGATGCCGTGTTGGATCTCACATCGCTTATTACTAATGCTGTGGATAAAAACAAAAAATGTGCTGCAGTGTTTTTGGATATGAAAAAGGCATTTGACTCAGTATCAATTACAGACCTTATCGACAAGTTGGAGAAAATAGGTATAAGAGGAATTCCCTTGAAATTATTCAAAGACTATTTATGCAATCGAAAACAGAGTGTAAAAATAGGAAAACACCAAAGTGAACAATGTGAAATCACCTTCGGAGTTCCGCAAGGAAGTGTATTGGGGCCCACTCTATTCCTTGTATATATTAATAATTTATGTAACATGGATATAGAAGAGGGAACAATGTTCACTTATGCTGACGACACTGCTGTCGTTTTTGTAGCTGACACCTGGGAGGCTGTTAAAAATAATTCCCAAAAGGGCCTTGCAAGAATAGCTAAGTGGCTCAGCGATAACCTTTTGACCCTCAATACCTCTAAAACTAACTATGTATGCTTCTCCAATTATAACTCCTCTCAACCACCTCCGACGTTTGCTATTCAAATACATACTTGTGGCTCACCTCATTCTATAATATGCTCATGCGATTTTATTAAGCGGCAAAACTGCGTAAGATACCTGGGTACTATGGTAGACCAACGCCTATCATGGCGCGATCATATAGAGCTAGTTATGGCTAGAGTAAGAAAACTCATATCGACGTAGGAAAGCATATTTGCTGTAAGTAGACATATTGCAATTGTTCACCAGAGCCAAAAAACTTAATTAATTTTGGAAAAAAATTAATAGTGTCGAACCTATCCATGATATTGCTACCATTTTTGAAACATATATTTATTTAACTGCCAGTCACCATTTGCAATGTAAACTTTTTATCCAAAGTTACTATAACTACGTGTTTGGCTAGTTACAGCAAACAGTTTTTTAAATCACAAACCTTTAAAACGCTGTAACTAAGGAAGAAAAATGTACGCGCGGAAATATTATCAATTTACAGGCGGTAAATATGCTGTATGCCAGTACATTTATGTATTTGGGTACTTTCAATTGCAATTCAAGATGTAAGATTAGTTTATAATTATGATTAGATCTAGAAATGCAGTGGGTCATTTGGTAATGTAATGTTTGCTTGAAATAAAATGTCGTAAATGGTAAAAAAAAAACTGCTGTAAGTAAACGAATGTAAAAATCACACGCCGCAGAAATGCTGTAAGTAGCGTTAAGTTTTTAAATGGGAAGAAGTAAGTATTTGTAAAGAAAAAAATGCAGATTTTCTTTTGCTGTAAGTACAAATTGTCTAAAATGACTGGATTTTGGTCTACATACAGCATTTAATCTTGCTAAAAAAAATATAAGTACGGGCGTTTTCAACGGCGTATGTAATTTTTTTTTCATCGTAGAGGCACAGGACCCAGGACATTCGATGCGGTTTTTTTTTCTGATTCTAATGGCAGTAAAAAGTCACTTTAGGTATTTTGTCTACTTACAGCAAATATGCTTTCCTACGTCGATATGGTTATTTAAAAATCTAAGACACGTAGCTGACTCGGCCCTCCTAAAACAAATTTATACTGCTCTTGCGCAGTCAATATTAATATACTGCATTCCGGCCTGGGGTGGTGCCATTAAAATAAAATTCCTGGAACTGGAGAGAGCACAAAGGTCACTACTCAAAGTTATCCATTTTAAGCCATACAGATTCCCTACGGAAATGTTATATGCGGTTAGCGATCTTCTGTCAGTACGTAAGTTGTATGTACTGCAAACTACTCTTAGAACCCATCGACATATTGGATATGATCCTAGTATTTTGAACAGACGTAGAAGGCATAATGTGGCACCTTTACCAACTTTTAAAACTAAATATGCTCATAGACAGTACTGCTACCAGTCTGCTAACTTATATAATAAATTAAACAAGGAATTAAATCTATATAATATGAATAAATATAAATGTAAAATAACTATAAATTGTTGGTTAAAAACTCAAACCTATGAAGAAGTTGAATCTATTATCTAAGAATTACTATTCTAAAGTCTACTTTTATCTTACACTCTAAAAGAACACACACACTCAAACATATGATACAGACATATACACACATACCTCATACACACTCACTCACACACACTTACACTCTCACACATCAACATACACTTAACTGAATACAACGAACACCCCTCAATTTATCACTCATACACGATGCATCTTTTAACTTGTATAAATATTGTTTTGTTTTTGTAATATTATTCCCTTTTGTCTAAACTTACATACCTAATTAAGTGTACCTAGGAAGAGCGGATACTCCAAACACAAGTATATTATACATACTTAAATGGAGGCTCCAGCCACATGTTGTTATCATTGTAAGTGATTGAATAAATATTTTTTCATTTTCATTTTCATTTTCAACGTAATTGTCATGTATTTTCGAAAAGATAGCTTGTAACATATACTGTTGATATAGCATTATATATGTATATGGTGATAATAAATAAATAAATATAGCCTAAAGCTTTCGGTAAATAGACTTTTAAATGCAAAAAGACTATTTTTTGTTAAGTAAACGTAACACTTATAAAGAAAGAGGAAGGCTTTATATTTTGGCGTAATCTAAGTAATTAAAATTTTTTATATTACAGAGGGCAAACGGGCTGGAGGTTCACCTAATGTTAAGGGGTATTGCCGCCCATGGACACTCTTAATGTTCGGGCCCGCGAGTGCGTCCTTTTAATATATCGTACGCTCTTTTCTTGTAGAAACCAAAGTCGAATTGGTTCGGAAATACTTCTATGTGCTGGTTCCACATAGTCTGATGAAACTCAGCTGCAGATAATCCGAAAAAATACCCCGTGTTATGCGATTTTGGAGTTTGGAGTCTTTTTGATCACTGCTCGCATCAGAGTGCCTTAATATAAAAAAATAACAGTATTTACAATATTCTTAACCTACGTAATAACATACAATAAAAATTATAAAATAGAAATTTAAAACAAATTTAAAAAGTTTGGTCCCTGTGGCAATATACCTTTAACGCTGGCAATTCTTCGCTGTATTGCGATACTTATTCGTTGAGGAAACCTCCAGCTTTGGGGTCAGCTACCAGGCCGCAACTTAAATCTTTAGTCATAGAATTTTATATTTTCCGCCTGCTCTGCGGCCGCGCCAGCTTTTGTGCTAATAAGTAATATGAGGAAGGTGAGACGAGGCTAACGTGTCTACACAAGTAGCATCCCATACCAAATTCCCTGTTAAATGTTTACCCTACGTGGAATGTGATAATAATAATCGGATATATCGTTTGGCTGTCGTATAAATCTTCACTGTTACATTTACCATTACTAGCCTAACTTAAGACTAATAACTAATTTAAATCTAGTTTACTAAAAAGGATATTTAACCTAAAGTGTCCAATAAAACTTAGTCTCTATTAAGGGGATGACACTATGTTCTTGTGTTCTATTTCTTCACTTAGAACTTACGTCTAACACTAATACCTCCAGCATGATGTTAGGGATCCCCTGGAGTGTTAGGGGGAGACCAAACAGCATGCTGGTGGTAATAGCGCGAAGTCTGAATTGCCCTGACATGGGCCAACGGCTTACTTAACGTCCTATAACCCCTAGATGGACCATAGTGAGTCTCCGTCGTGTTTGTGAGCCTCGCTTTTCACCTCGCTCCATCCTCCGCCCTCTCTTAGCCTCATCGCGTCCGCCTTCCTTGCGGGTTCCAATCCTGCTTGGGAATTGGGATCCCTTCGGAGTGTATGGCCTATCCATTTCCATTTGCGTCGCTTGATCTGCTGGCTCATGGGTCAATGAACTTTGTCCTTTTTAATTTTATGACTTAATATACTTTAAGGCTAACCTACTAATATATATAAGTATAATATTGTAACCCAATAATAACAAAATGTACTTAAGATTGTCTGCTTTAATAAAAAAATATTATTAGTGACTAGGCCCGTGGTGTCAAGTTGAATAGCCTCGCAATTCACGTGTCGGTAGAGCCGTTCGTGGGCTCCAGCTATCCTTTTAATTATTCTGGCGACATCCTCTACATAAAAGTCCCGATGGAGGTCATGACGACGAATATACCAGGGATTATTGACTGTTCTCCAGAGGATAATTATGTGGATGAAGCTCTAAGTCAACCCCACAGCTGGCAACCATACATCCATACAGGCATCAGGTTTGTCGCACATTTTCTGAAGATGTGCAGAGGTCTTTCCGGGCCTTTCATGGACCTTAAAGGGTACACGCTTGTATATCTTTTCCAGGTGTCTATTTTTTTATGTAAACCGGCAGGAGGCTTACCTGATGATAAGTGATACCGCCGCCCATGGACACTCATATTGACAGAAGGCTCGAAAGTGCGTTGCTGGCCTTTTAAGAATCGGTACTGCTAAGCTGGTTCGACATAGTGGTGGTGTGCGGCAAAAACTGTCTTAAGAGACGCCCAGTTGTGAAACAACGAGGTGATACGGATGGTAATTTGTATTCTGTCTTGACGTCAGATGGTGAAACTCGACTGTAGGTATTAGTCCGAACAACTCCTCTGAACACTCTCCGTGTTAAATGTGGTAAAAGATGCAGAGACACCCCGCTTCTTTACGCAACACCAAGTAGGTCAGCCCCACAGCTGGCAACTATATGTCCATACAGGCATCTGGACTTGTTTTGTGCTTTTTGTCGTGAACTTTCTTAGGCTGTGCAAAGGTCTTAAAACTTGCAAGAACCTTAGGCCACACGCTTGTATATCTTTTCTAGTTGTCCATGCACTTCTCTGACCAGCTCATTTGTCGTGTAAAAAGTCTTCATGACGGTATCTTCACAGTTCTCTTCATTATCAAGTGTTTATTGGAATGGCGTGGAACCAATTTCGTTGAAATTAATTTTATGACCACATTAAATTGTCTATATGTCCGTTTGATAAGGATCTGTCTGGGGAGCAGTTGTTCCACCCTCGGTCCGAATTTGATCTTAATTGTATCATGGATTGACAGGAGATATACCAAATAGACATTTTACGAAAATATATTGTCTGGTGAACATTAAACTCGGAGCGGGGTGTTCTTAGTTGCAGATTGGAGTTATTAGATTAAAAAAAGCATTTTATGAACAATAACTTATATTATTAAATATATAATAAACATATGGTATTGCTCTATTTTGAGTAGATATTGATGTCATCTATAAAACTGTAGTCTATTACTCTATTGCCAGTAGATTCCGCAGCATAAAGGAATTTTAAACACTTTAAAAAAATATATTTTACAACCGTTTGTTCATCATGGTATGGTTCTAAAGGTGGAATAATTTTTCAAATCCGTCCTATTCAATGCAATCAAATCTTTCCTTTTTATTATATTACAATACAGTCCTTTAAACGTTGAGGCCAGTTATCAATAGAAGAACGCACTCTTTCCATGGGAAAATTCTTCACTGCCAATCGTACGGATTGTTTTAGGGACTCCGAAATATCATGGTGTTTAGAGAAATCCCTACTCTCCAACACTGACTAACTGAATCATAATCCAGCGCACTCTGTTGACTAATTGGGAAGATTCCTTAGAGCTATGAGCATAAATACGGTCATTTTGTTTATTGAAATGTTGTTCAATTGTAAAAAATTTGTCATCCGTAAACAAAATTTTTCTGTGACCTCCCTTTGCGTACCGCTTCAGAAGTGGTTTCGATTTTACCACCCTATTCTTTTTTAAATGATCAGTTAATAAATAATGTATGTATGTCTCTTATAGCCTATATAATATACAAGTCCTAAATCATCTTTTAATATACGCGACATGGTTCTAGGTGCTATCTTAATCTCCCTAGATAAAATCTTTTGCTTTCGGACAGGATTTCATCGTATTCTTTACCTTAGTGCTTTGACCACCTTTTCCTACGAACACTACTCTTTCACAAACAGAGGAGGTCTCATTGTACCTATTAATAGCCCGGTACACCAATATTTTAATAATACCAAGCGTACCTATGGAGAGTTTTGAACCTACTTTGTGTAATGCAATCACAGCGGTTCTCTTTATCACCCCACTCCATCTGCCAAAATGAGGAAACTCAATGAATAATCAAATAAAAGTGACAGATTCCAAAGTCAAATGTAATATTTTGTTTATTTTTAATTGTTACAGTATTTATGTTGTAAAGAAATACGTGAATATATAAGAGACGAATTATAATGATAAAAATAAATTTTAAATTGAATTTAAAACTTAGTGTCCGATAAATCTGTGTAAAAACTTTCCCTTTTTGTTGTCAGTTAGAACGCGGGCAAAGTGATTGGGGGAAGAATGCCATAACTCAAAACCCTCGCAAATCAATATTTATATGTTATTTTATTTGATTATCTAGTATTATAACGAGAGGGGTCGGCTGTTTGCGTAATTAAGTTTTCCCTAAGTGCTGTGATTCGCACTTCGTTAAAGAAACAAGAATTATATTTAATAAATATTAAAAACATAAACAAATCAGTGGCGCTACGACCTTTTTATTTATTATTCTTATTTATTTATTACAGAAATACATACATTATCCTCACGTACTATGCCAATACGATAATGTCGATAAAAATTAAATTAAATATAATATGATACTACACATCATATATACAATGTGGCTACTGTGAATTCACTTTGCGAACATATAAATATGTTCGGTGTCGGAGACAGCATCCAGGAAACGCAACGTCTTTGATAACCGGGATCTGTGCAACAGAGTGATTCCAGTTCTGGTTTGGCTTTTAGGTTTCCTCAGACATATTATGTATTTAAGTTTATATATTTAATTTTTTTCGACATTATTGTATTGGTTTAGTACTAAAAGTTAAATATTTTGTTCCACAGTTTCGAACTGGCAATCATTGAAGTGCTACCCCATATATGTAAATGTGTTGAATCAATTAGGCGTAAAGTAGGGGCAGACATCGATTTATATCTTCATGCTCTATTGAGATGTCTGATTTGTTACCCGCAGTGGATTTTTGGCTTTTTATTATCTTTATATTTCTATCAATATAAAACTTATTAAACTATTAATAAAAACAATATACAAGATAAACAAATAAAAACACAATATAAACCATTCAAAAACATAATATCACGATGATATGTCAAAAATAATGTAACTTATGTAGTCTGTGACTCTATGATGCGTAACCCCGGCGGCCATTTTGAATTGAGGAACTGTCAGCGCACTGCGGTCGTGACGAATCACAATTTGTTACTATGATCGATGTTCAAAAATTGTGGTGTTTTTGTAGATCGTTCTCCAAACATATAAAATAAACAAAGAACTCGTTATTGTTTCGGCGTGCTCACAGTTAATACTTAAAACAATTATTATTAAGATATCCGATAGAAAACTATATCACTACTTAATTTCAAAATTGTACAATGAAACAAAACTTTTAACGGTTAGACATCTATTAACATAACATTTAACAACTATACTTACTGCATACTTTTTTGGAAATAAACACCGACCACACCACACTAAGGAACGCACTTCACGACAGGGAATCCTAGTGGGGGCTGGTGCCCTTTCTTTTTAACTAAATATGATTCATCATTTATGGCCAAGTAAGTTCCTTGCTTAAAAATATCTGGCCTAATTGGCGTGGCCCATAGTTAACTTTAATACTTCCATTATCCAATAAAGAAAACATCGTGACTTTAGACTCACGTGCCTCAGAACGCTGATCACCCACTGGCCTTTTAAGAAATAGCCACAGAAATCTGAGATACGGGACGGCCGTTGAGGGAGGAGCTCTTCTTTTGCTAGCTAGCTTTGCATTGTTCACCACATGGATGAACATAGCATTTTGTTTTTATATAAAATGATTGTTGACAACCCCACGCCCAATATGCACCCTTCGTACAAAAATCTTACAATACTATATAAAACCAGTGAAGCCTCACGGATATGCCATTACGGGAACAGATGATCGCACTTCCGGTGCGCCGTTTCCGCTGACGTCACTTGTACAGAGTTTTTTGTTAAAATAAACATTATTTCGAAAAACTACAATTATTGTATTGATCTGTAAGTTATTGCTTATTGGAGATAAGGCCATCTTTTGTGTGTCATTTGAGTTAAACATGATTTGTGTGTTTTGTCTTAACTTTAACTTAGGATTAATAAGTATTTTACTAAAATGGATATTTGACTTAAAGGGAAATATTGTTTTTTCTATAAAGGGGGCAAACGGGCAAGAGGCTCCCCTGATGTGAAGCGATACCGCCGCCCATGGACACTCTCAATGCTCGGATGCACTTAGGGCTCGGGAGTGCGTTGCCGGACTTTTAAGTCGAATTGGTTCGAAATTACTTCAGTGGCATTTACATAGTGGTGGTGTGCGGCAAAAACTGCCTTAAAAACGCTCCGTTGTGGAACGACGGCCGTTGAGGTGATACGGATGGTATTTTGTATTCTTGTGTAGGTCCTACATATTTATTCACTTACTTAAGACTAATTCAAATTTGTCCTTTTAATCTTCTCACCAGGCCCCTGGTGTTAAATTGAATAGCCCCGACATTTACGTGTTGGTGGAGCCGTTTGTGGGCTCCAGCGTACTTTTAAGTATCGTGGTTAAGAATATTGTGAATACTGTATATATTTATTTATTAAAACTTTGTTATACAGAAATACAGTACAATTAAAATAATTAAACAAGAAAAGAATTGTTGGTCTTGTTGCTTTCGAGCAATCTCTTTCAGTCAATAATTGTGAGAAAAAAAATATGTTAGATAAGGAGAGCGCAAGAAAACATAAGACATTTAGACAAAACTAATGGAACAAAGAAAAGAAATTAAAACCTGTAAACAGTAAATGGAGAAGGGAAAGTTCATTGGTGCACAGCCGGGGTTCTAACTTTTAAAGTACATTTAACATTCGCTCGTACGAAGGAGAACATCGTAAGGAATCGTGCTTTAGACCCAACACGACGGCGTGTGTCAGGCACAGTAGGCTGATCACCAACTTGTCTATAAGATTGACAAATCATGAAACAGATTTGATTATGGATTAGACTTCCGGTGGGGGGTCTTCCCTAAGAGACACGACCTCCAACTATTCAAAATTCGAGTGTACTCCTCCTTAAAAGGCCGGCAACGCACCCACTAAAAATGGGTATCTATGGGCTGCGATGACTGCCCTTTTTGGCCGTCCCGCATACTCGTTTGCCCCCCCCCCCTATTATCTAAAAAAAAGATGAGACCCAGACCAAAATATTGTAGTCCCTGATTTATTTTATTTTAAATTTATAAATATGACTTTTGTGTTGGAAATAAATACAATTTTTACTACGTCAATTAATTTTTTTCTCCATTCTCCATTATCATAATTCAAACTAATAAAACAATTGTTTCAACGCCATTGCCCGCCCTCGCTTTCCGCCCATCATGAAGACAATCCCTCGGTGACGGTTAGAATTAAAATATAATTATCAACTTGCGAATCATCTCTCCCAAGTGCATTGTTTAGGTTATTTTTAACCCCTAACAGGGAAATTAACGAGTTGGGTTCGATGGGCTTTTTTATTCTCACTACACTTGTATACAACTAAATTAATGAATACTTATTTACAACATTCTTAACCTGCATAGTAATAATAATATAGGATAAATAAAAAAGAAAAGCTTTTTAAGAATTGGTACGCTCTTTGAAGGACCCTATAAAGTCAAATTGGTTCGGAAATACTTCAGTAGGCAGCTGGTACCACATAACGTCGAACCGTCGAGGTGATACGGATGGTATTTTTATTTGTTTAAGAGATGACCGAATGGTCCTGTTGGCCTAGTGGCTTCAGGGACTTTATCCCTGAGGTCGTAGAAGCCCGGCTCTGCCGGACCAATGGAGTTTTTATATGCACTTTATAAAAGGAATAAAATATAAATAAATACTTATATTATTTGTAGTGATAAAATATCACATTTTTTAAATATATTATTATGTTATTAATGAATATTAATTGTAATATTTCACGCAAATAATGATTTACAATAATTTTTTTCCAAAAGTAGTACATTAAGTCGATTTTTAATAACTCTAATAGGAAGATCTTTGAATGTTTTTGGTAAATTATAAAAAGCTTGATTGCCTTGACGTGGCAATAAAGCTATCACTGTTTTGTATCACAATGTCAGACGAAATAGAGGGTTGCGTTATCTTTTATTGTGTCAAACAAAATTGTGAGACGAATTGGAAATTGTGGGGAATGACTTCAAATTTTATTCCCCGAACTTTGGTTCTCCTTAATATGTTTTTACTTAGCCTACCTTTTTAGTAAGATAGCAACATAATATGTAATTGCAATGCTACCCCATAGGGACTGGGATTTAGATATTTCCGTGCAATTTTCCAAATTTTTCTCTTCCTCAGAGTTCAAGGAGTAAATAAATACTAGAGTTGGTCCAGCCAAAAACAGCCTTGCGATTCTGTAACTCACTTTTCGAACTCACACACCGGTTTTCGCATCGGCGGTCGCTGTAAAAGTGAGTTACAGAATCGCAAGGCAGCAGTACTATTGATTAAAAATAAACTTGCCTTAAAATCCTTCTGTTTCTAATATCTTAGAACTTATCTAATAGGCAAGTAGGTGACCAGCCTTGGTAATGTGCCTTCTGTGCCTGACACACGTTGACGACTTGGCTCTAAGGCAAGCCGATTTCCTTACGATGTTTTCCTTCGTACGAGCGAATGTTATATGCACACTTAGAAACTCCATTGGTGCACAACCGGGGTTCGACGACCTCAGAGATGAGAATCGCACGCTGAAGCCACTAGGCCAACACTGCTCTTGAAGGTAAGAATCTTCTTATTCGGTCGCACTCTTCGTTTCTCGTCGTGTCAGTGGCGCCGCACAACTTCGCGCACCTGGGTGATCGTAACCTTTACTTGATCGGTCCAGCGAGTAGGGGATCGGCCTCGAGGTCTGGTGCCCTCCACTTTTTGTGCCGATCGAAGAGGGATTGCAAATTCAAATAGTTCAAAGCACTTAGTAATTTTTATGTTTATCGACACAATCGAATTACAAGTTCGACGATTTATCTCAATTTATAGATGAAGGGATGATACGGGGAAACGAGACAATCGTTTGATAGATGTACGAGGGGACGATGAAGCCAGATAGATATTTTCTTTTTCCGAACATGTTTACAATATTTCCAACACAAATATTATTATTATTTACAATAATGTTAACCTACATAGTAATAATAATAATTAATAGAAAATGAAAGAAAGAAAGGATACCGGTACTTACTACCAGGCGACAACTTAAATCTTTAATTAGCTGTGCATTTGAACATAATTAATTTAATTATTAATTATTATCTATTTGTTAATTGTAATTATTTTTATACATTTGATAGTTTTTGAATGTGTTTACAACATTTCCAACACAAATATACAGTATTTACGATATTCCTAACCTACATAGTAATCAAAATAAATAGAAAATTGAAACACATTTTAAAAGTTTGGTCCCTATGTACCTAACATGTTTTAAATTTATTTATTCATTTATTGAAGTTTACCACATCATACATAATACTATATCTACGGTATATGTTAAAAACTCTTTTATCTAAAATGTATGACAATTTAGGTTAACATAAATGTTATTTTTTTTTAAATACAATTAAAATGCTTTCTTTAAAATTGATCAGCCACCAAATCCAGCTCCGGATAAATACTGTTTAACCTGTCATAATAATAATAATAATAATAATAATAAAGCCTTTAATCAGATAGAAAATAATTACATAATTTTAAACTTAAACTTAACACTAGTGAGTCGGTGACACCGACAACCCATCTGTTAGCCCAACTTTGGCAAAGGCCTCCTCCATTTCTCTCCACTCTACTCTGTTCTGAGCTTTCCTGGTCCAAATTTTCCCAGTTACGGATTTTATTTCGTCTTCCCACCTTCGAAACTGTCTACCTCGTTTTCTTTTATTATTTCTTGGGTACCAATATATGATCTTTTTGTTCCACTTTTCTATACCTCTTATTACGTGACCAGCCCATTTCCATTTCAATCTTCGTATCCTCGTTGTGACGTCTTCAATCTTCGTGTGGTTTCGTATGATTTTATTATTGATTCTGTCGGACTTCCTGATATTTAGCATGCTTCTTTCCATCGCCGTCTGGCATGTCTTCAATTGCCTGGTTTGCATTTTAGTGAGTGCCCAAGTTTGGCAGCCGTATGTTAATACCGGAAGTATGCAAGTGTTATACAGCTTTGATTTTACATTTATTTTTATTTCTGTGTTTTTCATGATTTCGCTAAGCCCCCAGTAACATTTCCACGCTTTCCCAATTCTTGTATCAATTTCCTTCGACATTATACCAGTGGTTGAGATCTGTTGGCCCAGGTATGTGTATGTGTGTGTGTGTGTGTGTGTGTGTGTGTGTAACCTGTCATAATCGCGACGAATTCAAATGAGAAGTGCCTGATAGAAGTTACCTTTAATGCTGTCATTTCCATTCTAATAAAATAAAAATCGTGTTCTTTTATTACATAACCTCACATAGAATGAATTCTTGTTAATTTTAAATCGCTGACACTCGAGAATGGCGGGACATATTTGCCTAATTATGATCTTGAAATGGAAGTCCAGGGAACGTTTACGAAACAAATAATAAATAAAGAAAAATTCTTTTTTTCATGTAACAAATGTGATACCGCCCACGGACACTGTCAATGCAAAAGAGCTCGCGAGTGCCTAGAATTGGTATCTTCTTTGAAGGACCCTTAGTCGAATTGGTTAGGCAATACTTCAGTGGGGTGCTGGTTCTACATGGTGGTGGTGTGCAGCAAAAACTGCCTGAAGAAACGCTTAGTTCTGGAAAAACGGACGTCCGGTGATGAAACTCAGTCGCAGGTATTAATCCGAACAACACCTGTAACTACTCTCCATGGTAAATGCTGTAGATTTAATTGAAACATTGTTAATTTTTACTATTATTTTTTCCCCTACTATTATTATAATTTCTTCTTCATTCTTTTTTTTTTGTGCGTCTGAAACGCAAACTAACTGTTGTGGTATCTGGAAGAATGACCAGCGCTGTGGAACACGTCTGCTCCACAGCATAGTTACAACCATATCATTATTATTGTTAAAATTTTGTGTTTCGTAAGTAATAAATGTTATGTTATGATATGATAAAAGTCCTTTACTAAAAGTAAATCTTATGTCTATTGATTTCTTGATTTGATTTATTTCCAACACACAAGTATACCTGGAATTGGCGCCTGATGATACCGGTGACCCCGGAGCTGGTGCTTTCAACGAATAAGTATCGCAATCCAGCGAGGAAATGCCAGCGATAAAGATACACAGGGAGCATTTTTAAATAAATTTTAACTTTCTATTTATCAGAATAAATATTATTATTACTATGTAGGTTAAGAATATTGTATGTAACCAGCCATTATGGTATGTAGCTGCTAAAAAGATAGGTTATGTAAAAAACATATTAAGGCAAAACGAAGGTTGCGTTTGTATCCTTAGTAGTAAGAACTTCTTCGCGAGAAAAGGCTTCCTGAAGACCACTCCCTTTTTCTCTATCCTTCTCCATGTCTATCCAGAACTCTTCTCCTGACTTATTTATTTTCTTTAAAAAAATATATATTTTTGTGACATTTCATATTTATTTAAATGACAATCAAAAACGACTTCTATCTGTTTATCGACTCTTTATATTTTATACTAGCCGTTTCGCGCCCGCTTTGCTGGACGAATTAAAATAAATTTTATGTTTCATTATTTTATTTTTTTTCATATTTTTATTATTCTTCTTTTTAACTTCCCGCTAAGAAAATTGAAATATTTCGAAAATCGAGTTTTTAACAGATGTTGACGTTTAGAGGTTCTAGGAAGCCTCTTTTGTTTTTATTAGCGGGAAAAATTTTCATAAAAGTAAAACAGAAATAAAAAAATGAAGGAACGTTGGAATTAAAAAAATAAATAGTAAAGCCATAAACCATCTAGGAAAAATTTCGCATCGAATGGTGGTAGTTTCATGTCGATACGATCAGTGGTTTAAGCGTGAAAGAGCCTCAAACGAACACCATTTTCTTTTTATATATATAGATAATACTCTTGTTAAACTTGCTAAAATAAAAACCTGCAAAACCAAAATTCCCTTTGTCAATACTTAAGGACTGTATTACTTAATTTGATAAGTAGGGATTACGTAAGGGTGTGTAGGCGCCGCTGTCCATAAACAAAAGCACTTACAGTTATGAAATGCGAACCATTAATATGACAATTGTCATCCAGTGTTCTCTATTCATTTGGGGTTGAAGTTTTATTGCCGGGGGTGGTTTCCCTAAGACATAACAGATCTTAATATATAAGAGAAGTTATAACTCCAGAACGGGTGGACCAATTCATGGTTCATTGTCTAGGATTTGTAGTATTTATCTATTTACAATTATTTAAAAATACTTACATTTAATAATTTTAAAATAAAATCCAAAGAAAAATGGTCACAGGTTTCATAACTGTCAAACATTTAATATTCATTCTGTCGATTCGGTAATTTAAAGAACTTGTCTAAAGGTTTCGGATTGCCAAGATAACAACAATATTTGTATAACGGCGTTTTTAGTAATAATAATTAAAAAATAATAAATTTAAAATTAAAATTAAAACAAATTTAAAAGCAGTCCCTGTGTACCTTTAACGCTGGCATTTCTACGCTGTATTGTGATACTTATTCGTTGAAAGCACCAGCTCGAAGGTCATCTACCAGGCGCTTAAACCTTTAATTAATTGAACCCCAGGGCCCAAGAGTCCATAGGTAACAAAATCAAAGTTGGAGGAAAGGCTTATATTTGAGCCGTTTATTATTTTACATTAGATTAGGTATAAGACAGCTACTTAACAATGCTTTTTTAAATTTGATCAGCCCACTACCGACGATATTAAGCTCTGGATAGGTTGTATTTATTATATCCGCCAAGAATGAGCCTGAACACCTATGTTGGTTTTTGCTGACGGAATTTGAAAATGAGAATCTGCTGATGGGAATCTTGAGAATGAATTAGGGCAATGATGATGAACGACAATGTTATATATTCTGTATTTGACCATTTAACAATTTGTACAAGAACGTAACACCGGCTAGAGATCTCCGTACAGTGGCATCATATTTAATTTCCTAAGTCGCTGGTGCTACGGATGCCTATGAGAAACACCTGTAAAATATAGAAATAGGCGAAAGATCTTGTCAATCTTCTGATCCAATCAGATCCATGGACAGTGGAGCTATGTTTGAACTTACACTGATGAAGTTGTGTAGCAGGAGTTTTCTACAATGATAGAATAGAGGAAAGATTTGATTGCATTAAATAGAGTCCAACGGCTGGACTGATTTGAAATATTATTTCACTATCAGAACGCTACAATGATGAACCGCAGACTGCAAAATATTTTCAAGGTGTGAAACTTTCAAATAAAGATTCCTATATGCTGCGGAAACTGTTGACAATAGAGCAATGTTCTATAGTTTTATAAAAGACATTAATATCTACTAAAAAGTATATTTCTAAGTTTTTAGGCTACACATCGTGCTACCGAATGAATACGTGTGAGTACAGTTAGTTATATAAAATATAAAACAATTGTTATCTGCACAAACTTTTTAATAAATTGACATCTCCCCGAGAGCAATCGGTTAAAAGGTTCGTGGCGTCATGTGTCATAAAAATTATTTATGATCGCCAACCCTCTGCGTTGCAACAGACAAATCACTAACAGTCATATTTAAGACGATTATTTTTATTCTCGTCTAAAACTATTCAGAGAGCAGTGTTGGCCTAGTGGCTTCAGCGTGCGGCTCTCATCCCTGTTGGCGTAGAACCCCAGCTGTGCACCTCATAATGGGCATTTAACACTCGCTGGTACGAAGGAAAACATCGCGAGTTGCCTTTGATCCAACACGACGGCGGGCGCCAGGCACAGGCCGATCACCTACTTGCCTGTTAGATTGACAAATGAAACAGACACAGAAATCTCAGATCAGACATCAGACGTCCCAGACCTAAATAGGTTGTGGCGCCACTGATTTCTTTTATGATACTATTTAAATTGATATTTTTAGTTAATCTTTGAAAAATTCAAATCTTGTATGAATACATACTTACAATTTTCTATTCGCTATCAAAGTATTTCTCGCTAAGTATACCTACAACTTCTCGAATCTCGATCTAAGCGGGCAAAAAGAGATTAGGGTAAATAAAAATAGGTAAAAAAACTTTTTAAGTTAAACGGTTTTATGTTAAACATACATTGCAATGTTTAAGATAAATGTACCTACTAAAAACCAAAAAATAATAAAATAGATACAGTCGTGGGAATTATAAACATATGCATAGACTAGACTAAAATAAAACCGTGGGGCACGTCAATTGTCTACAAATTATCGACTTAATGTGCGATAGAAGAATCGTTTGATTCGTCGTTAAAATAGGCAGTTGGCCCGCAGACGGTCAGGAAATTACTTACTATTTTCTTGCTCATGGAAATTCCAATAGTTATGCACTCCATGTAAATATAAGAGATGTTTCAACTAGTTTTTCGTTGGACATTCACACTGCTGGCTGGCGAGGAATCGGTTCACTGCTCGTAGTTTGTCTTTAATTGACAAAACATATGATAAAAGTACTACTCGCTCACCACTATGAAACCCTAAAACTCGCTTATAATCGAGTTTGCTAGCTTGTTTCCACATTCTAGCCCTACTTATCACACGTCCATCGTTGTCGGTTGAACAACTGCCTAATTATAGTGTAACATTACAAAACAAACATTTTAATCAACGATTGTAGACAATTGACGTGCCCTACGGTTTTATTTTAGTCTAGTCTATGCATATGTTTATAATTCCCACGACTGTATCTATTTTATTATTTTTTGGTTTTTAGTACATTTATCTTAAACATTGCAATGTAACATAAAACCGTTTAACTTAAAAAGTTTTTTTACCTATTTTTATTTTCTAGTTTTTAGTTTTTATTTCGCATTCTGTTTAATTCATTTAGTGCTTCATTATTGCAAGGTTCCTTGCCCGTTAGTTTATATAAATAAATCAATTCTATAATATAAATATAATATATATTTAATTAATAAAATAGATACAGTTTTTAATATAATGTTATATATATATATATATATATATATAATATATATTTATATATTATATAATATTTAGTTATTTTTATTTTATTTATTTAGTTTATTGTATTGTCACCAAAATCCAAAGTGTATACAAAATTTCAGATTAATCGGTTGACAGGAAGAGGGTGAAATTTGAATTACTAAATTTGACCCAAGAATAAAACAAACGGGGTGAGCTAAATAAAACCGTTTAAAAACCACCTTCACCGGGAAAAGCAAAGTCTCTTACTTCGTACTTCGCTCACTCCAGTGTGTGCTCTTCAGGCGATTGACCACCCTGCGACGTCCCAGCCTTAAGTCCGCCCTTGCGCTAGTCGTGCCGAAAATCCATTAGAGCTCCGCTCACCGAAATAGCCCGAGTTGAGCTGTCAAGATCCTTCAAGAGAGATTACATTTAAAAATTGTCGACAATAAACGCCTCATAACCCCAACACATTTTACCTGGATTCGAACCTCAGGGATGAGCCACACGCTTAAACCGCTACACCAACACTGCTGCTGCTCCTCCGACCTAAAGAGATTCTGGACCAGTTTTAATGACGGACGGAAGGCCTCAGTGGCTGAAGTGTAAATTTTTTACGGATGAAACGCAATAATAATAATATTAGCGTCACGAAGATGTGCAGCGTTTTTGTCGAAGAAAAGGGAGAGAGCGATTGAGACCGATTGAGAGAGAGAGAGAGTAAGAAGGGCGAATTAACTTATAGAAATCTATTTTTAAAATTAAAATTTCGTAATAGTAGTTTATGCAACTGTCATATAATAGAGAGTATTAAAACATGAGATGTCTTATTGAGAACAAAATAAGATTATACGAGTGTTTTAATACCTAATTATATGCAGTTGCAACTATTTTAATTAATCTCATGGCTATAGGTTTCCAAGACTTTTCTGGCAAAAGACTATTCGTCAGTTTCGTAGCTGTGTCAATTTTCAACGGTATCGTCGGTGTTGCTTGCCATTTTTGCTACTAAACTTTTAACCAACAAAATATTACTCAAATTCGTATACAGTACGAAATAGCGCCAAAATGGAAAAAGTCTGTTATTGGTCTATTGGCTGATGGCTCGGAACCAGCGCGTTGCGCGCGCAGCGCGCTCACCACAGATTACGTGTACTTAAATTGAATTGAAACCTCCTTGGTCGGGACACATTGTACTTTAGTAATTTAAAAAATATTTTAAGCATTCTTTTGTTAGGAGAATAATGATTTAATATAATTTTTTAATTTCCTTAAAGCAGTATGTAAATAAAATATGCCAATAAAAGTCTGTATTTCATTTCATAATTAGAATATTACCGAATGAGAATATATTAAGAGAATTTATGAAATATAAGTATTTTATATTTTATGCAAAATAGTTTATTGCAATCACAAATGACGAAATGTAAATTTAAATGTCACGTGTTTTTATTATAGAAGAAATAAATTTAATAAATAAATTTATAATTTGTATTAATTTTCGAAACTTTTAATATTTTATTGACAATTAAATTCCAAACATATCTTCCTTTTTCCCTCCCTCTAAGTCTCATAAATCTAAAGTTTTAGATTAATAAAAATATGAACAAGACTTAAAAAATTAGTTTGCCAAAGAACTTTCACTTCTGAAATGTGTACTTTGTACGCACGCACTTTTTTTTAATTACAAAAGTTTGCCAACGCTCGGCGCACGTACCTACACAGACCGCCTTATCCGGAAAACGTGTTCTTCTATAAGGAGGGAGAAATGGTTAAGAAATTCTAGATTCTAACACACTTTATTTATATACCTAGAGAACTGAACAGAAGTTTGGCCACAATCCCTCCTGATGTTAAGTGAAATGTGGTCTATTATTATTTGATATACAATATATTTAACAATAAAATACTGTCAAGGGGCCTTCCATCTCCAGGCAAGGAGTTCCTCTTCTTTGCTGTTTTTAAAAGGAACAACGAAGTAAATCGTTCACGGCACCTGGGGATGTCGACAACGAAGGGGTGAAATTTCAGCATTCTTCTAAATGAGCGTTGTTTAAAAGGGGATGACGGAATCAGGTTGTGTGGAAGCATTCTCGAGAGTGCAATCTATAGAAGACTGAAAGGCAGGCAACTGAACGACAACGGTCAAGACTCACTCAAACTAATTAAGGCAAGCCTTTTAGGGTAACGATGTGAAAGAGAAGTACCTAAATTTGGGGTGCGGGGGAGGGGAAGGGGGGGAGTTGTTTGTAGTAATCACCCCCCACAAATTTTGCGCTTAGGAAACCAAAAAAAAAAAAAATTTTTTTTTTTTTACAGTAGGTACTTAATCTGAAAATGATCGCAAGAAATCAGTGTCTAGTATGTATGTAAAGCCAAGTTTTAAAAAATGATAATAAAATAACGCACATTCACGTAAAAAGTAAAACAGGTTATTTAAAAAAAATATTAATATACTAACCTAAGATGTCCACTATTTTTAGACGCCATTCGCACACGAAATTTAAAAATGATCGCAAGAAATCAGTGTCTATACTAGACATATATTACAGACAGTATATAAAGCCAAGTTTTAAAAAAATGCTAATAAAATAACGCACATTCACGCAAAAATTAAAAACCTAAAAAGTAACTTTTTAACTTATAATTTGCACTTGATCACTGTAAACACACACTGTTCTGGTAAAATCCACATTCGAAATGGCCGATTGCGTTTATATTTTTTAAAATGAATAGAGATGTGAAAAATAATCTATTCTGTGAAAGTGAAAATCGATTTTAGTATTCGATTTTGAATCCGATTTTAAATCCGATTTTGTATTCGATTTCGAGTTTCAGTTGAACAGTTATTTAAAAAAAATATTAATATACGGTTAGTATATTAATATTTATATAACCTAACTAATCTAAATAATATTTGTTTTTGTGGACAGCTCCGATCTAAATAGTAATTGTTTATTCAAGCCTCGGCTTCTCGGCGTCCTGGTCGCCTTCGGCGACCAAATATTCATATACTAACCCTAACCTAACCTATCTAAATAATATTTGTTTTTGTGGACAGCTCCGATCTAAATAGTAATTGTTTATTCAAGCCTCGGCTTCTCGGCGTCCTGGTCGCCTTTGGCGACCAAATATTCATATACTAACCCTAACCTAACCTATCTAAATAATATTTGTTTTTGTGGACAGCTCCGATCTAAATAGTAATTGTTTATTCAAGCCTCGGCTTCTCGGCGTCCTGGTCGCCTTCGGCGACCAAATATTCATATACTAACCCTAACCTAACCTATCTAAATAATATTTGTTTTTGTGGACAGCTCCGATCTAAATAGTAATTGTTTATTCAAGCCTCGGCTTCTCGGCGTCCTGGTCGCCTTCGGCGACCAAATATTCATATACTAACCCTAACCTAACCTATCTAAATAATATTTGTTTTTGTGGACAGCTCCGATCTAAATAGTAATTGTTTATTCAAGCCTCGGCTTCTCGGCGTCCTGGTCGCCTTCGGCGACCAAATATTCATATACTAACCCTAACCTAACCTATCTAAATAATATTTGTTTTTGTGGACAGCTCCGATCTAAATAGTAATTGTTTATTCAAGCCTCGGCTTCTCGGCGTCCTGGTAGCCTTCGGCGACCAAATATTCATATACTAACCCTAACCTAACCTATCTAAATAATATTTGTTTTTGTGGACAGCTCCGGCGCTACGGGAAATGCAGCCCCTCCACCCTTGCGTACCAAAGCACAGGCATTATGAAAGCTGTAGCGGCTGAGGCTGGTCGCCGAAGGCGACCAAAAAGCCGAGGTTACGGCGGGTGGGGGCTGCTCTTCCTCCGCGCCTCCGATTATTTATATACACTCTAGGGGTAAGGCAGACAAGACCACGTGGATAGTGGGGTGCTCTGATTCGGTTTTGGGTACTATTTGAATAATTTAATAATTTTCGGAACCATACATTAATTAAAACATGAAGTTAATGTAATGTATGTACATTTTACAAGTAATGCTTAAATTAGGTTCAACTATAAAATTAACACAAATGAGGAAATAATCGATTCGATTAGGTTCAACTTTAAAATTAACAAATGAGGAAATAATCGATTCGATTAGGTTCAACTTTAAAAATAACAAATGAGAAAATAATCGATTAATTTACCGAAAATGTCACATCACTTATAACCAATAGAAAACGACAATGACACATCACTTATAAAGCAGGCCGCACACCAGCCATACATTTGTAACTCGATAATTGTGGCGCTACATTTGAAACGCGACACATTTATCGCCCCCATACATTTGTACGTGAGCACGCACACCGAGGAAACATTTGTGGCGGGCGCACTTTGTGGCGAGACGTTGTCCGCGCTACACGAATTCAAGATCGAACACGTTCGTTTTTTGTGTCGCGTTGGTTTGCAAAAATGAAAGACAACATTGAATTTTACGTTGAGTTTATTGCAGAGGTTGAAAAAAACCCTGTATTATACAATCACACGCTCAATGATTATAGTAACAGACGGATTACAGAAATTATTTGGACTAAGATTGGCGAAAAATTCAATGAAAATTCGTACATTGTGCAATCTTGATTAAACGGATGAACCCAATAACGTCTTTTTTTTCTCATTAATCGCCACATCAAGAAATCTTCGTCATCAGACGATGATGTCGACATTCTCAAAGCGGTGCCACGCTACAACTGTTCTTCCGATGTGCGCATATACAATACATTTGTATATGCATACAATTGTAGCGCAACGATTGTGGCGACGTAAATACCGTAAATAACAAATGTATGCCTGGTGTGCGGCCTGGTTAACCAATAGAAATCGAGAATGTCACATCTCTTGTAACCAATAGAAAAGTTTAGATAATGGCGGATTGTTTATAAATTTCAATACAATTCACAAAAGTTAAAATTTTTTTTTAAAAATACTTTGACGCCTATCCGAAAGCTAAAATCACTTGGAGGTGTTCCAATCAAGGGTCCCCGAGACTCCTGCACAATCAGTATCATCAAATTCAGGTGCCTTTGACTCAAACCCAACCCACCAACCAATTTATCTTCATAATACAACGGCCCAAACTCATGTATGAAGCAGTCCTCATAGTCCGATATCAACACAGATTAAACTCTCATCCAGCTGTACACCATAGGTTTCATAACATCTGTTCCCGCTTGCCAATTTAAGCGGGAACCTGTCAAAGTCATTAATCAAATACACGCGGCGGTCCATTGTCGCCACAGTTTTCCAAATACTCGCTTCGACATCTGTCACAGGCCGATCATCGAACGTGGAAGATCGTAAAGGATAGTCTATATTAAATTTAGCCACCGCAATATCGTTGGATGGTGTCGTGCTGTTCGGATTGTATTTCTCATGAATACGCCAGTAGAGT
Source organism: Pieris napi (assembly GCF_905475465.1). Lineage (NCBI taxonomy): Eukaryota > Metazoa > Arthropoda > Insecta > Lepidoptera > Pieridae > Pieris > Pieris napi. The sequence continues at coordinate 2,162,113 of NC_062258.1, read as the reverse complement.
ATTGGGTAGGACGTGCTGACATTCCGCGCGAAATCGTGCAGCAAAAGCACTCTGTGGGTCGCGCCTTTTTGCCGACAGTGCGCGGACGTTACCACCCATTTGACGAGTACAACACTTGCGAAACAGGCGAAGGACCACGTGGAGGAGGAGTTTCTGGCTATCGCAGCCACGTAGGGGAACCTTTCGGAGACGGCAATGGAATTGTTTTCGTTTAATGCGATCACAGCTATGGATTTCGCGACGTGATAGACGCCGGAGCCGGGATAGTAATCACGTTTTCGCTCCTCGACTGTTATTTCTGTGGCAAACTTGACCATGACACACACAGCCATTATAGCCACGAGAACTATTGATGTAAGAATAATACACGCCGCCTTCATCGCCATTTGGATTAATTTTGTAAATTTAGATATGACATTGTCGTATCAAAGAGTATAGAGCAGCTGTCAAAAACTTTGGACTCGCCTCACCTATGTATATTGTCTATAGATAAAAAATGTTGCCATATTAAAAATCAACTTCGCCAAGATTTATTTGTTAAATATTTTAAATATATTATATAGATAATTTAGTTAAGTGATACCGCCCGTGGACACTCACATTTCCAGAGGGAAGTGCGTTCCCGGCCTTTAAAGAATTGGTACGGACCCTAAGTCGAAATGGTCCGGGCATACTCCAGTGGGTTGCTTCTCTATATCCATATAAGCGCTGATGCAACCTCGTATGCCAATATTGAGTGTATATTCCAACTTAGGCAACAGTCCAAGTTCCATCAAAATCGCTTCATCGGAAAAAAACTCATGATGCGCTTGCGATTTTTACCAGTCCTAGTATGGACATGTTTGCGTTGGCTGTCCACATTTATCTTAAAAACATATCATTGTACTCCAAATCCATGCCATTTCTCTAGACCAGTGTTTGCCAACCTTTTATGTACCATGCCCCAGCTTACCCTTTCTAAAATTATGTACAAATTGAATTGATTCAGAAACTTAAGGAGAGGAATGAATCACCAGGAAATTATTAACGAAACACAGTAAGGACATTTTCAAAACGTTTGAAAAACTGTAATTCAAATTCATTAATTTATTATTTTAATTTAGTGAGACCCTTGCTGCACAGAGATTTTATATTAGGTTCCAATTTGGTTAGCTTTAAATACTAATGCTATCTAGATTTGATTGCCCCCTTAACAATGAACCAGCAGTGTTGAACCTCTAAATCTCAAAATAATAATGGACTACTACGGGCCACTGTCTCCTTAATAAACATCCGACTGTCCTAGGCGCGAGACAGTCCTTTGTGAAGAGGCAACCAGAAGTCAGGCGCCCACGTAGTCCTGGAATGTGTGGCTCTGGCTTCTGGGATAAGGAGGGAGCTTGTAGTTTATTGTTTATCAGAATGCCAAATCGTAAAATGACTGCTTTACGACTGATTTGAGCGCGACCGCTGCTGTGAAAACCGCTGTGAGAGTTCGAAAAGTGAGTTACAGAATCGCAAGGCTGGAGCCTGTGAAGTGCCCAGGTAGCCCACAACGGACCAAATGACCGTCTAAGTGTGGATATTGAGTTCACAGTACGACGTAAGGAATGCCTTAAACATGTGTCAGGCACAAAAGCCTGATCACCTTCTTGTCTATGAAATAAAAATGATCTACGAAATGGATTCTATCTGAAGCCATGGTTCAGGGTTAAAGTGCCACAGAATTATTATTATAAGACATTATGAGTTGTGCGGATTAATACCTGCATCTGAATTTCATCAACGGACGTCAAGGCAGAATACAAAATACCATCCGTATCACCTCGACGTCCGTCGTTCCACAACTGAGCGTTTCTTAAAGCAGTTTTTGCTGCCACCACTATATGGAACCCAGCTGCCCACTGAAGTACCTATATCAGAACCAATTCGACTTAGGGTCCTTCAAGAAAAGAACGTACCAATTCTTAAAAGCCCGGCAACGCACTTACGAGCCTTCTGGCAATGTGAGTGTCCATGGGCACTTATCACTTAGTGTCAGGTGAGCCTGCTGTCCGTTTGTCTCCTCTTACATAATAATATTAATATTAATAATAAAAATTATGAGTCTCGATAATAAATTGAGGTCAGGTCGTGTGTATTATTCGTATTAATACAATTATTCATGAATGGTGGAACAGGAAAACTAGATAATGTGAATCACAGAATTTTATTACGTAAAACACTTTATTTATATCATAAACAACACAAATATGAATACACAGTCTTGCTTAAATAAATACATTGAAATAAATAACTAAACTTAACATATAATAACTAAAATATATTATTAAAAGGAGTCCCTTGTGGACTAAATGTATAAAATAATAATAATGATAATAATAAATGATAAATAATAATGATATAGTATACTTAAATCTGTGGTCATAGATCAGACAATGATAAGTACATTCAATCATATATCGAGTGTTTCATATTTTAATAGAGCCTTCAAGATTTCTTAATAATTTAATTGCTTGTCCTGTAAAGTAATGAAATTGCGTTTATCATATTCTGACCTATGGTGTCACAATGAATTAATAAACTTAAGTCGGGCGGGTCACATGGTAAGAGGATCAGAAAAGTTGAGGAAGATAGTACTAAACTGGTGCCCAAGGTACAATAAATGCAAAAGAGGAAGACAATTTAGAAAGAGGATGGACCACAGGAAACAGCTGATACATGGCAGAGACTGGCACAGTGCAGAGAGGAATGGCGGGATTTGGAGGAGGCCTATGCCGAAGGGCACCCAGATACCTTCAAATAATAAGACGATAGAAATAATAATAATAATTTATTTGCAAGAATATGGTATAAAAATGTTATGGTGGTACAATCTAAAGTTCGCTTATAATGGCGTGCAAATTACAATAGTAGTTATATACATTATGAGTCATTATATATTAAGATAAAATATCACATTATTAAAACATATTATTACGTTATCAATTAATATTAATTATAATATTTCACGCAATTAGTCATTAATAGAATAATACGTTATTTTCAAAAGTAGTACTTACATGAAGTCGATTTTTAAAAACTCTAGTAGGAACATCTTTTAATGTTTTTGGTAAATTATTATAAACCTTGATTGCCATACAAAAGGTATTTTTCCTATACAATTCCAGATTAATTTTTGGCACAGCCAATTTCTCCCCATGTCTACTTCGACAGATGTCTATTCCCGTTGACTTAAAAATATTTATGTTTTTGTGAACGAATAAGAACATTTCTAAAATATAGATACAAGGAAGAGATAAAATTTGAATTTGAGCTTCTTAAACATAGGTACGATCAAGACAGTTCCACAAATTGCTCTAATACATTTTTTTCGAGCCTCAAATACCATATTTAGTACTTCGACTGAATTTACCCAAACTATAATTCCATATCTAAATATAGATGAAACATATTATGCATCATGCAGTTAATACCGTATGGTTAACAGATTCCCTTACCTACTCGTTTTAACACATAAACGAAGCTGTCTACTTTGCTCTGTAATTTTTCAATACTCATGTGCTTTCCAAATATTACAAAATATATCCAGTGTTCTCAAAAATACGCACTCGTTCATTATGTCTAATCAATTGTTTTTATATTGTAAATCTATTTGTACTATTAATATAAATGTGTTTAAGTATCGGAATTAAAAAGTAATAATTAATAATAATTATAATTGATTAATAGTTGCTTCATAATAGTGGTCCTAAAGATAAAGGTTATTTAAGTGTATAGGGTGTAATATTGTCTTATTATACCCCGTAGGTTGGAAAACATCGATTTTTAAAGTTTAAAGTATTAACAAAGTATAACACATAATGCGAACTAATTCCATTTATCGCAATTATATTCTGAAACATTGCCCTAGCTCAAGAAATAATAGAACAAAAATATAGATGAGTCAGCTTGGCTCACGAAATGCGCGAAATCGCCTCTCGTAGTTGTACGATGATTCAGATGCCGACAAAAATCAATACTTCAGTCCAAACTTACAACTGTTATTATAGCCAAACGATACCATTATTATTGAATGCATTTAGTTTTTATTGTAAGTCTGGTGTTTATTTTATTGTAAATTAAACTAAAAGTATGTTAATTATCCGTAAAGTTTATTAATAGCGAGGGAAATTTCAATTAATTTGACATGAATGTAGAGTCAAGTGACGTTTGACTAATTTCACGCCAGGGGGAGCAGCAGTGTTGCCAACTTAATTTTAACGAACCCACCAATTTTGCCGTCGCAACCCACCAGAAAACCACTAATATCCACACTAACTAATATTATAAATGTAAGTGTGTTTGTTTATTTATCCTTCTTTTACGCTCAAAGGAAATATAGGATCGATATGATTTTTATGTCCGCAGATAGGAGGTTAGGCAAGCAGCCCGCGAGCACTATTTTTTAGTTTTTACCGCGGGAAACACATGTTTTACTGAAGTTAACAGTAGTCTATGTCACTCTTTACTTTAGATGGATAGGCATACAGCTAGGATATATTTTTTGACAGTAAAAGAACAATATTGTAAATTGAATTATAAAATTAGTTTATTTTCATTACAAAACAACTAATAGAAGACATACAAAATCGTTAAAAATCATCTTCAGCAGAGTCGGTTTCCTCTGCACCTTCTGATTTTAAGTACACTTCTTTCGTTCCTATTTTCTGGACTACAGAATTTGGCAAGATGTAATTATTGCAACACTTTCCTTCGCGTTTTAAACCTGCGCGGATTGTCATAATAGATGACAGTAGATCTAGCTTCATTCGGTTTCTGTGTTTTGTTTTCACGATATTCATCATGCTGAATAATCGCTCTACTTCAGCATTAGAGTGCGGTAAAACTAATAAAGATATAGCAAACGTGGCTAAATCTTCAAATCGGTTTTCTCCTGCAATGTCTTCGAAATCCAGCACCTCGTACCAAAATTCCTTGGTATTTTTTGTATTTATCCATTTGAGTAAATGGATTTGACGCCACTGCTCGTCAACTTTCGCTATGTATTCTTGATTTTTATTAAAATGTAAGATCAGGTCAGTGATCGGCTCTTTATTGTGAGACAGTGCACAATCTACACTAATTCTTTTCATATTTTTCATGAGCTTTAAGTTTTCGGGCAATCTGTTTTTCAGTTCATTAACCAACTGCACAATAAACTGGATGCACCTATTACGTATCATTTCTTCTTCATTCCGTGGAAGTCCTTTTTCTCTCATCGTTGACACAAAAGATTCGAATCTGTACCCCAAATAACATTTCTTATCAACAAAATCTTTAATGTTTTGCGTAAAAACGTCTACCTTCTGGGTCGGCAGTACTATTTTGGTAACAAGTGAATCAACCAAATTTGTCAATTCGTCGTACAGTTTTGTATGATCTGCATCTTTCGATTCAAATAATTTATTCACTCTGTTAATTTCAGTGAGAATTGGATACATAAATGAAATGTACGCATAATTCACGTCATCTGAATACATTCCATGCAGCAATTCTGCTGTGTAACACCTTTCTTTCAATTTGGCCATATTAAAATGTGTTTTCAGTTCCAACCATTGTGCGTAAATGCGTGCAACTGCGGACTCTATAGAAAGCCATCGAGTTTGACAAGACTGTACAATTTTTAATGGATCATGACCGTCGTTTATAAGTTTGTATAGTTCTTTGTAAGCCGCTTGCCTTGACGAAGATCGATTGAACCAATCATATGTTTCTTTAATAATAAACTCGAGATTTCTCGGTAAAAATTGCTTTGTTACTGCCGATACTGCCAATTGCAGAGAGTGACAAATGCAACGCACCAAAACTAAACTCGGCAAATCCTTTTTCAGTTTAGCATATACACCGTTATTGACGCCGGTCATCACGGAAGCATTATCTGTTCCGATGCCCATTAAATTTTGTAGAGGTATATTAAATCTAGCGAGTGTCGCTTTTATGGTACCAACAATCCCATCTGCATCACACTCGGTCAGCATTGGAAGATCTAAAAATGTAGACATTATTTTTTTGTGACTGCAGCTGTAATAAATGATTATTATTCCCAGATATTTGTGAACGGAAATATCGGTCGATTCGTCTATCAATAAACTATAGGGTTGATCTTTCAAATCTTCTTTTAAGTTTTCAGCGAAATGGGGTGATAGCACATTTTTTATAATTTGAGAACATTTTGTCCTATGTAAATGAATTTTTTCGTCCTCTTTGTGCATGTGATTCACCACTTCTCCCATATGATCTACTACACGTAGGCTGGTATGTGCTGCTGTAAATAATGCTAGCCTAGCTTCTTCTTTCTTTTTTCCCACGCCTTCTCGTTTAAAAGGCAACTTTGGTTGCGTAGCTATAATCTGTAAAAGAAACGGAATGTAAACTATATATACAAGCAGATGTAAAATAAAAACCGGTCAAGTGCTAGTCGGACTCGCGCATGTAGAGTTCAAGAAAAAAAATCCAATGACGGATTCAAATTTCCAACCGCAATTTTTTAAGTTTGTAATCGCTAATATTTGACAGTCAGTTATAGTTACATATATATGGGAGCCCCCTTTCATTTATTATTATTATTATTTGTTGTTATAGCGGCAACAGAAATACATATTCTGTGGAAGTTTCAACTTTCTACCTATTACGGTTTATGAGATAACAGCCCGCTGACAGACGGAGGGACAGACAACGGAGGCATATTAATAGGGCCCCGTTGGCACCCTTTGGGTACGGAACTCTAAAAAGGGCCTACTTATTCTTTGAAAGTTGATGTTGGCTATATTATATATAGACCACTAAAACTTATTTATAATATAATACAACTATATTAAAATAAATTTTTGACACATCGTAATTTATATTATATTAGTTACGTACGTACCTTTGAATTTTGCAAGTGTTTTTTCGATAATCCGTGATTCTTTAAATCTCCGTAATGATTTCTCAATACAGAGCCACATAATCTGCACTTTGCAATTGGACCAGCTGTACTTTCTACCACTTGCAGCCAGTCCTTTAATTGGGAGTCCCGTAACCAACAATCCCGGAACTTTTGCGTATATTGCGCTTTTGGCATTTTGTTTTAAAAATAAACTAAACTTGAATTTTAAACAAACACTCCGATGCATAGGATAACCAAAACTACTAAGTATCTGTGTTGTGTATTTCTATTTTTGTGCATGCATACGAAACGAACACATACAAATCTCATTAATTCAAATCAAATTTGACCTATTAGTCATACGAATAAAGTCCATAATCAAAATAATTTAAGAAATTCATAAACTTGTTTCGGGAAATTCCCGAGAATAACCAACGTAATTTTACAGAGTTGCCTACATAATGACAAAATATTCCTTAATAAGGTAAATGTTTTCGTCTTTTCCTATAAAGATATCAATCGTGCTAGTGGTTAAATGTCGTAGCATCCCACTGAATGAAACAAACTAAACCACTAGAAAAATCCACTAGCCACTAAAACCAAAATTCGCCCGCTAAAACGTATATCTAAACCACCAGATCTAGTGGAATATCCACTAAGTTGGCAACACTGGGGAGCAGTGTGCTCGTGATGTTGTTACACACAGAAGGGCGTGTGAGTGCTTGTGCTAAAAATTAAGTGCAAAGTGGTAAAAAAGAGTTTAAAATCAACAAAATCGGTGAGTAGTTGAAGATAATAACTTAGTGTATATTGTGATGTAATGTCGATTATCAAAACTTAATAGTTTTCCAATACGAAATGAGAATCCATACATCTGTCTGATCAGAAGTATAACCCGACCGAATTGAGGTCGGGTCATTAGCGTTGGCGCTCCACATATTCCCGTTTCACTTGATTTGGCCGGGTTATATTCCCGCCATCTTGACCGAGCTTTCAGGATTTCCTACATATAAAAATATCGATTGAAAATTTTTAACACCTTGTGATTTCCACATTATTCTCGCTATTAATATACATTACGGAAATATAAATATTCCTTCCGACTAAATTGCTATTCGAACCGTTATTAGACTTAATTGTTGTCAATTATCGATTACTGCAGTATTTCAAATTTGGGCGTAAGATGTATGGTTTCATGCTTCGAAATGCGTTAAGTATTTTAGCATTGAATTTACGTAAAAACAACGCAAGTTTCGATCGGCCTTGTAGCACCTACATATACCCATATAGAAATGACATCACAATTTTTAAATAGATCTCTCATAGATAAATCAGGATATTGACTTATTACAATGGTTTCAGCAGTTCTGGATTAAGATGACCAGAAACCTTGCTAATATCATTAAATGTTGTAGTTATTATACCAAATTAAATGAATTCATAGGCCATAGCTCTATGCTGGCTCTACCTGATTGTTAGGTTCTAATAATATAATGTTACGGATATAAAGACTTTTAAGAGAAATGTATTAGTTACTTACACAGTTATAACTTATCCACTAACCTTTGTCTTTTTACCATATAACAGTTACAATTTATCAGAAAAATATGTTAAATGTGTAATTGAGTTAAAACTGTAATAGACCTAATTTTATGTATGATCAAAAGGAATATTGTATACTAAGTATGTCTTTATGCCAAAGACTTATAAGTTTGTCATATTTTGCCCTAAAACTTATTGACTCTGAATCCTTAAGTTCAATATTCTAATTACTATTTGTCAGAAATTGTTTGAATACTATATTGGAATTACTAGAAACTCTAATGTAATAGTTATGACTTGATACAACATAAAGTATGTACATACAATATATACTGGTTAAGACTCCCTATAAACCAAAAGGGAAAGTCTGTGTCAATTTGTCCATTGAATTAACATTAATCATATATTTGTCTTATTAAAACAGTATAAATGTTAACTGTAGGACAGGGTGCCATAGTCAACTTTAGCCTGGCTGGGAGAAAAATAATAATCATTACCTGACCTAGTTTTGGGTTACTTTTATAATAAATCCTATCACATTGACTACATAACTAATTGTGTGTAAAAAATTACCAGTGGTGCTACAACACTTGGTCTTGGCTTCAGATTTCTGTTTAATGATCATTATTTTTCTTATGGACAAGTAGGTAGACCCTACAAAGGCATGCCGGTATCCTCAAATTGGTTTCCTTCACCATACAAGCAGATGTTAAATGTGGTCATAAAAAGAAATAATAAGAAAAATTTAGTATCGTCTTTTATTGACATAACCTTTACACATTTAAAGAAAATTTTTTTAACCGGATTAAAGTTATGTATTATTATAAATTTACAATTATTTAGATTTTATTAGATGCTTCCCAAGATTGGTATGCGAAGCCATTGAAATCAAAAAACACCCCAATTTCAATAGAGAAGACAGCCTAAAATTGTCAAACACCTGGGATCCAATAATATCCAAATTAAAACCTCAAGAAAAACAATCCGCGAAAATAGAAGACACCATGAGCCATTTTTGCCAAAACCCTCCATCTTTTAGTCGATACCAACTCCGGGGAAATAAATACAGATAATGCAACTTTCTCTACAGCTGTGATATTTTTGACAACTAACACCTTTTGTCACCGTGACCACGCACGCTATAAAGCACGCGAAACGTCGGATAAATTTAAAATTATGTTAAATAATTGTAAATTTATAATAATACATAACTCTAATCTGGATAAAAAAAAAATTCTTTAAGAAAAATTTATGCAACCTGGGGTGACTAAAACCGATTGAGCTTACTTATGAATTATTAAACAGGAAGCGAACATGTTGACAACTAAACAGATCAATTATATAATCAAAGGTATATAAAATGCCTTTAGTCTTAAATATACACATGTAAAACACTACTATGCTGAGTATTATATAATATTGTATTTCGCTAGAGTAAGGCATTCATGGTAAATGCAAAACCTTTCTTGATTAATAATACCATATAAGGTGTTGGCTACATAAATAAATGCTTAGACAATGTTATTCATTATTCAAACAATGGAAGTTAGTTTTTGCATTCTTTGTTCTTGAAAAATTGAAATACAGTGTAACTCTATTTTGATGTTACAAAGAGTTGCTGTTAAATGGAAAGAAAAATCTATATTAGAAAAAAAGTTGTTTTTAGACTAGTGTTAGTAATTACATAAAAACAATTCGTATGTGAATGCTATTGCATTTTCTGTTATTTTTGTACTGTAGCAGTAGTTAGGTTGTATTTTTTACTTATTTTATTAATATCAACCAACCAAAGCCGAGTGATTTCGACGCTTTAGTGAGAAGGGGTGGGAAATCGAGGGAAATTACATTTAGTTTACACTATATTTATAACTAGGTGTGCTCTGCAATTTAATGAGCATACATTTGGTTGATGATGTTCCTAAAGCATTTTTTTTTCACATTTATTAAGTGTTGTGTGATAGTGTAAAAGTAAGGGTATGTACTCGAAGGTGTGTATGTGGGGTAGGCTAGTGATGCAGGTGATTTTGCGCTATGAAATTTTTAAATCTCCTTTTAAGCATATTCCACGATAGCTTAAACAAGTCAAGGCTTAAATATTGGTTGTTGTATGTCCGGGCCGATACAATGCTGAGTTTTTTTGCAATTTGGTGTTAATGCGAGGATCGTGAAACAAAGCGTACGAGTCTGGTAGGCAGGAACATGAATTGCAATTTTTCTAGAAGTGAGCTGCAAGTAATTTTATTGTAGTAGCAATAAATACGTAAATAGATGTTTAAATGTAAAAAGATTTTCTTATATATACAAGACATGGTTACGGACTTTTTTTGTAGATATTGATGTCTTCTATAAAACTGTATTACATCACTTTGCGCTATTGTCAATAGTTGCCGCAGCTTAGGCGATCGAAAGCTTATGGCCCGGTATGTGAAGGATACTGCTGTGTCAAGTATCCTCACAAACCAACAATGGGCGTGGAGAGGCGGAGGAACCGTCGCATCGCATGTCGGGAACCGGATAAGGCTCTGCTGTTACCGCATCCTTGGGGTTTCAGTGGGTATGCACAATCGCGAGTCCCACATAACCCTCCCGCACTAAGCAGTCGTTATATATATATATATTCTATAGCCTATGTTTATCAGGGATAATGTAGGGTTCTACTCGTGAAGGATTCTTAAAATCGGTCCAGTAGTTTCGTTTCGTAGCCAACGCAAACAAACAATCAATTCTTTCCTATTTATAATAATTGTGAAGTAGATTTTTTTTATAAAAGCCTATTGGCTAAAGATTAACGCTGAGGTTGTACCTTCAAATAGTGACAGTGTACAATGGGTTTTTATGAGAATTAAATAATAGTAATAAGAAGGCAGAATGTGTACAAAAAGATTAGGTATATTTGTGGAATCACGGCTCCACCTTAAAATAGCTCCAAATTTATTTCTATATATTTTCATCAGTCGACAATGGTGTGCCATGCAATAATGTCGTGGCGCATGCTCTTTAACCCCATAGAAATTAATTAAAAAATCATGATTTGTAAAATGAATGAAATAAGGTACAAGTTTTTGGTTTTAAACTAACCTAACCCGATCACAAACGCCACTTAGAATTTAAAAAAAACCTATGCTAAGCACTTGGACCGACAATATCATTTACCTCATGCATGTAATATTATTAGTTTTAAAAATTGGTAGGCTCTTTGAAGGACCCTGTTGCTCAGCTGTGGACTTTAAGGTGATACGGGTGGAATTAGACCACCTACTTTGACGTCCATAAGTAATTTACCTTGAGTTGATTTTAAGTCATAAGGAACAGCCCAGTTTAATGATTACATCAGCGGAAGTATACTAAATATAATATGTAGGTCGGTTTCACGTTCGCGTCAAACTGTGTAATGATTAAAAGCTTCATTGGTTAACGGAGGATTGTTGGCCTAGAGGTCCCAAGTTTGAATCATGGCTGTGCACCAATGGACTGTGCATTTTAAGAAAGAAAAGATATGTTACAAGCTATCTTTTCTAAAAAATATATATTATTAGAAATATTTTGTTCTTTGTTTAGCAAAAAATTACGAGTAAAACAGAGAATTAGGTATTTTCAAATAAACCAATTACAACATTAAGCAAAAAGTATTTCCCTAGTTTAATGCCATTTGTACCACTGGGCCCCTGAGATGCCGTTTTGTTTACACGTAATGCGAGATGTGGAATTAATTCCGCGAAGTAACGGTGTTTGGTTCCTGTCGATACAGCGTTGAGCTGATTAATGCGTCAACATATAAATAGAATTCTTTTTAACCACTAATTATTTGTGATGCAGCAATAGCAGTGTTGGCTTAGTGGTTTCAGCGTTCGACTTTCATCCCGGAGGTCGTAGAACCCCGGCTGTGCACCAATGCACTTTCTATATATATATATATATATATATATAAAGTCCATATAACACGACGGCGTGTGTCAGTCACAGGAGGTTGATCACTGACTTGTCTATTAGATTGTCAAATCATGTAACAGATACAGAAATCTGAGGCCCAGACCTAAAAAGGTATAAGGTATACGCATAGGTATTGGCCTTTGTTTCTCTGATCATGTTTGTGGACAAGTAGGTAATCAGCCTTGTGCCTGACACATGTCTAAGACCGGTTTCCTTCACATGAGCGAGTGTTATATGGGCATATATCAAGAACGTCCTCAGGGATGAAAGTCGTACGCTAAAGCCACTGGACTAGCGTGCCCCAAAGTGGAGCGGGATAATTTTAAATATTGTTAGTATTTATTTAAAAATTTCCTTACTGTGTTTCGTTAACAAATTCCAAGTAATTTCTTCCTAAAACCTATCATTAGTAACTTTTGGTACAAAGGTTGGGAACCAATGCACTGGATCAGCACAGCTTTTTATTTTTTCGTGGCTATGTTGTACGAATACTTCTAATTATTAAAACACCGGCCGGACCTTGCGAGCCCTCTGGTATCAGTTAACATTGATCGGAACCCCTTCACGAGTGAAGCTTTTAGCTAACGCTTCTAAGAATATATCTTCCGTCCACCTTTTTTTAGGGCGCCCTCTTCTTCCCCTTGCTCCTTTTTATGGAAATAAATACACGACAGGCAACCCAAAGTATGCAAAAACAATTGATTTAACTTTAAATTATGTGTTTATATTTAATTGTTTTTTTAATAATTCTTAATTAAGAAAGGTTGGTTGGGGTGTTCAAAAGTGCCATTTTAGATGGTCTAATTGAAATAAACGATTTGACTTTGACTTTGACTTTGGTTCTAACGAAAGACATCAGACGTTTTTAGCATCTTCTAATGAAATATTCTGATTACTTGTTATATATGTTTGTATGTCATGGTCACTTTGAATAAACAAGTTTTGTTTAAGGTGAACATACATCTCGTTATATAAATGGTATATTTAATAGTAAAATTGAACCTGAGATAATCACTTTGAAAGATTTGTGATAACAGGTCATCCTAATACACAAAAAACGTTTCGGTGGCCGTTGATTGACTCGAGATTATTGTACGTACGTAACAGAATTGACAAGTAAAATGGTATCCAGGTCATCTCAAACGCCACGAAAAACTTCAATTAAAACTAATTTCAAGCTTGTACTTAGATTATTATATACTAATGATAGGTGTGGTGTCTGCGAAATACGGAAAATTGTCAAAACAATGTCTTTAATGTTATGTAAGCGGCGCCGCAGTGGCGGCAGTCGGCGCCCGACGTCTGGGCGGCGCCCGCCTTCCAGTCGCCCAATGCTCGACCCGGGCTGTCTGATTGATGGTTGTAGTGTTTTCAAAATTTTCTCTATGTTTTGAGAGAGATTTGTTTGCATTGAATAGGCCCCAAAAACACGGGATTTGAAAAATTCTTACGCTATTAGAACCTTACTATACAACATAGGCTATAGAATATTTTCAAGGAGGAAAGAGACCAATAAAGATTCCTATATGCTGCGGAAATTATTGACAATAGAGCAATGTACTACACTTTTATAAAAGACGCCATTATCTACCCAAAAACATTCATTTTGCATTTAAAAGTCTATATGAAAACAATAATGAACCCGCTTTGTGATTATTTAATTATTAATTATAAGTACTTATTAATTTTCAATTAATCTCGTTGCATATACACTATACAGGGTGTGGCGTAATTAATGGACTATATGGCTAGAGGCTAGAGGACGTTGTGGAGGTTTTCGAGATATTTAACAACAAAATTCAAAAAAATACAGCCTTTGTCATTATTTTTGGTAGCAAGATTGTTGGGGCGTTCTAACTTAAATTTAGTTTTTTATTATCCAAGCATTTCTGAGAAAAACCTGCCTTCAAAAATTTATCCATTTTGATGAAACTTTAGCTGATGTCTACGTTGGTATATATCTTATTCGAATCAGGACGTCTGGAGAGCTATAATAAGAGAGATTTTATTAAATTGTTGGTAATAAATTTACTTCAAAGGCTGGAACACAGTTTACTAGGCTGCGAAACTAGCGACCTGAATCTCGAGGAGAGTTTATTGCCAGTTCTTCTCTTCCGTTCTACGCCCTTGATTTGAGAACTGGCACTAAATGTAAAGTAAGAAGCATTTCATATACATTTCTTTTTTTGACGATCATAAGTGTGTATGTATGTGTTACCTATATGATTCAATGATTTTTGAATGAGATCACAGCAGTAATTAAAAAAGAGTTCCTAAAGCTGGTGACGCACGCACCCATCAACATAGCTGTCCATACGTGCTGGGACCTTTAATAGCTGTCCTGTAGATCTTAGAAATGTGGTAGCGCCAGTCTTAGAAATTGGAAAATGAATTGTATTATTTCACATTTTTGCAGATATTGAGATGTGAAGAGTTGGACCACCAAAAGTGCCTTTAAGTGTTCACGAGATCGCATACGACACGAAAACGATAACGAAAAGTGAGTAGGTAAGATTTATTTCTTTAATATATGTCAGCCAATTGTATCTTACATAATACAATGTAAGCTCTCAATGACAGAGGGCTCGCGACTGCATTGCCGGCCTTTTAAGAATTGGTATGCTCTTTTCTTGAAGGACCCTAAGTTGAATTGGTTAGGAAATACTTCAGTGGGCAGGTTCCACATAGAGTAGGTGCCCAAAAACTGCCTTTCAACGCTCAGTTGTGGGAAGGGACCTCGAGGTGATACGGGTGGTATTTTGTATTCTGCCTCGACGGCTGATAACTCTGCTGCAGATATTAATCCGAACAACTCCTCTGAAAACTCTTTATGGGGAATGCGGTAGATGATGAGATCTCTGCAGCCGAACCTTGAATGAGCTATGGCCAGGATGCGTCCTATATCCAATATTAATTATTTGTTTAAGTAAAGTTCGATTTCTACTTTCGAATTATGTTAATAACAAATTAAGGAAAACCTCCTCCGAGCGAGTGTTAAATGCGCACACAAGTTCATCGGTGCTACGCCCTCAGGGTAGTTAGTCGCTGAAGCCACTAGGCCAACGCTGCTCCACGGATAGAACACGAAAGAAATATACTCGGTTAAAAGTGTAGTATAAAAACAAAACAACGTAAAAAGATTTCCTAGCTCACGCAGTGGGGGTTTAATGTTGCTTAAAAGCACGCGAGGGTTGTTTCTCTTCATCTCTGACTTACCCCGCATAAAGATAAATTATCATGTGCCGTGATAAAAAATTCTGCTACATGTAGTGTCTGCTATATATAGTTTTATTTAAATATACTCACGTCTGTCATATAGTTTTAAATACCTGTATATTATTGTTGCTCCCACTTAGAAATTATTTTATAATTTTTATCGTCTTTGTGTATGTTATGTTTGCCTATAACTGCTTTTCACATTAGAAATTGTATATTATTTTTCATGTATCGGTGTGCCGAGCTTTGGCAAGGTTTTATAAATAAATAGTTTAAAGCCTTGAATGTTTAATACAGTTATAGCTATTCGTTTAAATGAAACAATAATATAGGTTTTTTAAATGACAAAAAACCGGTGACAGTGAGATTGGTATCTGTTCCCAAAAGTATTACAGCTAATATAAATTATATACAACAAACGAATACTAAACATGTAGCCAAAGATGAAATATAACAAAACATAATATGTTTCTAGACAATATATACAAAGTTAGACTAATAATAATAATTTATTTAATTTTGAATTACAAGTTTATACAAAGTCTTGTGTGAGGTGCCCATAATAGTATAGAAGTTTTACACTCACCAGGATATTCAAACCCATTTAAAATTCTGGTATGGTATTGGTGCTCATAAATACCAGCTTCTTCCTTTATTTCAGCGAAGGGCTTGACGATTTCAATCTCCTGTATTTCTGATCGGCTTGATTTTTTCTCCCCACGCAGACATTGCGTCTCTATGCGTATTCAAAGTGTTCTGAGGAGTTGTTTGGGTTGATCCCTCCTGCCTCTTCATCAGCGTAGGTATTAACTGAAAATTTCGTCCGCATCACCTTGATGGCCTTAATTTTAAACTTTACTAAAAAGTATATTTACATTAGAAAGTGTCCAATAAAACATACCACTTACAGTCTCTATTAAAGGGAAATCACTTTCCCTAATAATATTAACAATATACACAATTAGGAACCGTACAATTGGGTGTACCCTCATTTTTGCAGGCAGTTAAGTAATCTATCTGGATTGTTTATGAACAAGTCCACAATTAACCTCTTTCCATCCCCAATATTTTCTTTGGAAACTATGACAACTTGGAACCCTCCCTGTCAACACCCTCAAGTCTTGAACTTTGAGTATTAAGCCAGAAAGGAGACGCCATCAATCGAACGATGCTAATTAATTTTTCTGCCAAAACATCGGCGGGGGACGAGGCACTCACACAGACAAAATTTTACTACAGTAACAAATTGCACAATGTTTGTACACACGCACACAAACCTAATTTGCTTACACAAGAGTAACCGCAACGCACACATTTAAAGAAATCGTATCTTTATACGTTACATGTACAGCACACATACGCAACAATCCCGAGATAATTAAAGCTACCACCATGTCGATAAGGAATGTCGATAAAATTTATTAATAGGAATATTATTCAAAGTAGGTGTTGCTGATTCCTTTAATTTTCTTTTGTTGTTAGCCAGCAACAAGAAACATGACGTATCAAAATGATCGGAGCAAACTTTACTTGTACGTTTGGATAGCCATGTTCTGTGATTTTCACAAGCTTTTATCCATTGTTGTCGACGGACTATAATAAAAATAAAACTGTTTTATTTCAAACTAAAAAAAATTATCCATAATTACATTATATTGTTCATTCGTTCAATAATTTATCGATAAAAAAATAGTATGTGTCCCCTCTCTAAAATGACGTAAACCGGCGTTGGTGTGGCTAACTACCAACTTAGGAAAATAACCATTATTAGGATAAATTCATGTGATAAATTTTTATAATTTTTCACGTCCTTTCTTCATTAATTAAAGACATTAGTATAATAAGAAAATTTGAAGTGTCGGGTAAACCTTCAAAGTACTTGTGAGCGAATCCACGAACAGGACAACTAATCAATAGTAAAGCATATTTACTTAAGTCATTGAACAATACGATCGCTATGTAAGTACCATCTGTTAGTAAAAAAATTATGCAAATAAAAAAATTAAGCCACAAAAAACGTCGTAGTGCGGAACTTTGCAATAAACTGGCAACATTGACTCGGCAATGAATATTTATTTGATTTTCACGTATTCTTATAATATACGATAATATTGCACGCTGTGGCATCTACCATTTTTGGTCACTGATTGACGGCTTTGGAAATTTTTATATAATTTGATTTAACATAGAAAAAATTTGGCGCTACATTGTTTTCGGTCTGGGACGCTTCTGTCAGAGATCTGTTTCGTGATGTTTTGTTTTTCTAAATTTGCCGTCCGATTCCTTCACCGTACAAGCGTGTGCTGAATACATAGTCAGAAAGTATTGGTTCACAGCCGGGGTTCAAACCAACTACCCAACCTAACCTAACCTCCAGAGATTTTAAAGGATTTCAATTAAAATGTTGATGTAACAATGTAACAATATGACTTTTAACTATATAAATGAAAAGTAATAACACTAGGATTAAAACTCATAATGCCTACCCAGAGAAGGCTTTTTAATCTCTTGAGTTGTTTTAATAACGATGTAACTTATATACGAAATCAAATATTATTTAAGTCTTTACTTGGCATCACTCCACGTTTATTTTTTTATATTTTCAGTTAATTATAAATATCAAAATGGGATTTTATATATTTAATACTTTTAATTATCTGCTAAGCTTTGATCAATCTAGAATCCTATATCTTATGACATGGGAGTCCCGCTTAGCGCCAAGTCACGGAACGACGATTTTTAGTCTTATTAGTGCTGATATTGTTGCTAGCTATTCATTTTGATGGCACATTTAAATCTAGTTTCTATTTTACATAGAGATAGAGGTCAAAATAAAAGCAGCTTCACATATGATATATAAGAACATAAAATAGTATGTCTTATTTTATATTTGTTGTCGAAAATGTAGAGGTTCAGAGTTCGATTCGAATCAATAAACAATATCACAGGAAATCCGAGAGTTGGATGCATTTCCATCTTTCAGCGTCTTTTCACCCTCCGAATAACATCCCCTTTTGTGTGAGGGTGATAGAGGATAGTCAGCGCGCATGCGTGACGCAACCCCAAGCGTTTTGCGATGGTCCCCGATAGATAAATCAGGCTTGTTGCTGGGGTCTTAGAACATTCCTTCGTGGACCGCCCGTGTAGACGGAGGTCCCACTCTCTCAATCCCGGGTTACACTTAACACATCCTTAGAACTTTGAAATTTATACCCGGTGTACTTTAAGGTTCTATATTGGGACCTTAAGGTTTTCCTTTATACGCCGCGGCTAAGTAATATATAAGTTGCCATGGAGTGAGAGAGTGAGGGGGAATGTAGTATTGTTTTAAGTGAGAACGAGACAGCAATATGGGCAGAACGAGGTAAGTGCCACTCGAGCCCCGTGTTCAAAGTACTTGAGAGTTACGATTGCGTTTTATGAATTATTTTATTTTTGTTATATCAAGTTTTATTTGACAAAGTAGCAACTATCCTTTTAGTAGCGGTGATAGCTCAATGGCTAGTTGCGTTTGTCAATACCCTCGGTGTCGAGCATTCATTCGATAACGGTTGCACCAAATTACAGTAAAAATATTATGAATCCTTCCTCAGAGTGCAAAGAATAAATAAATTACATGTAATGGTCCAGCCGTGTTCGAGGTTTGCGCTTAGCTTAATCATGTTGATTTGCGAATTGCCATTTGCGAATGTGTTTTTTATTTATATTTAGCGAATGCCACAATACCACCATGACTCCTCCCACGAACAAAACTTTATGAATAACGCTGGCGCAATCTTTGATTCCAAAGACTCATTATACTCAGATAGGGATTAAACACATGAGTTTAACTTGTACTTTCAATAGCTCTGGCTCAAATAATTGAATTTTTAACCATCTGTGTGAGCCAACACTGATTCTGGTCACTCAGACTTTCTTCATATGTGTGGCGATTACCTAAAATCTAAATCGTCGGTATGCCCCGAGAGTACAGCCATGCAGGAACTTTCTTCGACATAGCATTTAGACATGTGTTGTACGTGAGTGGTTAAAATTGACCCATATATATCTATAACTTATGTTAACCTATAACACTAATTTAAAATATACAGTATTAACAATTTTCTTAACCAATATAGTAATAATATTAATTAAAAATGAATAAAAAGAAAATTAAAACAAATTTCCAAAGTTTGGTCCCTGTGGCTGGCTGCATTTCCTAGCTGTATAGCGATACTTATTCGTTGAAAGCACCAGCCTTGGGGTCTCCTATCAGGTGCCAACTTAAATATTTTATTAGCGCCTGTGCACTTGAACCCCACTTTAATATTTTAAGTAAATGAAATAATAATTATTTCTATTTAAAACATGTTTTACGTGTGAGATACATTGTGTTTTCATTCGATGGCCAAGTCAATTACTTAAAATGTCATGTGGAACATGGTGTAATGGTTGCAGCTCCTTACAAATGTTGTGTAAAAAAAAAAAACATGGCGATTAAAAAGAGTGGCGGAGAGTTTATTGCCAGTTCTTCTCTTCCGTTCTACGCCCTTGATTTGAGAACTGGCAGTAAATGTAAAATTAGAAGCATTAATATTTATTTCTTTAATGACGAATCACAAGTGTACATTGTGTTACCTACGTGAATAAATGATTTTTGAATTTTTGAATTTTGAATTTATAACAAAAAAGATATGGTCACTATAAGTTACGTAATAACTTGAGAAGGTCCCTCAAGTTGGGGCTGAATCGGTATTACTTGGATCTCACTGTTTATGGTAGACAGATTTTTTATTATTAAAAAGCATCCTGTTAATCGAGGAACCGTACACTTTCAAAAGTCTTTGTGTTGTATTTATAACTAGCGGACCTGACAGACGCTGTCCTGTACACACATCTTAAATACAAAATTTCAAACTTAAAAAAAACAAACAAAAATCATCTAATTGTAAATAATCGAAACTATTAATTTGTATGGGGTCAAAGAGCATGCGCCACCACATTATCGCATGGTACACCATTGCCGAGTGATGAAATTATGTAGAAGAAAATTTGGAGCTGTTTTAAGGTGGAGCCGTGATTTGACAAATTTACCAAAGCTTATTTCCCTTTGTGCAATCAATATTCATTCATGAATTGATCTCCTAATATCCATTGACTGAACCCCATACACCATGGGACAATTTAATTGCAAGTTTTGATGCTCTTTTAATAACATAGGCTGCGGCCGCGTGTCTCGTGCTTTGCACGTTTTTTTGCTTCACAAGTTTAGATGAGAATGAATGGTAACAATATTTGGTAGTGTGAGTTTTTAAATATAAAACAGGGGGCAAAAGGGGCAGGTGGCTCATCTGATGTTAAGTAATACCCTCATAATCAATGCCGAAGGGCTCGCGAGCGCGACCATTCGCGGGCCATTCTCTATATTATGTTACGCTATAGGCTGCCCGACTCTATACGACTGGCTCCTCCCTAGCATCTTTTAAAACTCTTCAGCGGTAACATCTCTTAACCATATCCTATCCTGCTCAATCGTGGCTTTTGTAATTATTGTATTTGTTATTCTTTTGTAGCAATTCATGAGTCCGTGAGATTATCTTTTTAGTTTATATTATTAAATGTTTTTGTATTATTTTAGATTAAAGTTGGTGATCGTATAATTTTTTTTAATGAGATTTGGTTATGAACTTTTTGCACTTTATCCATCATATTTTTTTTAGATGGCTTGTTAGCGATAAGGCCGCCCGTTGCATGCCTTATAATTTTAATGTATTATGTTATTTGTTTTTGTATAAATGTAACGAAATACAAATAAATAAATAACTTCTTTGTGCCCTATCATCCGATTAAGGCTTGGCGTTAACTAAGGGTACATCCTGCATTCAAGTTCACTCTGTACAGCTTATTACTGAGACAAAATATCTTGTCACAGTATGATATTACATTACCCACCCTACATGAGGCCATTATGTTAAAATCGACGTCCACTCCACCCTAATTCGCTAATAGAAAAGCGTATCCGATATCCGCAGACGACTTCCGGTTTCCGGTCCAATATTTCATCTATTTTTATGAAGCAGCGGGAAATATACAAACATATTACCTACTCTTTAATAAATCTAAGATGTGTATATGTAGATGGGCTGACCACTTAGTTGGTGGGCAGAATTGGATGGAGGAAGCTAAGAACAGATCCAAATGGAAAGTTCAGGACCCCAAATAGAGTTCATACTGCATAATAAATGTAACCAAGTACACTTCACGTCAACAGAAAAGATATTAAATTGATTCTAAATTAACATTTACTACCGGTTCGCAAGCCAAGGGCGTAGAGTAGGCAAGAAACTCTTATTAATCACAAACTTTTGAGTCATACAAATTGATATGATTAAAACCATTTGATATGTATGTTTTTTAACAGTATGGAATTAAAGTGGCTTCATTATTATTATTATGCATTATTATATATGTAGACAATGTAGAATTGTCTTACTCTTGATGAAAAAAGCGTACGAATTCTTAAAAAGCCGACACTTGCGAGTCCATGTCTGTGGGCGGTATCACTTAACATCAGATGAGCCTCCTTTTCTATTAAAAATAGACATAACAAGACGTCTGGACACCAGACAACACGGCGTCGGCGTCGTTGACAGTACGCATGCGCGAATTTGCGAATTAAATATCGACCAACAGTAGTTGCTGAGCGTTTATCAATTCTGGTTTGGGGTAAGGTTAAGAGATGAACTGAATATGATCTAATGTCAAATTCATCACTTATTTCCATGATAGAGGCGCTCCAAGACATTCTAGGGCTTAGTATGTGCCAATGTGTGTGTGTGACAATTATGTCATTAAAGTATATACAATACAGATAAAATAAAGAAAAATACCAATAAATATTCCTATATGCTGCGGAACACAAATCCACAAAGACAAAAGAATACATTATACAAAAAACTAAAGCAACCGACGACCTATGAAGCTTTGAAAATAAATTGGCAATGGGCTGGTCATCTGTCACCAGGACAACAGGTGGACATTAAAGAGACACAATGGAAAATGTGCAAAAGCAATGTAATACAGTTTTATAGAAGACGTCTATTTCTACCCAAAAGTTTGCATATAAAAGTCTGAGGAAAGCTTTAGTTAAAGCTTTCCACTGACAGAATATCGTGCTGCCGAATTAATGTGAAACCGCAGAGCACAGCTGATATTATTTATAACAGACCCTGCTAAACCCTCATGTCTAATTTTATTTGTGTAAATTAATAAATGTTCCATACGCACGCGGATACGCTTATCGCATCAGTGCATTGGCCTCAACAGATTCCAATGAATAGCTTTGAAAAGAAAAATGGTCAAATTTAGAGTCAAGGGTCTTCAGATGGTCCTATGTCTTGGCCATGGAGTAAGCATATAAGGCACTCCAACAAATAAGACCATACGAAAAAGAAGTTACACAAAGAACCAGTGGCTTTGATAATAGGTGTGGATGGCGTAACAGATCCTATAGTCAATATAGTATAGTTTACGGGACTAATCCAATACGATAATATTGAAAAAATTATGACAAATACACAAGTACTGAACTAAATCGCTACTGTGTACTCTGCGAACATATAATTCAGAATCAACGTCTTAGTTAAATCAGTGCAACAGATTCTGGCCCTTGGTCTCACAACCTTGGCCTTCGCATATCCCCTAGAAAGGAAAACGAGTGAGGAACACTTGGGTTGCTCGACAGCAAGACTTTGGATAGATAGTAGGCGAACTGTCCCGTCTTGTTCTAATTTATTGTACCCCACCATCACTAAGACAAATGTAAATAATATATATGTACGGACCCTGTTTACGCTGTCATGAAGAGACAAACACGTTTGACTTGTGAAGAGATTAGATGTGCACAGAGAAATATTATACATGTTTTGACAGACGAAACACGAGACGATAATAGATTTTATGTATTGACATTGGACATCTTGACAAAGAGACAAATTGAAGTTTCGTCTTACGATGTTTTGATACTGTTTCATGGGGCAAGGCGCTGCAGAGATTCTACCTCCATTTATTAATGCTATACTCTTTCTAATTCTCGAGAAATTAAATGAAAATAGTTTAAAATGTAAATTGACTTCATCATCAGTTCGTAACATCTTTTCTGTTGACGTTCATAAGTGTACTTGGCTACCTATATGAATAAACTTTTGAGCTTGAGTTAAAACAGGCCTAGCTGAGCGTAAATGGCCGAGGCGATGTTTTATATATAATACATAATTAATTTCTTTATGACCCAACACCCCAGTATAATAAACACTTTTATGGCCTATATTAAAATGACATAACCGGAGTTATGATCTTCCTTTGCATATGAATTTAATTTTAAGGGGGAATGCAGTCGATAAATTTTTATTTCTTGTACGTGTAGGTCTAATGGGTTTAGGGTTTTACCAGAAACGAATTTGATCACGGATGGAGTTGCATTTAACTTGAAGAAGACTGTTTTTTATTAACAACCTTTGTGATCTGGGCCTCAGGTTTCTATATGTAATCATTTCTAATAGGCATGTAGGTGATCAATCTTCAGTGTCAGACACCGTCCAAGGGTGTAAAGCCGGTTTCCTCAGGTTTTCCTTAACAGAAGTTGACAGTTGTATGCGCACATAGAAATCCATAGACCCACGCTGAAGAATTGTTTTTTGTTATATATAATGTATGTTAGCTGTAGAAATACGAAATAAATATATTTTTTTTAAATAACAATCTCATTTCAGGAAAGTGACGTCGCATACAAAGAACTACAGTCAAACAGTTGAAGTTAGCTGACATATGTAAGTATACAGCACGGATTTTGATATGGTTTCCACCAATAGATAAGAGGATTGTGAATAACGTGGTGATAACGAATTGGAATGCTTCGATATGCCTATGAATGAGGAGCGGTTAACCAGTAGGATATATAATAGTTTAAGACCGGCAACGCACCCGCGAGTCCTCTGGAATTGATTGAAAGTGTCAGGTGAAGCTCCTGCCCGTTTGCAGTACTGAGTGAAAGAAAGTTTTGTGTGGTAGTCAGTAAGAGAATGAGAGTTGGAGATCGCTCGTATGCGAAGCTTCTTGAGGGAACCGGCACGGGTTCCAAAGGCATAGTTTCTGGCCTTGTTGATGCAGCGATAGGCCTAGCACAGTATCAATTTAAAACGGGGGTTTTAAAAACAGCCTCGATGCCACGATGTCGTTGAATTAATAATAATGCTCTTACGAAGATTCTGGTTACTTAAAAGTAATTTTAGTACCATGAAAAGTAATAAAATAATGAAGCTAAATATAGGTTGCGCGGCCTTTTGTGTAAATGTGTGTTGTGAAATTTTTGTGTTTATTCATTATAATAATGCATTACAAAGTGTAAGATTTGGGAAACCTTTTAAGTAAAAACACCTGCGTCAGGGTTCCCAGCTCATCCATAACAAACTAAATTATTTTTTCAATCATAATTTTGTAATTTTTTAAAATCGAAGCCATTAAAAACTATTTTCATTGTTAACAGGTACAACAATGGCGACTCTGTCGCTGAAAATCTCGATAGAGGATGGTAAAGTGGTGAAGACCATCCAATTCGATCCGAGCAGCTCTGTATACGATGCCTGTAGGATCATCAGGGAGAAGATTCTGGAGGCCAACATCAATGATGGTAAGTACTCCTGCTACTCCTGCAGTCGATTGAAATACATACATTTACAGTATTAAGCCAATACGATAATGTCGAACAATATATAATATTAAATACTTAATTACACAATATCCCTACTCTGCGAACATATAATGATGTCGAGAGTGGAGCCAGCATTCGTAGCAACGTCTTAGTTAAATCTGTGCATCAGATTCTGGCCTTTAGCCTCACAACTTCGGCCTTCGCACATATCCCCTGGGTACTAAGATGCCAAGTGAAGAGCTGGGTTGCTCACCAGCAAGACGAAGTAGATTGTAGGCCAACTGTAATACCCGATGAGTGTCGCCCTATACCCTGGCAACAATGGCATGTCTGATAAACCCTGTTCAATAGACCTTTGTCTGAATGTAGTAGCGGTTGCTTTGTGACTACTTCTCAAGAAATTTATTGTATTAAATTTCGTACTTTGACAATAAACTCGGAAACTTAAGTCATAATAATTCAAGTTTCATCAGAATATATATATATATATATATATATATATATATATATATATATATATAATAATCTGGCCACTTTTTTTTAAATCACGTTCATTGTCTCTACAGCAAAAGAATATGGACTGTTCCTCGCATCTGAAGAAGATAATAAGAAGGGAATTTGGTTGGAGTCATCTCGGAGTCTGGACTATTATATGTTGAGGAATGGGGATATGTTAGAGTATAATAAGAAGACGAGGAATCTTCGGGTTCGAATGTTGGATGGTGAGTTTGTTAATTATTAATAAATCTTAATTTCATACAATAAATCCATTCCTGTTCTTCAGTAGTTCAGTAGTTTGATGTATAAATACTTTTTATATTTAATATATAATATAATTCACTGAAGGAGGAGGAGGTAGCGATTGTGGGGATCCAAGTGTCGTGTGTTTTTTTTAATCCACCTTTTGTTTTATAGGTACAGTCAAGACTCTGCTGGTGGACGGACGATAGTCAAGTGGTTGCTAATTTGATGGTGGTCATCTGTACCAAGATTGGTATCACCAACTATGATGAATATGGATTGGTGAGTATTTACATAAACTAGTTTTAAAGACGCCCGTGGCACCCCATTGGTGCACAGTGATTCGAACCTGTAACCCCTGAGCATGACTGCAATAAGAAAAAGAAAAAAGTCAATTTTAAAAGAAATTCCTCTTTTGACATAGTGTATATTTTCTCTAGGTCCGAGAAGAGCAGAAGGAAGAGGCAGACCCATGTGAGAAGCCCAACTATGGGACTCTCACACTTCGCAGGAGACATCACGAGAAAGAGAGGGATGCGAAGATGGAACAGCTCAGGAAGAAGTTGAGGACTGATGATGAGGGTGAGTCTGAGATTGAGATAGCGTACCAATTCTTAAAGGACGGGGAACGCAATCACGAGCCTTCAGGCATGTGTCCATGGGCGGCGGTAACACTTAACATCAGTTGTGATCCTCTTGCCCTCAGCTTTAAGTTGCTGTCACCGGCACTGATTTTTAGTGGTTCTATACTTTATTACTCTCTTCTCTTCTCTCATGTCTTCATCACGAAACATCAAGTCCGATCCTATTGTGTAATTGTATAGTATAGGCACGTTATAGCTGTTAAAACTTAGTTTATTTAAAAGACCTTTGATAGATCGCTCTGAAGATGCTTGCAAAGGAGTAAGACTCCTTTTCTATAAAAAATTTTGTTATAAACATACACCATGTAACACGGTATAATTGTAATTTAAACGGACAACACAGGGGCTTCCAGTGGGGACTAGCGATTGATGACCATATTTCTGTCATGAAGAAAGTTTTCTTTTACAGTTAACTAGGTGGAACCGTCGAAGACATTACGCGAACAGGGCATCGATGTGACGGAGACTCTTCTTCTACGTCGGAAACTTTTCTTTTCTGATCGGAATGTGGACTCTCGTGATCCGGTTCAACTGAATCTTTTATATGTTCAGGCGAGGGATGCTATCTTGGATGGGACACACCCTATAACACAAGATAAAGGTAAACAGGTGTTAATTTATTTAATATATAGTCCTAAAATTTATTTACAAATGTTGAATTTAGTTAAGATTTGATATATACATTTTTCTTTTATCATATCTTCCTTAAGTACCATTGATCAGAACCCCTTCAAAGGCCTGCTCCAATCCATGGCGGGGTCTAAGGCACGATTCCTCACGATGTTTTCCTTCGTTCGAACGTATGTTAAATGCGCTTTAAAATTCCATTGGTGCAGTCGTGGTTCTCCCTCTCAGGGTTGAGAGACGCACGCTGAAGTTACTGTGCCAACACTGCTCTCCACACATTCGCTTTCACTTGACAATTATGGTGAACATAAATTGATCATCCCACTACCGAATATATTCAGCTCTGGATAAGAAGTGTTTATTCTAGATGAAAGGAATGAGAGGTGCCTGGACTCCTAGGTTGGTGACAGACAGAATTTGGAATATTCTGCCGATTTGAATCTCAACCGTAAGAGACAGAGAGATCTCTTATCGCACAGTGACATCATTTTAAATTAATAATAATTTGTTGCAGCGTGCGAGTTTGCAGGCTTACAATGCCAGATACAGTTCGGTGATCACAAGGAAGACAAACACACGACTGGGTTTTTGGAGTGAGTCAATTTTTTATTATTTTATTGCATTGTACATTTTCAATACTGTCAGATAAGAAGAACAATAATTTTGAAAAATTTTTGTCTAAATTTTCTGGGTTTAAAAACTACCTGCCCTATCACCCAACTCCAGCTTAGCGATAATTTCTGGTACACCCTGTATAGAATCTAGTAGCTTCCCTAGTTTTTATCTTCCTATTTATTTTCCAGTTTAAAGGAATTCCTGCCGGCTTCGTACGTGAAGGTCAAAGGGATCGAAAA
The DNA here is from genome assembly GCF_905475465.1 of Pieris napi. NCBI lineage: Eukaryota > Metazoa > Arthropoda > Insecta > Lepidoptera > Pieridae > Pieris > Pieris napi. Next base: position 2,133,982 of record NC_062258.1, on the reverse strand, counting down.
GAAGGTCTTCAAAGAGCATAAAAAGCATATAAATCTGAGCGAGTTGGATGCGAAAGTACTCTACACGAAGAGCGCCCGGGACCTGCCCACTTACGGCGTGGCTTTCTTCTTAGTCAAGGTGAGTTTGTGGATTCGTATTATATGAAGATGTAGACATTTTCCACCTTACCAAAGAGTCTTACCGAAGAGGGAATATTTTGGAAAGCGAGATATGATTTTATTTAGCAGTAGTAACAATTCCTTTTCACCTTGTTTATTACCTGGACAGCAAAATGATTTGACAATTCTGACAACCAAAAGTTTTCGTCTTCAGTGGCATAAAGGATCCTGAGCAAATGTTTTTTAATAGTATTTGAGTTACAAACATACTATAATACAATTACAATCATAATGGAGAATAATAAAACACGAAAAAGATGTTTTATTAATATTTATTCTCCAGGGCAAACATAATACAGCACGACACATTCAAGTCGGGCAAAGTCAATACGGAGTCTGTCGCGAAACCAGCTGTGCTGAGACCTGGAGCTGAAGGTGAGATTTATTATTCGTTATTTATTTAAATATAATACATTTTGACTGGTTACATATCCAATTTCATAGTCAATTACATTTTTAGTTAAATACTTCGTAATCAGATTATTTGTAGTTAAATAAATTTGTGGTCACTTTCTTAGTTACCACGTGTGTACGTACATTAAATATTAATAATGGAATGTAAAGTAATGGACTAATACCCCCACTGTATCATTTCCTTTAAAATTACTTAAAATGTATTTAAAAATATTTAAATGCCTATTTTATACATAACCTATCTCTAATCAATTGCCTACTACAACATTCATTTAAATATATTTAAAAAATAATATATATGTCGAAGTGATATCGTCACTTCATCGATATGGACGTCGTCCTTAATGGGCGTCCTGTGGGAGTATTTAATTTAGATTGATTCCTTCTAACCTAACACCAGCTTTAATTATAAAGAGGTTGCACCGATTTCACTTTTGTTCACATTGACATATATTCATTTATTAACAAATTATCAACAAAGTTATTTAGATATACTTAATAAATTAGAACTGTTTTAATTCTAATTAATTTATTAACAAAATTACTGGTTCGACAAAGTAGCCAGTTTACTCAATAAATAAGTTGTTTTAAATTAGTAAAATAAACTGTTTTAATTCTAATTAATTTATTAACAAATTACTGGTTCGACAAGTTTAATCAATAAATAAGTTGTTTTAAATTAGTAAAAAAACTGTTTTAATTCGGATTAAAACAGTTCAATACATAGTTGTAGTGCTTCTTTTTATTTATGTTGCTTACAAATCACAAAGGGGCCAAGCCGTTCGCAGTGGGCCACATGACGGGGGCCCAACAGACGACCATCTCGGGGCAGGCCATTACGGGACACACCCCACCCGCTGTCAGTATTTTTTTGCTTCTTTTTTTTTATTTTTAAGTGTAATTTGTTCTCATGGAGATGTTTTTATTTCACGCGTTCTATGGATTAGCAGTTGTCGAAATGGGCTGTGTAGGTATTGATACAAATTTATTGCGATTTAATTTATATTTTCAATTATAAATTATTATAAAAAAATACCTACTAATGTTAAGTGCTAAAGAACTTAATGTACAAAACAATAATTGTATAATTAAACAATAATTATAAAAATTATTTAATGAATTATTCAATAATTCTGGTAGATTTTAGTTTAGTAATTATATAACTTTTTATTACTTCTTTTTCATTACTAAAGTTGCCTGAAAGAGTAGCTTGTTAGCGATAAGGCACTCACTTTTTATCCCTAATGATTTGTTACTAGTTTTTTTTTAATTCACTGCGTTTTTAACGTAAGCAAAAATGAATTGAACAATTATATTATCAGGCGTCTCAAGTACAACAGTTTGTTGTTGTTTGAATCTCTTAATTATCTTAATAAATTTTAAATTAATTTTTCGTTTTATTTAAAATTAGTAGTTTTTCTTATTAAGTTATTAGGTCGTTTTCTCCAGTAAGCGAATGTTCTTAATCAGAAATAAATATCTTAAACGGAAAATGGGGCTATTTATGGATAGAATTAGTTGACACATGTCGGGTTATATTATCAATTATTGTAATAATATTGAGTTTTCCCAATTATTGACTTCATTGTTGAGAGTACCAAGTCAGGGCACTGTTGTTTAATAGTAATCCTCGTTTTTTATTGTTAACTGAATTTATGTGTTTATCTTTTTTGGCTTTTGTGTATTGTAAATATTACACCTATTTCGTGTATGGAAATGTTTTAATGTAGTTATTGTTAAACAAATGTTTGTAAGATTTTTAAAAATCCAATTTGGAACTTTGGAATAAAAAATAATAATACCATTTAGATTTAGTTAATGTTGTGATCCTGTGTTAACATGAAATATTATTTTAGGCGGCACTGCCAGCCCTCGGATCGGACGCGGGTTCGATTCGTTGGAAAACATCCACACTGGACAGTAGCAAGCAAGTGGTGACGTCACACATCGCGGCCATGAATGCTGCGACTGCGCAAGTCGTTACCTTGACGGCTGGTAAGTGTTAACTTTCACATGACATTACTTATTTCTAACTTTTTCACTTTGATTTTGTACTAAATGAACAAAAAGTAGTACGTTTTACTAACTTCATTAAAAAAGTCGTGTGAGGCACAGGAGGCTGATCTTCTCAATATTTCAGGACCTACAGAGGAAGTGGACCATACGGCCGTCGGAGCAGCTATCACAACTATCACAACCAACTTACCCGAGATGACGAAGGGTGAGTAATGATGTTGATTATTTAAAGCTTGTGAGCTTCGGTTGTTTTATTATTTTGTCTTTGTGGCTTAGCGTTCCGCAGATCGGAATCTTTATTGGTTCTTTTCACACCTTGAAAATATTCTATAAGCCTATATTCTTCAGAAATTTTGAGTTCTAGTGGTGAAAAGATTTTTTAAATCAATCCAGTTTTGGAACCTGGAATGCAATCAAATATTTCCTCTCTTTATGTTTCAACATTCTTCTAATGATTTTTTTTAGAGAATGCTCTATATCAATGTTGCTAGGCTTAAGCCTGTGACTCTTCCCAAAGGACGTAGAACCGATGGACTTTCTGTGTGCAGACAACGTTACGCCTCTAATGAGATATTAATATTAATAATAATTGTAGGTGTCCAAATGATTGCTGCGCTGATGGAAGACGACAATGGCGACAGTCTTCTGGACGCGACGAGGAAATTGTGCAGCGCCTTCACTGATCTGCTGAGAGCTGCGGAGCCGGAAACTAAAGAGGTGTTTATTATTTTATTAATAGTTGACAGGTCAAGCTGTTTTAAAGTATTGAGCCAAAATAGTTTTATGTCTAAGAAGTCTTTTAAAGACCCTTCCTAATTCCATATGTATGTTACCAGCCGCGTCAGAACCTACTAAACGCAGCGTCTCGTGTCGGTGAAGCTTCGACGAGCGTTCTTCACACATTCGGCGAAGAAACGCCCCAAGACAAGGAAACCCAGGTAATTAATGAGAGGAAAGCGAAAAAAGCGTTTTTGTATAGAAAATTGAATTATTGTTATGAAAATTTCTATAAAGTGTTCTTTGGTAGGGATAAGAATGAATACGGTGCAGATTTTTATGTCGATAGAAGTAATGATGAAATTAATGATAAAACTAGTGTAGTTGTAGATAATAATAATGATAAAAGAAGTGTAGTTCTAGATAACAATAATGATAAATATGAAGATGATGGAATTTATGAAGATATAAATGTTAATGATTGGGGAAAGTTAGATGTCATACAAGAGGAGTCGGAAAGCGATTATTATAGGAGTCTAGAATATTCGAATATTAATACACCAATTTCAATTAATAAACCAAAATCACCAGTTAATAATAACGTTGAAGACATTCTTAATAATTGTAAAGATTATTTGGATAATGAAAAACCAAAAATCCCTCAGAAAAATATTGCCGATAAAATAAACAATATCAAAAACGACTTTTCTAGCCACGACTATGCTAATATACGTACAACTAAAAACGAAATACTTCGCGAACAATTCTTTATGTCTAAAAAGATCGAGTGCGAAAGCATCAAAAATGACGTCACTAAAGCGGGAGATAATGTCAAAGTTGCCGGTGCGTTGAATATGAAGGTTGATTTGGATAAATATAATCGCGTTCTAACTACGACGAACACGTTTCTCGAAAAGGCCGAGGCCAGTTTCGAGAAACGCGGTGTTACAGATGGAAAGAATTTCGAGACTTTTATCAAAGAGAGCGAGAAATACTACAGCGAGAGAAATATAGGCAAAACGGAAATTAGGATTTTCTACAACCCCACGTTTGCGAAGCGTAATTGTCCGTTTTGTAACAAAAAATGTCCGAGGACGGACACGAAATGCTGTCCGGAGTGTGTCTGTCTCGAGAGGGAGTTGCACAAGGCGTTCAAAGATAATTGGTTGAATATTTTCCTGATTTTGGTGTTAATTTTGGTTTTACTAGCGGTTTTCATTCAGTGGATGATAACAAAGATGGGATGTGCTGATGATGAATTTGTAGGGAGTAACGAAACTTGTCTCTACAGTGCTCTATAATCTTTGGGGATGACTTTGCTTATGTGGGGTATGGGGCTGGCATTTTATATTGGCACTTCTTTATTCATCTGCATTTCGTATGCTGTCTGTCCAAGATGTTTTAAGCATAAGATAAACCCTGATCTAGAACGCTTTTAGTTTTTTGGACATAGTCTCTGTCGGCGTGAAAAATACACCGTAAAGCAGCACAGAGATGACGAAACATCACGCAATACGCTAAATTTTGGCGCTTGTCACGAAGTTACGCGCTTGTTCAATTCTCCAGCGGATTTCGATGATATGATCATCCTTTTCATTAAGGTTAAATGTTGGTGAACCCAGTTTCCGCACTTAGACTCTCATTTGGTCCATTGTGCGTTAAGTCCTGGCGAACTAAGCCAGCCTAGCTCCTTCCTGGGCACTTCGCAGACTTCCTGCTAAGCGACTTCACTGCTCAAAGGATTTCAGTTCGATTTTATTAATCACTGCTTAGATATCGTATTTTCGAGACACGTTCCAAGGTCTGATTGGTGAGGTGTATTAGTTGCGTGAAAAGCTCCGGTGTTCGGCTTGGCTATCATGTCATAATTTAGAAAATTCTATTGGTTTCCATACCTGGCACTTTTCGAATTGAATTTTCACAAATTTCCTAAATATTGAAAAGGGAATACTGGGTCAATAAAGTTTCAATGCGCTGACAAATAATTCAATTTAAAATCTACTGGCAAAAATTTCCAAATTTAATAAATTGTATAAACAGTGCCTCCAGCTCTTGTTTTTATCTATTAATAGGCAGGTAGGTGATCAGCCGTCTGTGCCTAAAACATTTAGGTCTAATGACGTTATCATAAAACACCTAAAAAGTCTATGGTCCTAAGACGAGGTCACCTCGAGACAGTTTCTTGGTTAATATATTCTTGATACATGAAAGCTGCTCCAAAGAGTAAATTGTGCAGGATTAAGATGTTTATGTTTATAAATAATCATTCCATTTTATTATAAATGGGATTTAATAATATAGTTTTACTGGTTTAAAATATTTATTTTAAAAAAATCACGGCGGTAAATTCGGCGTTCACATATTCACGTCAAATAAATCAGTGGCGAGTTAAGTTCGGTGGTAGTTGTTGTAGATATATTTGTTTGAAGCTTGGTGTCCACTGGCTTTAATCGTTTAAAACATGAGCTTATAACTAACATAAAATTAGGGGTAGTGGTTACGACGCTAACAAAAATCTAATTTGGCTTATCTAAGGGTTCATAAATCTAATTGACACTTCAATACAAGTGTAGTCGATCTTTTTGAACATTAACGGAAACAAGATTGTTGTATTACAATTTGTAAGTGTGGGAAAAACTAAAGGGCTCATTTAGGCTTCAAGTAGGCTATGATTGCTAACATTTGGTTAACGCTTCTAATTACTTACTAACATATATAATATATATATGTCACTTAATTATGTTAGGTTACATAACTGGCGCTAGAATCTTTTAGGCCTGGTCAGATTTCTGTTAATAGGCAAGTAGGTGATCAGCCTTCTGAGCCACGTGGGTCTGTCGGTATTACGATGTTTTCCTTCGAGAGAGTGTTGGACATAGAAAAGTCATAATCATTCCTTTATAAAATCAACAGGAGAATATTGAAATATACAAAGGGGAAAGATTTGATTGCATTGAATACCTTCTAAAACTGGACTGATTTGAAAAATCTTTTAACCATTAGAACCCTACTATGATGAATTTAGCGCTATATTTTTGAGATTCCGACAGTAACCCAAGGTGTGACCAATAAAGATTCCTATATGCTGCAGAAACTATTGACAATAGAGCAATGTAGTGTTATAGAAGACATCAATATCTACAAAAAGGCTTTAGGCTATAGAGCATAGTGCCACCGAATTAATGAGGGTGGAACCGCAGAGCACAGCTACTGTTTGATAGAAAATTCGAAAAATTCTATAATCGAGCCATGATTGCGAAATATACATGCTTATTATTTGTAGTATTTAGTGATAAATGGTAGCGGGTCACAATTATAGCTGTCGCTTGAAAACTCTAAAGACGAAACTCAAAAATGACATTTTATTTAGTATTAGTTGTTAAATTGTTTTAAAACGTTAAATACTCGCTTTTTAAATTTGTACTCTTTGAAATTGTAATCGATAATTTCTTGATTTTTTACCCGTGAAGAATGAAAGGTCAATGACACAAGCTAGGGTCTCACCCCGTTTGAGCTGGGGTCGTTCACCCGTGTTTTATAATTTCTAGTAAATAAAATTCGTTTAATAAACAATCAAACACGACACGCAAAATTGGAACGAAATTAATTGAATAGGTCTATTAAGTATGAGAGTGTGGAGGGTAATCCCCCATATAACGCGAGCGATAGACCCGGCTCCGTTATAAAAAAACGTCTTGTAGGAGTATTCACATAAAACCGTTTGAAAAATTCAAAAACTAAGAACACGAATTTAAGAAGTTTAGTTCAATTTTATTCACACAATTAAAACAGATTCGCACGCAAAACTAATCACGGACTTGACAACAGAAATATCGAAAAATCTTCGCGTTATAAGGGGAAATACAGCGTTATATGGGGGCGGAATTTGCGTTATAGGAGAGATTACTGTGTTTAATAAATTACCTTCTAAAATTCGGAATATAAGGCGTTTAATCAATTTGAATGAGCCTAGAAGACTAAAATAGGTTGTAGCCAAGAGGCTCTTTGGTGGCGGCGTTCGTCTCTTTCGTATTATTTTTGTAATATTACAGCTACGTATATGTATATATATATATTATAAATTAATACACTTAGACAATATCAAAGCTTACATATGAAACAGAAAACATAATTCAATTAAGCATATTAATAGTTAAAAAGAAAACTGAAGTTAAACTAACGAGAACTTAATATTTTAAGGTAAATAAAGTGATGTTCCGCTTCCTAAAATATTTCCTCACTCCCTCTTGAGTAAGGTGGAAAATGTCATAAATGATTTTTTAATTTATTACTAATCATAACAATCAAATAGACAGTATTCACAATTTTCTTTACCTACATGGATTGTGTTATAGTCGGCTAAAACCCGACACATTGGCGAATTACACGTGTACGAGGTACATGGAACAATTGTGAATATTTGTCATGTAAAATAGATATCAATTTGTTTTAAGAAATGGGAAATAGGAAAACATAACAAATTTGTATACTGTATACAGCGAGTATTACATTTGGCAATTAAAAGTTCCTTTTGAATAAGTTTTCATAGGCAGCTCTCTATTTTGTTTAGTTGTAAAACTTAATCTTACAAATATACAAAAGTCTTAAAAAAATAACGAAGTTTTCGTCTCTTGACAAACGAAAAATAATAATAAAAATAAATTAGTGTTGCTACAACCTTTTTAGGTTTGGGCCTCAGATATATGTGTCTGTTTCATGATTTGTGTTCTACGAGATCAGGGATTAAAGACACGCTGAAGCCACTAGGCCAAAACTGCTCTCGCTCGCTTTATAATAATAAAGCTCGTTTATTTCCAATCTTTACAAATGTTGGATATATCCTAGTAATAATAGTAATAGTTATCCTAACTTGCTTCAGTACCATTGGAACCCCGTGGAAACCCCCTTCCAGATATAAATCTAAGTGTTTTGTGAATTTTGCATAAAATGAACGTTTTTGCTTGTATGGAACGGTGTAGTTCCCTCGATGCCTGCGCAGCCGTAACCTTTTAATTATAGTACAGTAACTCTAAAATATCTTAAGACTTTTGTGTATTTGAGGGTTTAATTAATTAAAATGTTGCCATTTTTACGATAGAATATCGCTTCGGTGAAAGTTAGTACAGAGGTACCTCAACATACGAGTGAACTCGTTCTTTGTATGTCAAATTGATCGTACCCAAAAAACCACCTCAGTTGGTTTTGTTAAGTGGTTTTGAATAAGAAAATGATTTCACGCTTTAATCCAATAGACACCATCTTCTTCGGACCCATGGTTAAAAAAGCAAAAACGCGAACACAACTTATCAAAAATGCTTCGAAAAAAGCTGACAGGTCTGAGGAACTGTTAATGTAAACCCGTGTGAGATTCCTCCACATCTTGCTCTCATCTCAAAGCATAATATCGCTCAAAACACTCGTATATCGAGGTACCTCAGTCTTAAATATTTATAGAAAATCGTGTGTTATGGACAAACAAATACGTGTCTAGAAGAAAAACATTCGTATACCATATCGTAAAAATGTTTACAGTGTTTTTGTACATATTTTTGTTAATACATTTGCTTTATTACATACATTGATTTTTTTATTTACGACTAACTGTGAATGACAACAAAGTGAATGTAGTGACTAGAATAATAACTAACCATCCCTGTAGTGTATTTATGGAACTTTCGAATGGGCTGACATGAAAAACAATGTTATTTTATCAAAAAATTCATAATTGTCAGTTTAATACTGTTTTGGAGTTTAATTTTGTTTGTGATTGAAATTTTTGTAATTTAAGAATTTAACACGTAAATTTCGGAAAACGCCATATTGTCTAGAGAAAAAAAACAGAATTTAAAATAACTTTTATAGGTAGTTACTAATAAACCTGTAATGGTCAGGTCACATAGTCTAGCAATATAATATGACAAAAACTTTTTAGGCTAAACAGTAGGATAGAAAAGTTTTAAGTCACAAAAGACTTATATTCAAAGTATACAGCACACTAAAGCGGAGTTAATAAGAGATATAAGAAAGCAATTAAGAGGAGACAGGTTTGAGACAAGAGTTTGAAATTCTTTTTCAGGACAGTATGAAACTCTATCCAATTATGTTTTTTTTTTTTGGTAAATGATTGTACAGATTACTCTTAAAACACTTTCGACCAAAAATAGTCTCTAAAATTACTGACGCGGTGGAATAGAGGTGTTTCCGAAACATAGAAGTCGTATGTCGCTTCTAGATTTTTGTTGATTCGATAAGTTTAGTAGCTTAAACTACTAACTGCCGTCGAAGGCACGCCCAAGTAATAGGAATGGGAAAATGTGTATATTAATTCGGCATGTCTTAGACAGGAATTTCTTTGTCTATAGAAATGAATAGGACGTAGACAAGGAACCTTTTCAGCTGGATTCAGGGACAGGGGGCTCTGTCTATATAAATGAAAATACGTTGCTATGGGCAAAACTCGAAGGATGGACGAATACCAGTTTTGTTTATTCCTAGAACTCTACTAGGTTTTTATGGAGAGAAAATTTCACGGAAAAGCCTAAAAATCTGTTTTTATTCGGGAAAAGCGAACTCTATGGGGTAGCATAGCAATGTTCCATATGTTGGTATGTACTAAAAAGGTAGGCTAAGAAAAAAAATCTTAAGGCGAAACGAAATTCCTGGAGCTAGTTGTCAATAGAATGGGTGCCATATTTTACCACTCGTGTGTATAATAAAGCTACTTGATTCCATTCCATAAAAATTACAAATCAAATAGTCAAGACCGACTGCAACATGCGGTCCGTCTTATGGCCCGCTTTGGTCGACGTTAGTTATTACTATTTCGTTTATTTCGTGTATTTTGTTTGCCGATATTTTAATTTTATGTTAAGGACTTAAAGTAGCATTTGGAGTGTAAGGCTCAAAAATAACCTTCTGCTAACGCTGATCAGCTTGCCAACAGCACGTTTCAATACACATTTCGGTTCCTATCGTCTGTTGTATGACATCTAACAATATGTAATTTTGATAGATTTTTAAAGATTATGAATATTTTGACCTAGCCACCATTGTTATACTATTTGAACTTTTTAGGACATACTTCTATCCCTTGCGAAGGCCGTAGCGAATACAACAGCCGCCTTAGTACTTAAGGCCAAGAACGTGACTGCACAATGCAGGGATGAACAGCCTCTGCAGAATACGATCATCGCTGCCGCTACTCACTGCGCCTTGGCGACCAGTCAACTCGTCGCCTGTGCTAAGGTACGTTCCTAAGACCACCTTCTTCAGCCCCTTTCTTCCCCTTACTCCTTTTTCCTCCATCTCCAAAGCAAAACTAACTTAAGTAGCTTCTTAAAACCATGATTCGGCTGCGTCTATATGTGTACGATGTTCAACATCAAAAGGAAGATAGCAATTAAAATCTAAATAAATTGTACCTCATGATTTCCAGTTGAATGTCGAAAGTATGTTAAAATCTACTTACGATCAAACTAGGTTGTCGCCCCGACCCTCCACAATCCAGCGTGCAGGGAACAGCTGACGAGCGCAGCCCGACTGGTTGCACAAGCGGTCGAGCGATTGGTCGGAGCGTGCCAACACGCGCCGGAAAGTGCCGGGCCGGGAGTGGAGCACCTGACTCTCGCAGCCCAGAGGGTTACAGATGAGCTGGAACGACTGTTGGCGCATTGTGATCTTGGTAAGAGCTTTTTGCAATTTTGTTTGTATGCAATAGGCGCTTTGACAGTTATATAAAGTGTTATTTAGAGTAATCTGTATAAAACATGGATTTGAATGTTTAAACAGATCGTCGTGGTCAAGCAACAGTGATAGAGCAATCCGTGGAAAGTGTTCTAACAGCGAGCGAAAGGCTTGGATCAGCTGGAGAACCGGCAGAGATGCTGCGAAGAGCTAGAGTATTGGGACTGGCTACAGCTCGGCTTATCGCTGATATTAAGGTAATAGATGGAGATCGTAAAGGATAGAAAAGAGTGAGAGTGAAAGTTAGTATGTATATGTGTGTGATTAGTGGAGAAGAGTGTGAAGAGCAGTGGATTGTGAATTTTTTTTGAGGATTAATGCATGTTTTATTGATTATGAATTTAGAAGAGCAAGAGTGAAAGTCACTTTAACTTTGAGAAACTTGTGGACAAACAAACAGCTTACATCGTGAAATTTTCAGACCGAAGCGGAGAAACAGCCTTCGGAGAGTCAAGGCAAGCTGCTGGCTGCTGCTAAGCTCTTGGCAGATGCCACAGCGAGAATGGTGGAAGCGGCCAGGCAATGCGCTTCAGAACCGCAGGTTGGACTTCAGGATATATTATTTTTAGCTATTTCTCAACTTATCAACGCTGGCGCTACTTACCTTATGTTCTCTCAAGTTCGCTCTAGTTAATTCATTATCCCTCTAGTTTTAAAGTCAGCGTTGTACAGGGTGTAAATTAAAAAGGAATTTGGATTTCAGGATCGCGACAAGCAAGAGGCTCTACTCCGTGCGGCTGAAGAGTTGAGGTTCATCACGGCTGATTACGCGCAAGGGCAGGACATAGTCAGCTCACAAGTTGCGAGATTATATGTGAGTTAAGGGAAATGATCAAAGTATCATTTTCCTCCAAATTGCTCGGTGACTTACCCACTAAAATACCTGCCTCTTGTGACTGTTCTCTAAGCTCGTTCGTGAATAGAAGTATTTGTTTCAGGAAAGCGCCAGACAAGCCGCCTCCAGCGCCAATCAGCTCGTCGCATCGGCTCACAACGCGACGCAATACAACACCAACAAGTATTCACAGGTGAGATTCGGATCCATAGACGCGAGGTTTTAAAATCCATAGACAATTATTTCATTTCAGATCCAAAGACAATAGATTCGTATAGCATGAATGTGGCAATAACCGTATGTCGTATCAAAAGTCGGCTCCGCACTTGTGAGCCTTCTGGTTGTTTATTATTTTTAATAAGTTTTAAATACATATATGAAATTCCTTATAGGAGGCTCTTCTCTCGGAATGCTCCATCCTCAGTTCCCATATTCCGAGATTGTCGGAAGCGGGGAGCGTCTTCAGCGCCAGACCCCACAACCCAGCAGCACATTTGGACTTGGTCACGGCCTCGGAGACTTTCTTACAGGTAAGAAACGATGTTGTTATTTTATTCACCAGGTTATACAGGGTAATGGGAACCTGTGATGTTCTTTCTTTTATTATCCGACCGTTTTTTTTTATGTAACAAGCGGAACACGGACAGGAGGCTTATCCGATTTTAAGTAATACCGCCGCCCATGGACACTCACATTGCCACAAGGCTCGCAAGGGCGTTGCCGGCCTTTTAATAATTGGTTGTTTTCTTGAAGGACCCTAAGTCGATTTAGTTCGGAAATAATTCAGTGAGCAACTGTGTAACAAAACATTCTTTGCAAGTAACATTAAAGATGGCGTTACTTTTTTGTTGGGTAAATCACTAATTACGACGTTGCTTTATGGGACGCCCTGTATATTTTTTGTAATAAGTGATTTTTTCTTCAGCCAAGTGGTCACGTGGCCCAAGCGTCTCGTGCCGTCCTGCCCACAGTGAGCGAGCCAGCCGCTAACAAGCAGTTGGCCGACACCACGAACCAATTCACGGCCAGCTGTGCGGATCTTAGGTATGTATTTCAATAAAATTAAATTGCCTGCGGGGATTGGTTTAGGAGAAATTTGTGTACAAGCAGACATTGAAAATTTCTAACTCTTCAGATCAGCCGTGAGTCGGGCCCGCGCCTCGTGCCGTGGGCTGGAGCTGGATGCTGCAGCGGAGATTTTGAGAGATCTCAAGGAGGAGTTGGACGAGATGGAGAGGGCCTGTGCCGCGTTCCAGCTCGCCCCCTTGCCCCAACAGACTGTAAGTTTCCCCCCATTTTCCTAGTCCTTTGTTCTAGCGATCTAAAATCTTAACTTTCGCAATGATTTGAACTATTATTTAGTTTTGTTGCCAATAGGCCAATCGAAAATATGGCACACCAAGCATTCAGGAATTGTTTAAAATAGTATCGGATCCGAATAATCCAATTCCCGTAGCTAATGATCAATTAAAAGCCGTCCGCGCAAAGTAATTGTCAGGCTAGGGTTAAAAAAAAACGCTTCACCGGGGATGGCGTGGACATTTTCTTCGTATTCGCTCACTCTAGCTTGCGTCCTGCCCTTCTTGAGGCTATAAACCACCCTGCGACTGCCCAAGCCACGCCCTTGCGCTAGTCGCCCAATACCCAAGAGAAGCCCAATCGAGCTGAGCTGTCAAGGCCCTTCAGGCTAACAGCGGTATTATATTTTTAAAAAATCTTACTAGATCTAGCTGACCACTTACTTGCCAATTAGATTGATAATTGATCATGAAACAGACATAGAAATCTGAGGCCCAAATCCAAAAAGTTTGTAGTGCCACTGATTTATTTTATTTAAATATTGCGAAGACCAAACCAATCTGGGTTTTAGGTGGAATGGGCGTACTCCAACCTGCAATCATCCGGTCGCTCGGCGGCATCGGCCAGCGCGGCTCTGAGCGCCGGGGCCAAGCGCCAAGACTCCGCCGGCTGCGGCAGAGCTGCGTTGGACCTGGCCTCGTCTCTGAGGCACTTCGCGCCGCCCCTCAGAGCCGCTATCGCGCACGCGCATAAGGAACAACAACCCAGGTAATGTGAATGCTTCTTGAGGTTTTTTTGTTATTTTTAGTAAATTAATGCCTAAAATAAATATGTCCAAACTAGGAAAAGTATAGTTTTGACAAAAATATATGTCGGAGAGATATCGTCACTTCATCGATATAGACGTCGTCCTTAATGGGCGTCCTGTGGGAGTATTTAATTTAGATTGATTCCTTCTAACCTAACACCAGCTTTTTTTTTTCAGAGTTCTAGCGTCCGGTCGTCAAGTTGTGACCTCGTCTCTTACTCTTGTCGAAAATGTGAAACGCTTCTTGAACAGCTCCGAAGAAGTGGATTGTGCCAATGTCGTCAATATGGCGAAGAATGTCTCCCAGGTATCAAGGATGTTTTTTTAGCTTAGTTAGTTCTTATAAGTTTTTCTTGTCACTATGAGCGGGTCATTCATTTTTGGGTCTTCCCTGGGAGATACGACCTCTGTTATAACCCACTAGAATGGGTAAAGAGTTGCTTTTAAGTAGCTGCCCATTTAAATTTTCGTAAATAGGTCGTTTAACAAAGTAGTGACTTTCCAAATTATGGTTAAATTTTAACTGAAGTTTATTTTACAGAGCGTCGAACTCACTCTAGAGTCTGTCCCGAGTCACGCAGAACTGGACTCGGCCATGGAGGACATCAATCAGACGCTGCATATTCTTGACATGGACGACCTGCCACGGACGGACAAGAGTTACAGGTATTTTGGGGCATGGGGCAGAACATGGACTTCACTTGTGTTTCCCAAGCATATAAGCCAAAACAGAGATTTAATTTAAAGGTTTTATTTAGCTGGCTTCTTCTGATGACAATATTGTAAATCCAAGATGGCCGCTACAAAATGGGGGATTATTTTATCATAACATCCTTAATATGGGTATCAAATGACAGATATAGATATAGAGAAATATATGAAAGGAAACTATATTTGATTAAGTAAATTAAAGTACTTACTTTAGATTATACTGGCAATACTTGTATAATTTAAAAGCATTTGTCTTCAGCGAACTCCAAACGGAGTTGAACGCGGCGGCTGTGGGCCTCAGTACTGCATCATCGGACGTGGTCTCCTCCGTGGAACAGGGCACGCTGAGCGCCAGCGGAAGACACTTCGGGGATGCCTTCAATCGCCTCATGGGAGTGTCTCTGGAGCTGGCCGGCCAGACCGAGGTAGGATTTTGTTGGCTCCGGGATGACGTAGAAATATATAGACAATAGACTATCAATTGTCAGTGGTACGTCGCAATTGGTCTGTGATCGGCGCTTGCGCCGGAATTATTGTTATATTATTTTGTATAGAACTATATATTTTCTTATATTTACTCATGTTTTTAGGCTCGGGAATCTCGCACTGAAATGATTCGTTCAATGAAGACGGTGACCGTGAACTCTTCGAAGCTCCTCGGGACCGCGAAGTCTGTCAGTCAGGTCAGTATTCGGATCCCATCCCGTTTTCAATATACTGTAGTCTTCGATCTGGATAATAAGTCATTTACTTAGATTATTCTGCTATATCTTGTTAATCAGTTATGCCAACCTTCCCCTAAAATTTGGAGGAAAGAAATGTACATTTATTTAGAGGGTTTTAATCGATATTTAAGGGTATTTGAAGTTGGTCCCAGGGCGGACATTCTGTAGGACTTCCCACCACTAGTTGGGGAGTCATTCCGTAAATTGGGGCAAATTATTAGAAATCTTGACTGCCCAAAAATCGTTTTTTCTAAACATTTTAGGACCTCACTCGTCCAAACGCGAAGAACCAGTTGGCGGCGGCCGCTCGTGCCGTCACAGAGAGCATCAATAATTTGGTGAGTTTTTTTATTATATTGAAATCAATTTGTACCGTCAAAAGAATTGTCGATTAATGAGTTTTTTCTTAATCCCCTCCAGGTGGACGTGTGCACGGAGGCGGCCCCGGGACAGAAGGAGTGTTCGGCTGCGATCAGAAGCATCCAGAGCACCAGGACTCTGCTGTCGCAGCCTTCGCAGCCGATCAACGACATGGGCTACTTTGCCTGCTTGGACGCGGTGGTCGAGCAGAGCAAGGCGTTGAGTGAGTGTGCTTCGTTACAGGAGACAAAATCATATTATTATTCAAATAATATTAAACGGTAAAATAATAATACACTGTGAATTGCATTCCATTGGAATGAGATGCATCTGTGATTCCAGGTGAAGGCATGTCGGGGATGGCGAGCTCCATCAAAAAAAGTGACACGACTCAGTTCTCTCGAAGCGTATCCGCTGCCGGTTTAGCCGTTCAGACGTTGGTCGAATGTACCGCGCAGTCTGCGTATTTGGTGAGTGTTTTTTATTGAATTAATTAATTAGTAACTCACCCGCACACATATACGTACACACAGACTCCAATAATAATAATTAAGCCTCAAAACACACACTTAAAATTTTATACAGAAATAATGATATATATATTAGGCACATATTCGCCTTTAATAAGTTTGTTACTCAGACCGCGGTGTCCGACGAGACGTCGGTAGCCGGTCGCGCCGGTCTGGTGGATCAGGCGCAGTTCGCTCGGGCGGCCGCTGCCATCGAACGGGCGTGTGCCACCCTCAGCGATCCGAGGACTGATCAGCATCAGGTGTGTACTCAGGGTTTTACAGGAAAATAGTTAATTATTTGGACTTTGTAATCTATGTTCTTTACCAATAAGAATTAGGTGGAAGAGCGTGTCCCTCATACCCGATCGTAGGTTAGGTTAGGAGGAGGACGATCTCGTCATCGGATATCTGAACGGCAACCGAATTGCAGGTGCTGTCGGCCGCCACGGTGATAGCGAAGCACACGAGCGCCCTCTGCAACGCGTGTCGCGTGGCCTCCGGCCGTTCGGCCGAACCGCAGAGCAAGAGGCACTTTGTGCAAGCGGCGAAGGACGTCGCCAATTGCACTGCGGCTCTCGTGAAGGAGATCAAGGCTTTGGATTTGGATTATAGCGAGGTATACTTTGTTTAGGAGTTGTTGGCCTATTTTGATGATTCTTTAACCAATATTTGTGACATAGGCTGTACACGAATGAAAAGACTGTCGTGGTAGTCGGGTTTGCAGTTTCTTTCTTATAAACGCTGTCTTAACGATGAGAGGTTAAGGAACTTTTATTTTGAGGAACTCCAAAAGTTCTGGACGGAATTTATTTAGGTTTTCAGCAATATCTCGAATGGTCCATGAGGGAGGTTTAGGTGTTCAAGGTTTGCGGAATACATAGTTAGATAAACGTAATCTTTAAGGCGAATCGGGAAAGGTGCGCCCAAGCGACGAGTCCGTTGCAAGAGGCCGTGCGCAGCCTCTGTCAGTTCGCGGACAGTCCGGAGTTCGCAGCCGTTCCCGCCAGGATCTCGCCTCAGGCCAGACTCAGCCAAGAGGCTATTTTGGATTGTGGCAGGTAAAATTATTTCTGTAGTTATGTTAACCCAATTGCAGAAACGCTTTTGTTTTATCGAATGTTTTCGTAATTAGCACTTTTTAAAGACCCCAAACGATGGGGGCGATCCTTCTGCAGCATTGACCAGTACAGGTCATACAGCAATTTCGCTCTTTTGTATGTGGCAAACGGGCAGAAGACTCACCTGATGTTATTGACCCATGGATACTCTTAATTCCAGAGGTCTGACGAGTGCGTTGCCGACCTTTGACGAATATATATTATAAGATATGAATGTTACAACACACTTCCCTTGTGATTATTGCCGATCAAGTTTTACAATTCTTAATATTGAACCTAAACAGCTGTCATAAGTAGCTCAATTTCCAGGAGCATAATCTCTGGATCCTGCTCCATGCTGGAAGCAGCCAGAGTGCTGGTGCTGGCACCCTCGGACCGACCCCAATGGCAGGCCTTGGCCACTCACAGCAAAACTGTCTCAGACAGTATCAAACTTTTGGTCACCAATATTCGGTAAGTTAACTGTGAAATTTTTGTAGAATTTTAGTTCTTCCCTAATTTTTTTTATTAATTTGTAATCCTTTATTGTCATTTTGAAATCTATTGATTTCAGAAAAATTAATTGTTCAAAATAAACTAAATTACAAAATATTGTTTTAGTGAAAAGGCAAACGTGAATGCGCACGAGTAAAGGAACGGCAACGGACTTTTGGTTTAAAAATAATTTATTTAAATCAACAGAGTGACAGCACTTAATTAAGAACTAAACAATAATCAACTTAATATCTATGTCTTCGTGAATTTATACATTCAGATTTACTTACTCAGTATTGGTCGTTGCTGACGCACGACCTACATTCGGCTTAGTGCTAGCAAAGCATATATTAATAGGGTTGGTACTCTTAACTCACGCGCATTGGATACGCTGAACTCGCAACAGCGGGAACTGGACAAGAGTTGAGGTCCAGGCAGGCTAATACTCTGCAAGGTAAGATTTTACGGTCTACTGATATTGAGACCTACTGCTATTACAGTAGGATTACGGTAGACAGTAGGAGTTTGTGTCTTGTACTTTGAGCACTTCCCTTTTCCACAACTGAGCGTTTAAAGGCAGGCTACTAAGAACCAGCCCATTGAAGTATTTCAGAACCAATGGCCGGCGACGCACTCTCGAGCTCTCTGGCATTGAAAGAGTCCATGAGATGAGAATTATTAATAAACAACTGTAATATATATTATTAATAATTTAGGCTACTGTGAACAAGTGGAGAACAGTGCAGCGGAGATGCTGGAGAAGTTGGAACCGGTGAAGATCGCAGCCACTTCTGAAGCGGAGAATTTGGGGCACAGCGTCTTGCAAATGGTGAGTACAGTTTGTCTCCTATTATATAAAAAATTGATTATTCTCTATTAAGTCATACCTAATTTTATTAAAAAAAAAGACTTTTCAGGGGGTTATTTGAAAAATCGGTGTAAAATTATTGCATATTTTTTCATTTTCACATTCACGTTTTCGTGGTTTCAATTTTTTTATCATTTCAACTGTTCGCCAGATATTTTCGTGGCTTTTTAATTCTAATCATTGCAAGAGACACTTTTTATAAATATTTTTTTCGCAGGTATCATACGCCGAACCGCTTGTCTCCGCTGCTAGCGGGGCCGCGTCGAATCTCACTGAATCGGCCTCACAATCCGGACTGTTACAACACACCAGGACGGTGTTGGAGACTCTGTCTCTGCTCGTTCACGCCGCTAAGCAGCGTGGAGGGAATCCTAGGGTAAGTCAATATTTAAAAAAAAAAAAGTTTTTTTTTTATCAAATAGGGGATTGTATTTCATCACCAAGCTTACTACAAAACTATATCAAAGTTTGGTTTAGTAGGGTTAACGTTTTTTTTTGTATCAGGATGCTTACTATCGATGCATCGATAAATATAAAAAAAAATTGTTTCTATACTTTTTGCGAAAATGGACTTGTTTTTGAAAGCAGTAGATGTGGTAATCTTTTCGATTTTTTATTGCAGCATACAGATAGATTTACACCAAAGTTACCACATAAATATAGCGATTTCAGTATTGATATTTAGACGGAAAACTAAAGCTACCAACAAAAAGTAAACAGTTTCAATGATAATTAAATCAAACGTTGAATGATTGAATTTATGTGGTAAGATTACAGGTCATTGTATAGCTGATCTAATAATGAGGATTATGAAACAGCACAGGATTTATTTAATGATTGGAAAAACAGTTGAAGTGGTTACCCGTTCATTTTAAAAAAATACACTTAGGACTCTCGTCTCTTTCACTCGTATTCTGTTTACGCTGTGAAGAGAAGAGACGTCAGAGAGAAACAAGTTCTATGAATATTGTTTACATAGATGATATTGTTATAGGCGACATCGGCTCATAGCGAAGTCGAAGCGCAATGCTCGCTTGCCCGGGCTGCTCTTAACGAGTTGAGTGGCCAAGTGAGGGAGTTGAGCACCCAAAGAGGTGCCGTTGGACCTCTGTTGGACTCTGTCGCACGGGCCGTGGCTAGACTCACTGAGCATAGGTGAGTACCTTATTTTTATTCCACGGGAGGCATTTTATCTCAAGTCTAATATGTTTTTGATAGGTATACGGCACAATTTAATGTCAAATCTATTACGTCTTTAATATACAGGAAACAGAAAATGTAATAAATCTCGATTTCGAATATCGTATATTTTATCGTACATCTTCCTTACCTTCGACGTCTCGATGTCTCGACCAAAAATAACTATCTATAAATAAATAAACAGATGCTGGGTTAAGGATATTCGTTTTATGAATCAGCTCAGCATTCAGTGATGAGGAGCAGAAATTGGATAAATATACAATTAAAAATGGCAAAACTATAGGCACGAATGTTTATTTACCTATTATTATTTAATAACCTAGATTAAAAAATACTGATCTGTAAGCGGTTAGGCTGGTTACCCATTCGTGAGCGTGATGTTCACGTTCTCCATCTCTTATATTCC
The DNA here is from genome assembly GCF_905475465.1 of Pieris napi. Classification (NCBI taxonomy): domain Eukaryota; kingdom Metazoa; phylum Arthropoda; class Insecta; order Lepidoptera; family Pieridae; genus Pieris; species Pieris napi. The sequence continues at coordinate 2,113,617 of NC_062258.1, read as the reverse complement.
TGATCAATCCTAAAACTCATAGCTTAAGAACGGTTTTTTGAAAAGTATATCCTTGAAATCCCACATAACTCTTGCTTTCTTGACGTAATCTTAAAGTCTCCACAGTGAGGCTATGGAATTCTCTTCCTGTCCCTATCCGCTAAGCTCAATCTAATCTGATGGAATTTTTCTAAATTTCGTATTAACATGATTTTATTGGCGTTCCGCCAAATTGCAGTCACTGTATATTGATCCGAAGTTGGCGAACGTCTGACAGTGTTCAGTGTATACTATATTAGCCAGTGCTTAGTTAAATCACACGAAAGGTAATGTTTTAAAAGGCTGATTTCTTTAAAGATATTCTCATTGTTATTTTATTTATACTCTCTAACGATGAAACACTTTAAATGGATGAAAATACACGTGAATGACTTGAATCGCCTACAGCGCCTACCGTACATGCAGCAACATCTTCCTGCAATCAAAGCAGTTGCTGCAAATCCCGAGGAAAATTCATAAATAGGAATAATGTTGTAATAATAATTAAGAATGCAAGGTTACAAGAACGAATTGAGGAAAGGTTTTCATTTGGTGAAAAAGTTCAGCGTAACTCTCACTCTACCGGTTATCACAAGCTTCTTCTACGTCGGGACTACTATGATATATGTCCAAAGAAGCTCAGGATCTTTGGTAACTCTCTAGAGAAGCTTGTAATTGGCAAATTCGTCCTTTTCGCTGTCCAGGGATCCTGAGCATACGCCTCCAACACTACATTTCAGAGGCATCTATCCTCCTTTGAATGCTCACACAGTCCAACTTTCATTACCATATTAAAATTGGGAATCTTTAAAAATTTAACTACCTCGGAATTGTCATGTATTTTATATTTTGATAGCGTGTTACATTTACGTAGCACATATAGTATAACATATTGTATATGATGTGGTGAGCTTTAATAAATAAATAGGTACAATTTTGTTCCCAAGTTAAATATGATTATAATGAAAGGCGACGCTCTGAGGATTTCTATCCTTTCACAAAAGTTTCTGTATTTAACTAAATAAAATATTTCAGAATGTCCCTCATCGGTAGCTATGACGAGACGGAATCATTCGTGGATTACCAAACAAGAATGGTTGCAGCCGCTAAGGAGATTGCCAGACTGGCTTCCGATATGGTAAGGATTTGATCTAAACAGCTCAATTCATTCAGCAAGAGTTTCTGTGATATCTACTATAATATTGTAAAGAGGAACTGTTTGTTTGCATTGAATAGGCTCCAAAACTACTGGATTGAAAAACTATCTCACTTAGTGTATGAATTAATTACGATAACACAAAATGATACATGTAAATAAATAAATCAATGTCGGTACAACCCTAATTGGGTGTGATCATTCGTCAATATAAAAGGCTCCTTTCCTAGAACATCAATCACACTTTAGCTGTCACCAAGAGCTGTCAGATCAAGTTTGACATTGACAGTTTACAGTTTCAGTCAGATCTCAAATGACGGGTGCATGAGTAAATTTACGAGCGCGTTTTAATTTTTCAGACGGCCAAGGCTGCCACAGAACCGGCTCGTTTAGTCGAACTCGGGAATGAGATGTGTCAGAAGTATGAGAAGTTGGCGTCGGACAGTGTCGGGGCGTCGGCGACCACGCCCAACGCGGACGTGGCCAATCGGTGAGTGACAACGTTCATTATGAAAATCTTCAAACCCTTTTCATTATAGGTCCATTATAAGGAATACAAATAGATTTACTTGAAATGTCCCAAAACAATTAAAAAGTGAGTATCCATGGGCAGGAGGCTCACCTTATGTGAAACCGCCGCCCATGGACACTTTATTCTTACGTCTCAAGCCTAGGTTAAGGCCCTAAAATTCTTTTATTCATAATGTTAACACGACAATATTTAAATAAATGTTTTTGTCCTGCAAATTTGACCTTAAAACCTGGTCAGACCTTTGATCATTCGTTCGTTTGCGGGTGAGAAGAATTGGTAAGAAACGCTTAGTTTTTGGGTAACAAAGAAATCGTAAGGAGCTGTAATAATACATATATTTCAGTATTCGCGTGTGTGCCGTGGAAGTCGGTGAAGGTGTCTCCGAGCTGGTGAGGGCCGGTGGCCACTGTCGTCTCGCCGCCATTTCCCAAAACCAACGGTCCGTCGCTGATAACGCGAGAAAGTTGAATGAGAAGGTGAGACTTGATATGTTATGATGGAACGGTCTTAGACCTAAAAAAGAATATTTAAACTATCAAGGTAGGTAAAATACTATATGGAATATAAATTCAAAGTCAAACCAATGAATATCCTGGATCGGATCGGATCGAAGGACCAAATCACTTTAACCCACAGGCGCTGCTATTTTTATATTTAGATAATTGTTCAGCACTTATTCTGTTGAGAGAAATCTTAAAGCCGCTTGATAATAGGTGGTCTCGCTGTTGAGCGCCCTTCAAGCGGGCTCCCGCGGCACTCAGGCCTGCATCGACGCCGCGGCCACCATCGCCACCATCATTGGCGATTTGGACACCACCATTTTGTTTGCGAGCGCTGGTGAGTCATTACAAAATAATTATTTAAAATAATCAATGATGCGATGAGATAAAAACAGTGATTTGATGGCGGCGGCGGTATCATTTAACATCAGGTGAGTCTCCTGCCCGTTTGCTACCACTTACATAAAAATGTAATGTAAGTTGAAATATACATTGAAATATTTTTTGGAAATGAATATGAAAGATTGGTGTATACCAAAGGATATTTATATTATTAGATTGAAAAAGATAAAGCCAAAAACGGGAAACACATCGGTGGGCAGCTGGTTCCTTTATTTTTAATTATGCAGCAACTAACTGCCGTAACTGTTATGAAATAGCTAGTGGCTTCAGCGTACGGCTCTCGTCCCTGAGGTCGTAGAACCCCCGCTGCGCACCAATGGACTTTCTATGTGCGTATGTGTGTTACACTCACTCGTACGTAAGAAATCATCGTGAGGAATCGTGGCTTAGACCCTAGAAGACGGCGTGTGTTAGGCACAGGAGGCTGATCACCTACTCACACTTGCCTATTAGATTGACAAATCATGAAACAGATTTATAACTCTGAGGACCAGACCTTAAAAGGTGATTTATTTATATTTATCAAATTTTCTTTAATATTTTTATTTAAAAAAAAATCAAACCAACTTTAGTAGAAACTACTTACGTATTCTGATACTTGCAATATTTTCTAAACTTTGATATCTGAGCTCGCGCTGTCGGGTCAACTGGTACCATGGGTAGGAAGTCACCAGCAAACGCATCAGCACACGGAGCGGACACAGGCACTCCAGTCTCCTCTAGTCCACATACGAAGCACTATCAAAATATATATATATATTTTTTTTTTTTTTAAACTCTTCATCTATCTGCAATCAGCCTCTTGGCTTTTATCAGATTTTTAGGGGAAAGGTTGGCAATTAGGGAACGCAAATCCAATAATTTTTACTCCCTCCGTAATTTTTAAACTGTCAGATTGCGGCAAGTTTCGCCCTTTTTAGCCGATAGACACTGTCCGTCATTTCCAAGAGGCCCGAAGCTAGGGGGTTCACGTGTTGCTGAAGTCTCATTTTGTATCGCACGGTTGATCTTTTAATGTCTTCCTCGACAGTGGCAATTCCCAAATATTTATGGACTTCAGTATTTCGTGTTAACCACAGCGCTCTGCTCATATTTCGCAGTGTTTTGTTTTGTAGCCGCTGCAGGATTTCGATATTGGAGCGGCTTGCTGACCCCCAGAGCTGTATCCCATAGAACCATATTAGTTTAATTACAGTTTTATAGATGAGGAGTTTATTGTCCAAACTGAGTGCCGCATTTCTACCTAATAGCCAGTTCATGCTACGAAGCCTACCAATAGCATGCTCCTTCTTGGCTTTTATATGGTCTTGCCAAGTCAGGCGTCTGTCCAGGTGCATGCCCAAATATTTCGCTGTAGTCCGTTTTGGCAAAACAGCTCCCTCCAGAGTCACCGGTGAGCACTCTTCTCTTCTTAGTGTGAACGTAACATGAACTGATTTCGCTGGGCTTGCCCGTATCCTCCACTTCTTTAACCATAATCCTATTTTGTCCAGGCATTTTTGTAGTTTTGCGGATGCTTCGTTAGGATTTTTATTGCAGGAAAGGATTGCAGTGTCGTCTGCATAGGTTGCAATGACAACATCGTCCGTAACTGGTATGTCGGCTGTAAAGATTGTATAAAGGAATGGACCCAGCACTGAGCCCTGAGGCACTCCTGCTTCTATTTGGCAGATTGATGATAGATAATCCTCACATTTGACCCGGAACATACGGTTTTGCAAATAAGACTTTAGGAGAAGGTAGGCAGTATTTGGTAGGTTCAACTTTAGCTTACACAGGAGGCCCTTATGCCATACGCGATCAAAAGCCTGCTGTATATCGAGAAATACTGCTGAACAATACTCTTTTCTTTCTAGGGCTTGCCGTATTGTATGAGTAACACGATGTATTTGTTCCATTGTTCCATGTTGTGCACGAAATCCAAATTGGTGGTCAGGTATTACTTCTTGTTCTTTGAGTACTGGTTGAAGGCGAATAATGACTAGTTTCTCAAATACTTTTGATAGCAAGGGGAGAAGACTAATAGGCCTGTATGATGAAACTTCTGTTGGAGGTTTTCCAGGTTTTGGAACCATGTTTATAATGGACACCTTCCATAGTTTTGGGAAATATTGTAGTCTTAATATTGCGTTAAAGAGGATTGTTAACAGAACGATACCTTTTTTCGGTAGTTCTTTAAGTACTTCTGCGGTAATAAGATCGAAACCGGGTGCTTTTTTTTGTTTTAAATTATTAATAGTTTTTTTTAATTCTGACGGTTTAACAAGTTTTAGTGGTCAAGACATTTGCTGATCACTATTTATGATTTCATCAAATTCGTCTTCGGTTTGCATTATGTCCGGTTCGTTAGGTGTAAATACATCCGTTAGAAAGTTGGCAAACAGCTCCGCTTTATCCTGTGGTTTTTGTGCCCATTCGCGATTAGCTTGTCTTAAAGGGGGCATGTGTTCTTTTGGCCTTTTTAATGATTTCGTCATCTTCCAGAGTGAATAATCGTCAGCTTTATATGGCGACAATGTCTGTAGTTTATCTTGCAATGTACGATTTTCATTTTCTTTGAGTAGTTCTTTTAAATCTTTTTGGGCTTTATTCAACGCTTTTTTATCTTGCCGATTCCTGCTGGTATGCCATTGTCGTCTTAGTCTTCTCTTCGCAGCAATAAGATATTTTATTTCCAACGGTATGTCCTGACTTTGTGTTTTAGGTCTATATATGGGGTCGATAGCCATGCTGCTTTTTGTATAAGATTAGTAACTTGCCAAGCTGTGTCGTCTATGTCATTTTCACTTTTAAGGGGTATGCGTAGGTTAGCATTATCTTCAATGTATTCTCGAAAGGCTTCCCAGTCAGTTTTACGGTTGTATAAAGTCTCCCGTGGTTCTTTGTAAATAACTGTTGTGCTTAGTGTGCAGATAACTGGTGTGTGGTCTGAGGAGCCATCTAGACACGATTGGACTTTAGTGTAGAGCCCAGATATCCCTTTAGTGATGAAGAAGTCGATAAGATCTGGCATTTTTTTTCGGTCTGTTGGCCAATGGGTTGGTTCACACTTCACCTGTTGATATTACACTAAGGTTATTACTATCAATAGACTTTTTCAGCTCCCGGCCTTTTGTTGTTGTTAGTCGTGAGCCCCAGAACGTGTGCTTAGAGTTCCAGTCTCCTCCTACAATGTATTTGCAGCCGAGCGTATGGAAAAAGTCATTATACATATGCTCATCTATCCGGTGTCTAGGTGGACAGTACACTGCAGCCACATTGAGTGATCCCTGCCAGTCATCTACAGCTATTATAGCGGCTTGTATGTGCGCATGTTTGAATGGTGGCAGGATATGATGTCTAATGTTTTCCTTAATTATAACAGCTGCCCCAGCATGAGATGTACCATCTGGATGATTAGCATAGTATACATTGTATCCTTTCATTTTTATTATTCTTTGGTCAATCATATGCGTTTCAGTGACCAGTAAAATATCTATCTTATTGTGATTTATAAAAACCTCGACTTCTTGCTTATTTGGGAGTAAGCCATTTATGTTCCATGTCGCGATACGTAGGAATTTCATTTTTGCTGTTGAGCTATTACTGTCGTTAGTAGACTCATAAGAGTCCCTATTTGTTGGATGAGGATGTCAATCTTTTCTGACTGTTTTATTATGATTTGCTCTAAAGAGCTCGTTGGCTGAGTTTGTCTATTCTCTATATTTCGATTCCAGCTACGAGTGTTTGCTGGGCTAGGCCCATTTTCCGGTATGTACGAATTGTTATTATCCTGGTTATTTGAGGATTGTAGTCTATTATACCTGGATGGTTTTAATGGAGGGAAGTCACCTATTTGGGCTTCAAATGTATTGGTAGGCTTCTTATCTACAGGGACTTTTCCTTTTCCTGAGTTAGCCATTTTTCGAGCACGGATCTCCTTATACACTTGGCAGCCTTTATAATTAGCTGGATGTTCACCAAAGCAAAGAGTACAAGTAGCTGGTGTGTTTTTATCCTTTTTTGGGCAATCTGTAGTTTTATGCCCTTGTGCACATTTAACGCACCTATAGGGACGCATACAATTATTCTTAGTGTGACCATATTGTTGGCATCTGGTACATTGGGCTATTTCGGTAGACTTTCTTGGATCTTCTATTGTGACTCTAGTGTGGTAAATATATTGTATATTTTTTATTTCAGGGTTATTGATACTGGGTTCTACGTTTACAAAGAACATATTTAAGGGCTTCTTATTTTTTCTAGATATGGCGTAAACTATTTCACCGCGTACCATGTTTCCTGTTTTTTCAATTTCTTCTATTATAGCTGATGGAGGGGTGGTATAATGCAGGTTTTTTATAACAATCCTGTAGCATTTGTTCTGCTTCTGTGTGAATGTGTGACCAATAAGGCCATTGCTGCGGATAAGTTCTATCAAGTTTTTATATGTTTCAGTTGACTGCGCCATAACTCTTAGCTGATCTCTATTAATAACTTTATATGAGTAGCTTTCGTGGGGTATCGTCTTGTTTATAAGTTCTGTTAATTTAGATATATCTTCTATCCCATATAAGATTATAGGCGGTGGTTTGTAAATTTTTTTGGCGTTAGTGGACGAGTCGTCTCTTTCCTTCTAGGTTAGATCTACAGGTAATAGATTATATCTGTTTGAAGTACTAATTGTTACTTGTGATTTTTGGTTAGGCGGTATTTGACTACGCGGTGGACTGTTTGATAGTCTTTTTCTTTTGGGATAGCGGTCTGTTGGGACTCTTTGCCAGGAAGGAGGGGGGGGAGAAACTTTGTTGGTATCATCATTTATTGTTGGGTCACAGTCATAAACGGTGGATATCGAAGATAAATTCTTCGAGTCTGTATCCTTTAAACTTCCTACTGAAGACGATCTAGGTCTTGTGTTGAGCAGGCTTGGATGAAGTACCTGCTGAGTTAACTTTTTCTTTGAGGCACTCATTCTATTACTCCCAGATTGCAGACATTTTTTTTTAAATATTATTATTATATATATATATATTTTTTTTTTTTAATGTTTTTATTATTATTATTATTATTATTTTTTTTTTTGTTAGTTTTCTATATATATGTATGTATAGAAATAAATTAGATATCTATATAAATTTATAAAACAAAAATTAAAAATAATTGATCTTTCAATATCCCGTATATAGGTTTGAACTTAGGCCGATAGAAATGTTCGATTCCGGAACACAGCTTATCTGCGACGCCGAGGTACTGTATGACGAGATGGACAAATTACTTGAACAGTTTCTTTCTTGAGTGACGTTTACAAAGAGTGACGTACACAGTACACACATTTAACATCACAGATACAAAGTCATGGTTTTTTCTTCTTTTTGTAGTAATATCAACAAAAATTGACTGATCCTTATTATAAGTCACTTGCACTTGATGCAATCACTTGATTTGTACACGCACTTTTAATTGTTTTAGTCAAAACGAAAAGTCACCGAAATCGAAGTCAAGATAACACAAATTAAAACGTGATATTTTTCTATTTTTTACACTGATAATGAGGCAGATACGTTTGCCTATAGTATATCTTCTCCTGGTTCACTTCAATATTTACTTTTTATTGTCTATCAAAATATATTTAATTATTATTATCTTAAAGAGGTTACAACACTAAACCAAACTATTCTTAAAGTTTTTTTTTAAATACCTGTCATTTATCTTCCTATATATACTTTCCTTTATAATAAAATTTCATTAAAATTGGATTTCGAATCTACAGAGGCATTACAACATATCTTGCTATGATTTTGAGGTTTCAAAAACTAACACAGACACAGTGCACGATCGTCGATCATAACAACTTTCAGCTACACTCTCAAATACATGCGCAAACACACCCATTCACACTCACTCATTCACTTAATTTGAAACACTCAATTTTTTTTTATTATTATCCTTTTTTAACTGTTTTAAACATGTACCACGTAATAATTGTTTTCTAGTTACTCACAACACAGGGCCTCCCTAGTGTGGGGACTAGCGATATATGAATTCTGTCACAACCCTTTTGTCATAAATAAAGTTTTTATTATTATATTATTTATTTATTGATAACATCACGCCGACAGTTAAAAAACAAGTAAAGAGTGCTTATGATATATCTCTATTTCACCAATATTATATACCTTTCCGCAAAAATAGTGGTAATAAATTATTACATTCTAGACATTCGTCAAAATTACCGTCGTAATGTGCGGCTACTGTTTCGTCCGCAATTATGTTTGAACAGTGGAACGATCGTAATAAATTACTGTAATGTACATTTAATATTTTTTAACTATTTACACTAAATACATAACAACAATGTTTAAATCGTTAAATAGGAAATAAATAGCTTTCATTTGATATAATATATATTTGTAGATGTTATATACTTAGTATCCTAGTAATAATAGCATAACCTTCTTTTATTTTTCCTGAAAAAGATAGACTTTGTTCCCCAGGGAAACTGAAATAGTGACTCCAATTACCTTAGCAATAACACTGCCCGTTGCGTTGGCGTCGTACTCGGATGTTGTATGTCTTACAGTGGCAAACGTCTCACATGTTGGTATGGACATGAGCGCAAGTGATTCGTTCAGCTTTTGCGTTAGGTTCGACTCATAATCTATAGTTATTTTGGGCTGGCGATCTGAGTGAGTTGTTGCCCCACATATTTTTATGGTGCCACTGGCGGTATTGTTGTGTACCGGGTTGTGCAGCTCCCTCAAAAATGGTTGAGCTGCATGAGCTATTCGGGGCATGCTTGCCGTCTGCTGGCACAGGCTTGCTCAGATCGATCTGGTTCTTTCTTCCAAAGACCAGTCCAGTAAATACTCTGCATTTGTTTACACCAATTTATTAATTTATTATTGTATTATCTGGACTTTAAAAGAGACTAAGACCCCCGAGTTTGTTTCGACATTTCTTCTCAGGGCAGTCAGTTAGGAAATGTCGACTTCATCTAGTTTAGGAAGACATTGTAAAAGTGATTTATATAGTCCTACTTGCAAGAATAAACTATTTCATTTCATTTCATTTCATTTCAATCCTCTGCAAGAGCTGCAATAAGATCCAGAAGAGCTGGCACATCGATTGGATATCTGTATATATTATAGTCAAAAGTCAAAAATTATTTAATCATATAGGTAACACACTTATGAACGTCAATAAAGAAATACATATTAATTCTTCTAATTTTACATATACACAAATATAAATATATATATATATATATAATATATATATTGTCTGCGTAATTCGATAATGTTTTTTTTTATATAGAACAGGGGGCAAACGGGCAGGAGGTTAACCTGATGTGAAGTGTTGCGGGTTTAAGCTGACTATAACACAATTTATGATGACATTTTCCACCTTACCCAAGAGGGTTGACTTTATTTAGCAGAAGTAACGATTTCTTTTTTTTGAAGTGAAGGTTCTTTAGGCGCATGAAACGCAATAATAATAATATAAGCGTCACGAAGATGTGCAGCGTTTTTGTCGAAAAAAAGGGAGAGAGCTATTGAGACTGATTGAGAGAGAGTGAGAAGGGCGCATTACCTTATAGAAATTATATTTCGTAAAGAGAATTTATGAAATACTAGCTGGCCTGGCGAACATCGTACCGCCTAACAGTCTATTGTTTATTTTTTTTAAAATACTTATTCTGCTATTCGGGACACCGGTCTAGCTAGTAAAATAAAAAAAGAAAGTTGATAAGACAACAAATACATTATGTCAAAAATAAAAATTTACCTTCGCGGAACCTCTCCACTAACACTTGAACTTTATGATATGGTATTAAAGTTCAAATTGACTTAAGTATTATTATTATACGAATATTTTGTATGAGCATATAGAAAAGTTGTTTTTAGACTTTTTCGCTCCTTTTTTTTTATTTTTCTCTCCGTAAGAACCATCCTCGTACTTCAAGGAATATTATTTTTAAAAAATCAGACAAATCGGTCAAGCCGTTTTCATGTCATGTCGTGACAACGGAAAACGGGTTTCATTTTTATATTTATATAGATTAGTATTTTATATTTTATGCAAAAAAAAATATTGAGATCTCAAATGGCAAAATGTAAATTAAAACTCCACGTGTTTTTGCTATCGAAGATATAAATTTAAAAAAATAAATTTATAATTTGTATTAATTTTCGATACTTTTAATATTTTAATGACAATTAAATTCATTAAATTCCTAAGATATCTTCCTTTTTCCCTGCCTCTAAGTCTCGGAAATCTAAAGTTTAAGATTTGTTTAAATATGAACAAGAGTTAAAAATTAGTTTGCCAAAGAAGTTTCACTTCTGACATGAATAGTGTGTACTTTGTACGCACGCATTTTTTTTTATTTTAATATTTAGAGGTGTGTAAGAATGAAAAAAAACTTCCAAAGTCTACCACGACAGTCTGTTCATATATGGACAGCCTATGAAACAAATAACGTGGCTTTCTATTGGTAAATTAATGATCCAAAGATTACCCCCTACTTTATATATCAATAGTTACCTGGCTGTAGGTATAGTTGACACTGTACTCTCCGTCATTTCCGTTGTGTCTGTTACATCCGTGGTTAATTCTTCTCTTCTTATTCTCAAAAAGCGTAAAATGTTGACATCTGTTTGATTCTCAGAGGATGTGATAGCATTCACGTTGCTCAACAGTTGCTTTATTGCGTCTGAAATCGATTTGTTTTTATAGAACATGGGGCAAACGGGCAAGAGGCTCACCTGATGTTAAGTGATACCTCCACCAATGGACACTTTCAATGCCAGAAGGCTCGCGAGTGAATTGCCGGCCTTTTATTTGCCGAAATATTTATTTCAGTTCTCTAACAATAAACTACAAGCTGCCTCCTTATTAGAATGTCAAAATCGTAAAATGACTGCTTCACGACTGATTTGAGCGCAACCGCCGCTGCGAAAACCGCTGTTAGAGTTCGAAAAGTGAGTTACAGAATCACAAGCCAGAACAGAGATCAGCCTGTGTCTGACATGTTTGGGCCTAAGGTTTCAAGGCGTTTAGCGTTTAATTTCCTAACCAATTCGACTTAGGGTCCTTCGAGAAAAGAACGTTCTAAAAAAGCATCATGCCTTTCAAACATTTCGCAGACTTAAAAGATAGACGGGGATTATTGCCAGTTTTTGGAGTTGGCAAAAAATTTCAACTTCATTCAATGCATGAAAGGTCTACCTTCAACATCAAGCAACTCTTGCCTGTTAAGCGTCTTCAGTGTCACCTTTGTGTTCATCGCCCTGGTGGTGGGGATAGGAATTTCTGTAACATTTATAAGACATCCTTGATTTGTTATTATTAAATCGTTTAGCAGTGCTGGCCTAGAGGCTTCAGCGTGTATATCATCCCTAAGGTCGTAGAACCCCGGCTGTGCACCAATGGACTCTCTATGTGCGCATTACATTCGCTCGGACGAAGGAAAACATCGTGAGGAATCGTGCCCTAGATCCAGCACAAAGGCGTGTGTCAGGCACAGGATCATTACCTACTTGCCTAATAGACAAATAGACAAATCATGAAACAGATATAGAAATCTGAGGTCCAGAACTAAAAATGTTGTAGCGCCACAGGCACAGAAGGCTACTTGTCAAACGCATTTCATTCCTTTTTAATACATAAATACTTTGCCAAAGTATTTGGAACGTTTGCGAATGTATTTTAATAGCGACTGAAGGATCGTGAGGCAACGCAACCAGTTTATTTATCAGAACGCATTTTATTCGTTTTAATATATAAATACTTTGCCAAAGTATACCAAATGTTAGCAAAGTATTTACTTATGTATCAATTACGTGATGTATTCGATTATACTTTGTCCAAAATATATAATAAGTAATATATATAAGTATTATAAATTTTAAATACAAGAACGAATTACAATTTTCCGCATCTTTAAGAATAAAAGAAAAACGTGGGTAGTGGTAAATGTAGAGGAATTTAAATTTAATAAATTGAGATCGGCCCGAATAAAGGCAAAAAAAATCATAAAAATTGGACCGTTTCGGAATTTCGGTTGCAGGTTGCTAACAAGTTCATGGCAAACGTTCGGGCGAGCATTCAAAAAAGTACTTCTTAAAAGTAATCGTTATTACGAATTTTAATAATATTCTTTCTAGATTTCTTATTTTTATTATTAATTCATCAGCGTTGTGCATATTGTGTAAAACGCGATATCAAAACTATGCCATAGAAATAAATCCCATTTACAATTTATTTATTACCGGCTCTCTATACCACCCATAAAGAAAGAGGTGTCATTGTGGACAGACTCCAGACTGCAACCACGTCGCTAGGCGCTAGTTTTCGAAAGTGAAGCTTTCAAATAAATCCCGAGAAGAGCGTCGCAGTTTCTCTTTGCCAGGGGCAACTCCGATGCTCTCGCTCAATCTCGGGAAAAATTTCGCCTCAAAAAAGAGGTAACTATACGGGAAAGGATGGCATTTCGTGGCAAAGGTCCGTCAAATACCTAGGAGTCACGCTCGATAGCGACATGTACTGCCGTTCGCAAGAAGGCCTCTTTTGTCCTCTCCCGCCTCTATTTCCTCCTGAAATTGTATTCGTTTTTACAACAAACTCCCAAGCAAAATTAGAGAATTATCACTGAATAAATTCAAAGCCCTCGTTAAACGTAAGTTAATCAATAAAGCTTTTTATAAATTCGACGAATATAATAAATGATCCTAATCCTTGGGATCGATTTGCTCCAGTTCAAACAATTTGTATGACTCAAAACTTAGCGATTAAAAAGGGTGGCGGAAACTTTCTTGCCAGTTCTTCTTGCCCGCTCTACGCCCTTGACTTGCGAACTGGATGTAAATGTAAAATTTGTTTAACTTCTTTTCTGACGTTCATAAGTGTACTTGTATGTACCTATATGAATAACGTTATTTTGACTTTGAGCTACGCTCTCCTAAACATTCCGAGCAGACCTAAAGGGCCTTAAGGCCAACAGAGGGGTCACAGGCGCAAACTTAAACCTTAAATGAACCCTACGGGCCAAGACTTATATTATTTATTTTTTGACAGGGGCTACTAGCTAAAGTGCAAGATGACTCCATAGAGAAGGCTGTTGAAGACGCCATAGATGTTGGATACCGACACATAGACACTGCTGCTCTCTACAACACAGAGCCACAGGTATAGACTAGATAATTGTACTAAAATATACATATATTAGAAATGTATTAAACTATTATTTTGCTTGAACATACGAAAAATACCGTAGAGCAAGTGGACTGTGAAATGTGTGTAAAAATTCATATCTATTAAATATCTGTAGAATAAAATATGTAGTGTATGTATTAGATCCCTAAGCCTTACAGATGTAAATACCCAATACCCAAACCACCAAGAGACAGGAAACAGATGGAGCCTTATAGGTAGGATGAAAGTTTCAAGGTGGAGGGGTTGCCACTTTGAGAGGAAGCGAGAAATTAATAACACAGAGCAATAAAATTGTTTTAAAACATCTTAATAACCACTTACACCTATTCACACACATAATTCTCGTGGGCTGTTGGAGTATCGGAGTATTCTAAAATTTTGAATAATCACGTGACATACATTATAGCTTCTAAAAACTTACACATTAATTACATACAAATAAGTGATTAAAATATAATATGTATATATATATATTGACAGGAATGCGATAACACTTGAAATGTTTAATGTCTAAAGAACTTTAAACTAACACTCCTCACGGTGTTAAAGAATTGTATTTGATATTGACCAAAATCTGCCTAAAAGTGATTTTAGTCTGTAAAAATGTTTTATAAACCTTGTACATGCCCTAAATATATAAATATAGGAATAAACTAAAAATAAAATAGTGTTATGGAAAAAAATTAAAATAATCAATGTAAACTTGTTATATCAGACTATGCCATCAATGCCACATCTAGTAAAAACTCAAATTCGTACATCCGTGTTTTGCTTGGTTGACTGATCAAGTTTATTATGTCTACCCACATTTTTGGTGCTGTTCTGTTTTGTTATTTTATATATGTACCTACATCTGTGCGCTCTAATTTCTAATTTTTAATCTTAGTTTTAAATATGTGTTTCTCAGTAAGTGAATTTTGTATGCAATTCTTATGAGAAATAAAGTTATTCTTAAACCTAAACATACATTATACAAAAAGAAATGTATAAATAATTTCACTACTCTAAGATGCGGCCCTTGTCCGGGAGAAGGCGTCCTCCAACGTTTTCTACACAATTTTTTTCTTCCTCTAACTTGTAAATAATCATTATTAAAAAGTATACGTCAGTGACACATAACGGTCACAGATTAGTGGAATCGAGCAAATTAATTACTGTCTTCTAGTTTAATTTCTTCGGAGACTGTTTTTGATCGAAATATATTTGTGTAATTTAGGAATTAACACTGGAGCGAAGCCATCTTGTGTTCCGCGTTAATTTACATTTAAATAAATGAATTTTTCTTTTATCTCTTTCTGTCTAGATATCTGTGTGCCCTTTTTTGGCAAAGGCTCCCCAAATCCGGCCATTCCTGTACTGAGCCACTCTCTGCCATGTTCCTGCTGTTTCCTTGATCTATCCAGTTTCTTAATTGTCTTTTGTTTTGTTTATTGGACACCAGTTTAGTACTTGCTCCAATTTTCTGTTCCTCTTGCCACGTGCCCCGCCCATTACCCGATTATTTCATTTCTTTTCGGTTTTTTAAAGCTTGTAAAAGCCAGTTTAAAAACGAATTTAGCGTTAAACGCTTTAAACTTCTAATCTAAATAACGCATCTGCGTAAATGATATTAAACGAAACGTCATTTGAAACATATTTAGAAAATTTTATATTTCCGTTACATATGACCATACTTACCATACAATGCCAAAACAAACTCACCCATCCGTGCGCTGAGCTTTAGATAACTAACGTCCATCACACATGTTAAGGTTTGCCAGGAGGCCCACCTGATGTTAAATACCGCCCATAACACTCACATTGCCAGAAAGTAAGTGCGTTGCCGGCCTTTGAAGAATTGGTACGTTTTTGAAGGACCCTTAGTCGAATTGGTTCGGAAATAATTTAATGAGCTGGTTCCACATAGTGACGGACAAACACCTGCGGCTGATAATAATCCACCTTGACACCTGTTCCACAACACAACGCTTTTTAAGGCAATTTCTGCCACACCACATCTTTGTGGAACCAGCTGCCTGTAGGGGTATTACCGAACTGACTTAGGAGAGCGTATCATTCCCTGAAAGGTGGGAAACACACCCCTGGGGTTGAAGCTGTCCATGGGCGGCTGTTATCGCTTCATTCAAAGTGCGTTTCGCTTCCGGTTTCGGCCTGCTTTTTGCCTCCTGACCCATGAAAAAGATTATGCATTTATAAGCTCAGAGACCTCATCATACTGAATATGAAGAGGCAACTATTTAGGGGTTAATCCAGCTCGCTGGCGCATCCACACCCGCACAACCAAACATTGAAGACGCACACAAGAGAAATATGTAAAGAACTATATATTTTTATTTGCAGGTTGGTCGAGGGATTCATAAGAAAATAGCGGACGGTGCCCTCACAAGAGAGGAGATTTTTGTCACTACGAAGGTATGTTATAACTATTGTAGCTGTTAAGAGGCTGGAGGTTTGATCTCTCCTGCCTCATTCCAACACCGTACGAGTCGTGTTAATTCATCAGCATCACCTTGATGGTTGGATCTCTTCAACAGTCCGCACTCTCTCTTGCGAACTGGTGAACTGAGGAATCGACTCCCGGTGTTTCCCTGGAAGGCCACACCGCACCTACTAATGGGTGTCCATGGGCTGCAATGACTGCCAACGTTTGCCACACCACCTCTCTCTCTCTCTCTAAACACTCAGTCTTATTATAATGCATATTTTATTATAATAATAATTATTTATAATAATAATAAATGATTCTAGATACTTTTACACTTAAACACACTTCTATCATCTCATTCTTTTTAAATACCAGTGTGCCATTTGGGCTGCTCCAAATCCCTCATTTGCCTGCACTGTGCCACTCTCCTTCTATTTCCTTGATATATCCACCTTCTGAATTCTCTTCGTGCCTTGGGCATAACCAATTCCAGAAGTGTCTGATTGTCATTGTAACATGTGTGATGTGAGAGAGAGAGAAAATAAAATAAATAAAAATAGTTTTTATTGAGTTTAGTAGATGAAAATAACTCACCTAATAGTAAAATCGACATAAAAATCGAATAAAATAACTTTTGGAGGTCACATTCGCATAAGGCCGGAGTACTTTTGGGGACCTTGGCTTGGGTTAGATAAGGGTAAAAAACAATAACTTGTAACATTTAAGTTCCTATAATAACTAATAATAAGTAATCAAGAGACATGGACAAAATATGTATTTAAGAGAAGGCAAAACGAAGTGGGCACGCCAAGTAAAAAGATGGGCAGATGGACTGCCGGAGAGATGGAACAGGCTAGCTCATAGAGCAGAATGGATTAAAATATCCTATATATAGGCCTATCAGAAGACCTGACCAGTTTGCTAAAAAACAAAATTGTTTTCCTACCAATTAATTGGTTTATTCGCAATGACCTCCATGGGGACCTTAATGACGTCTCCAAAATAATTAAAATGATTGCTGGAGCCGTCGAACTATCTCCTATCAAGTGAATGTCGAGGCTATTGAACTTGACACCAAGGGCCTAGTTAGGCGATTAAAAAGACAAAACCATTCCAATAAGCGTTAGTGCTCGTTGGTCTCAAGTGATAAGTGGTATGTATAAAGGAAACCAGAGAGAATTTATTTAAAAAAATATTTCAGCTCTGGAACGACCAGCATGCAAAGGAAAAAGTGGTGCCAGCTTTGAAGCACTCGCTTGAACAGCTCAATATGAGCTATGTGGACCTGTATCTCATACATTTCCCGGTTGGAACTATTGTAAGTATCACCTTTGACTAAAATAAATTACTTTTAAAAATAATACTTTCTCTCTCTTCAGTCGGTAGCTCATGTCTGATCATCGTGGTCAGCAAGGAAACATCTAGACTATTTGTTTCCACCGGTTTCTGTCCAGCGCCTCTCATATCAGTGTATAGTTTTTAGGACGATATGTCTTTCTTCATCGGTCCATCTGGTTGGTGAACGGCTGCGTGATCTTTTGCCTTCTGTGTCACCAACCACCATTGGTTTCTCCAAGTTCTTTACACCTCTGCGTCGTCTTTGTGTGGTCGAAAAATTTATTATAACGACTCCAAGTCTTCGTCAACCGCTCTCTTCACCGTATTCTGGGTATCTACGGCTCGAGTAGATCTCTAACGAGGCTATACACGCCGAAGAGATTCCAATTATACCCCCAATCAGGCGCTTGATTGGAACCCACAAGGAAAGCGGAAGCGTAGCCGTCCCAAGAAAGACTGGCGTCGTACAGTTGCAGATGAGGCAAAGAAAGCCAGAAAGACTTAGAGCCAGGTGAGATATGAGGCATAAGCCTGAACACAATTGAGACTCACTGTGGACCTTCTCTGCCCCATCACAGGGGTTATAGGACATTAAGTCATGTATTTATTATATATCTTTCGACATTATCGAATTGCTAAGCCAATACTGTTACGATAATGTCTGTATTTTTGTAAATAAACAAATGTTATTGTACTCTAGTATTCGTTATCCAAGTCCTGTTGTTACAGAGCAAATTTACACCAGATTTAACGGACTACCTGGAGACGTGGTATGGAATGATTGAAGCCCAGAAACAGGGTCTCACGAGGTCTATCGGAGTCTCCAATTTCAACCAAGATATGATCGAGAGACTCGTCAGAGAGACTGGTGTTGTTCCGGCAGTCTTACAAGTCGAGGTATATATAAAGGAGTTCCTTTTTTTTAAATTTAACAGGAGGCTCGACTGATGTTAAGTGAAACCGCCGCTTTTTGTACATTTTGCGTACAAAAATCTATCTATTTCTTTCGGCTTTCTGTGCCTACTAACCTTAATTCAGGAATTCGATTCAGGAATATACTCATATCATCATATATCATGGATTCATACTAGCTATTAACCTTCACAGATACATCTAAACCTTCAACAACCATCACTTCTGGAGTTCTGTCGACAGCGTGGTATAGCTGTTATGGGTTATACGCCATTCGGGCCCCTATTCCCCGGTAAAGCCAGCCCAGGTGCCCCTCCGCCGCGCGTCGACGATACTGCCCTGGTTGAAATGGCTCGGAAGTATAAGAAAACTGTACCCCAAGTTGTATTAAGATATCTGGTGAGTGGAACACGGTGTTTTGCTGCATTCTTTGATAATTTATATTTCATAGAAAAGTAGGTGATCAGCCTTCTGTGCCTGACACATGTCTAAGGCGTGCCTTACGGTGTTTTCCTTCATACGAGCGAGTGTTAAATGCACACAAAGGAAGTCCATGGTCAGCCAGTTCTACGACCTCAAGGATGCGTGAGTGATGAGTTTAGTCTGTGATAAGCTAAAATACTCTGGCTATATAGAAGAGAAAACCTAGTATTTATAATGTATAAATCGCTTTTTCAGTATGAACTGGGTGTGGTACCAATACCGAAGTCAGTGAAACGTTCCCGCATACAACAGAACATCGAGATATTCGACTTCGCAATAGAGGAGGCGGATAAGCGACTCCTGCGCAGCTACGACGCGAACTATCGCCTAACATCTATGCCGTTTTGGAAGAACCATCCTTACTACCCATTTCACTCCTAAAATGCGTTTTTAATTAAATAAAGCGTTTACAAAACAATTTATTCTCTGTTTTTAAAGCTTGCGACCACGCAATTTCTATCCCTCTTCTTCCGCTCTTCACAAACACCTTGTTCCGCAGATCATTCCTCCATTGAAAGGGAAAAGGAGACATGTCAGGTACATGTCTCCTTTTCCCTTTCCATCTCAGGACTTCCATAAAGTAGTGAATCTTGTTACATTTTACATTATCACATTATTTTATATTTTACATTATATCGTCGCGAGTGTTGAATTCATGAGAGATTTCGGTTCCTATCCTGAAAACCGATATATAAAATCATATAAATAAAATCCGATTGCAACCTTTATATGGGACCTATTCAAATCTGAATCAATTGACACCTCAATCATCCAAATCGGTCCACAGGTGTAGGAGTTATGCACATACAAAAAAGAACTAACTAAAAATATGTCGGATAAATTAAAAGTTCAATTAAACATTCATGTTATATGATTTATATTCACGATTTGGTACATTTCAGAGATTAGATAATATATTTGCGGGAAACTTGATAATGTATTAATATTAATTTTGATAATGTATATTAAAATGAGTTGGCCTAATGGCTTCAGCGTGCAACTCTCATCCCTGAGTTCGTAGAACCCCGGCTGTGCACCAATGGATGGAGGAAAACATCGTGAGGAATCGTGCCTTAGATCCAAAAAGTCGACATGTGTTAGGCACAGGAACCTAATCACCAACATGTCTATTAGATCGAGATCACGAAACAGACACAGAAATCTGAGGCCCAGACCTAAAAAAGTTGTAGCGCCACTGATTTATTATTTATTTTTTTACTTATTATAAATAAACTCCTTTAAATGTATCAATTTTTAATCAAATAAAAGGCAGTATTTTATATATTTATTTTTGACAGACATTATCAGCCATACAATTATGTCTGAACGCAGCATAACACCACCGTTACACCAACTTCCAGTGCAGACACAGGCGTGAAATCTTGCGAACAGCGATACGCCCCTCGAAAGTGGGACCAAAGTGGCCATGGGGCTCACGATACAGCCGTTATCCACGCTCTGAAAAAATAAAATATAAATCACAAAATGCTAATGCGTTTGTACCTTGACACACTAAAAAGATAATGAAATTTTTTTATATGCAAGGAAAAATTTAATTCTGACATTTTTACATTTAAAAAAAACATTAAATCGGATAAATCATAAGTTATGATACATTCAGGACAATACGATGTTATCGGAGATTAGATTTTACAAAGTCAAAATCTTTTTTTTTTTTCAGGAAAAATAATAGGAGGTAATGCTATTAATGCTAGGATACTAAGTACATTACATATGTGTATATATCAAATAAACGAATAAGAAGTTATTTCAGGAAAGTCAAATTAGGTAAACGAGTATTACTAAAATTTCGCAGACAATAATTTCCGTAGAAGAAGGACAACCTCGTATTTTTTAAATAAAATGTTAAGCAAAACATTTGAAAAAATTACAATTAAAAATTACATCACCCATGGCAGTTTTAAGTTTGATAAATCTTATAAATACGAGTAGTATACAGTTATTCATGACCCCACGCAAAAGTTGCAACTAACTAAATTTAATTAAACTTAAAAAAAATACAGTGTCTCTTATAGTAACGAGCGCCATGTGCTAAATGTTATCTATGACATTTATTTCCAATGGAGGAGAAACGCGAGGCTAATTGCAGATGTCGCTATCATCGCTTGACCCATTACAATACGCTGTCAATTTTCAGCATTTCTTACGTAAATCTTAGATACGATTTAGTGAATCTTAAAAGGTGTTTACAAAATATGAAAACTCCTGAATAATGAATTCGATTAAAAGGAACAAATGCAGATCTTGTCACGAGGTAATCACATTGGATATTTTTCAATATTCATTTTTAAAAAATTATGAGGAAAGGGATGAAGAATTTTATCAATCATATCTTAAAAGTATTGGACAAATTTTATGTGGTATATTTTAAAAAGGCCCTACTTAATAAATATATTTATAAGAATTACTTTGAAACAATAAAACCCATTGATTACTTTGTACTTTTATTTTACAATTCCTTCTTTAAAATAACATAGCATAACACAATTTAATCCAAGGTCAGCCATTATTGCATATTGTTCATCACTAACAGCTAAAAGGGAACTTCTGTCAGTTATTTGGCGGTCACTGGTAGATCCTGCATGTCCATCTTAAAAATAACGATATCAGGCCACCAGGTGTAGCGCCCACCAAGAATTTTATAGTGTTCGTAGCTACTAAATGTTGCTTGTTGTGCTTTTGTTTTTTTTTTGGTTTTGATATGGGTATATCTGTACTATCTATTATCACTCTGGTAGCTGGATGATATTGCTTAAATCAATCTGCCACCTGGCATCAACCAGTGAACGACTAGGCCAAATATGTAATGACTAATGACGTGGCTGCCCCTAAAATTATATTATTAAGATACTTGCTGTGGTAGTGGGTTTCTTCCAGGAAAACAGTTGGGATTGCAGTCTTTTTCAAATATCTATGAACTTAAACCTAAAATGCACGCATAATAATTAGTGCTTATTACATACCCAAGTACCCATACCATATACATAATTTAAAAGTAGTTTATGCAAACCTGTAGAGGATCTTATGCCTTCAAAATCAGATTCAATAAAATATTCCGAACATAACATTTATATCTTTGAAGTTACGTCTTTTCAGAGCTTTTTCCCAGAGTCTTCTTATGCGTAAATCCTTAGGAAAAATGTGATTTCCATTATTATTACAACCGATTGCTGCGAAACGAGGTATTTTTGAAAAAAAAAAAGGTTTTAACTTATTTTATAATTATGAAGTATGGGATTTGACGTCTGTTTACATTTATTATGAGTCAAGCGATACCAGCGCTACTAGCGGCAAAGTTTGGCAGTTTTCTTCTCCATTTATTTAGCGCCATATTACCAGCGCCAACAACTAATGAACTAACTAAACTACCTCACATCCAGCTTCATCGTTCTACTTTTGATTCGCGTCATCATTCGGTCAAATAACGAACTTCAATAAGTCTACAACTGTGGGCATCTCTCGACAATATATTATTATAGTACAATCTAAATTCTAACGCGTGTGAATAAATTTGAATCACGCCATCTATTGCGCAAGCTAAGAACTAGGTACATTTCTTCTTTCTAGGACACTTCTAGCTTTTGTGATGATTTTAGCGAACGAATTACTAATTCGTATATGCAACTGAGTTTCATCAATCCAGACATAAAATTCCACCCGTATCACCCGCACGTTTGTTGTTCCGTTAGCTTTTTTGAGGCACTACTAATGTAGAACCAGCTGCCCACTGAGGTTTTTCCGAACTAATTTGACTTAGGCTCCTTCAAGAGCGTACCAATTCCTAAAAATCACTTAACATCAGGTGAGTCTCCTGCCTGTTTGTCCCCAGTTTTATAAAAGAACCAAAAAACACGTCCATTACACGACCGTCTAAACAAAACCTTTGTCTTAAACTTGACTAATCGTTCGAGTAATTAACGCGCCCGCTATTGAGACTACAACTTCCAAGATGGCGGCCTGTCAAATTTGACATTTACAAGTTCGCGCGCAATGGCTACAGAGTAATGATTTTAAATGGTTATGGTCTCGAATTAAGCTATTGAATTTTACAGGGATTATAATTACCTAACAAAAATCATATTATAGTAGAGTAAAGCCAGAGAAAGAGGCTTTTTAACGGAAGTAGGATTTGATGTTGACAAGTGTTTACAGTTTATGGAAGTCCAAAGATAAATCAAACCGCTGAACTAAACGCATGAATAAAAACCGCATTTTATGTGATAGTTTTGAGGTTATCATTTTGTTTATACTACACGTCGGAAATATCTGCGAACCTCGCTGGAATGCGCTTCCCCGCACCCCGCCCCGTTTTCGCCTATCCAGTACCGTTGCCAACGCAATCGCCGACGCACGTGTATTATTCTTTAATCGCATTTTAGTGTTTATTGTTTCTCTGTAAATTTGTAAATAATTTGAATTTTAAATAATGTAAATAATAAGTATTTGTAAATTTCAAGTAGGTACGAGTATCAATAAAAATAAGTACACAAATAAAATATTTTTTATTTTTACATCTTCAATTTTTTTGCTATCTCTCCAGTTTGTATGACGTCATTAAGCCAGGTTCGCAGATATTTCGATTGAGTAATACATACTAATATTAACAACTTTGTGAGGTTGTAAAGGGTGATCTACTGAAGTGATTTTGAATTTTTTTTTATCACTAGAAAGCAATAGTGAGTAATAGATATATGAACCCGAAAATAAAAAGAACCGTGGTAGAAAAAACAGTCGAACGAAAACGTTCTTACAAACCCTGCCTTCTATGAGTTCTAGAGAAATAGGAGCTTGATAATGCCTACAAGAATGTCTCTTATAAAAACATGTGTAACTCAAAAACCACTGCATGGATTTTTATACAGTCTTCACCAATATATAGAACGATTCCTAAGGAAGAGTCTTTCAAATGCAGTGCTTTCCTATACGTATACTTAGTAGTGAATAGTTTAATAGTTTTATTCAACTTTGATTCTGTTCCCTTTGGAGTAGTGGTGATTTCGTTACGAATAATCGCAATACAGGGAGGAATTGCGAGTATTAAAGGGTCTGCCACAGGGAGCATTTTTAAGTACAATAATTATTATGTATATAAGAATATTGTAAACAATGTAAAGTTATATATTTATCAATGTTTATTACTATGAATAATATATTTTTATAATTAATTAGCTGCCCCGCGAACTTCTTTTATTATTTTTTTATTTCCTTAGAAGCTACAGATTTGCTAAAACCCTTTAGAGACTGTTCACTTCCGGAAAAAAACTAAATAACAAACATTACAAAAACCTTCATCAGAGTTCAAGGAATAAATAAAATTACCCGAATTGGTCCAGTCTTCGAATTTTGATGACGATATTAATTTATTTTAGAGAAAACCCTTAGAAGGCTGATCACCTACTTGCCTATTAAGCAGAAATCGCAGTTCATAATGATTGTCTTCTTCTTAATAGGCAAACCTTTCTTCTAACACATTGAATTCCATTCAAACACACGAACCCACTTCTTTTTTTTCTTTTTTTTAATATGGCTCTGGCACGGTTTGTGCATTAGCCAGCGTCATGTATAAGATTTTTATAATTCTTGCTTTTGCCTTAGAAATTCGACCATGTCCTCCATGTACGGAGAACAAATTTAAATTAAATTAAAACTTGCCCTCGAACCGGGAATCGAACCCGGTACCCCTCACCTAGCTGCCACTTAATAAGACCGCTAGGCTATGGGGCCCCTAAACCCACTACTTAAAAACCTATGATTGTATTAATAGTTGTGTTTTAATGCATTTCCACCCCCGAAAGAGACAAGGGTGTGTCGACCCACCAGAATTTCTGATATTCAGGGACTGGCATTACCCACTAAAACCACCAAGGATAGGACGTTCCGGGGTCATAATGGCGCTCTACTGGGGCAGGTCCTACCCTTAGAAAGAAGTTACTGGGCTTCAGGGTCATTCTAGAGCAGGTGCTACTTCTAGCAAGTAGTTACTGTCACAGGATTTTTTTACAATTGCACAACCACTGGGCTGGGTGGGAATGATCCAAAGTCTAATTTAAATTATATTGGGTTAACTGGGGTCGCGGAATTAGCTCCGGATAGCGGAAAATCTTATTAAGGCGATATAGGGCATAAGCTGAAGCGATTCATGTATAATACAGCACTTGGAAATAAATATTAAATTAAAAAATACTTCCTTATAATAAGGGGAGAACGGAAGTATAATTTCCGGCCTAATTGTAAACCCCACCTGCACGCGCGATCCTGGTGTTGATACGAGTAATAAGGCACTGGCGACCTTTTAAAGATGCGAAGAATCCCCAGGTGTAATAGAACTTTCAGCACAGGAACATGGAATGTGAGAAGTCTAAAGCATGACTAACATTTTGCTTTCTAAGTCTGTTTGTGTCTGAACTCCCAAAAATTATAATATTTTCTGCTGTCCTTTCCCTGTGACTGCAGTTATAACCCATAGGTCTTGGCTCCAAATTGCATCCATTTCTCAGTAGAGCATCATTAATTTATGGGTATAATGCAGTTTTCCTCACGGTGTTTGCCTTCACCATCGGACAGGATGGTAAGATGGTTATGATGGTCAGAGCCCATGGTTATGATACCACCACCCATGGATCCTCTCAATTGCAGACGGCTCGCGAGTGCGTTGCCGGCCCATTAGAATTGTTGTCGAGCTTGACGCGAGGACTGTTGGGCTGTCTACTTTCAAAGCTGCTATTCAGAGGGGTGGCGAGACCCTACCCACTAAAACATCTCGCGCCTCTCGCCCTTAATTGGCCTTTGGGGTTCTCCAAAATAAGCCAAGTTCTCATTTCAAGGACCGTCATGCTTGCTTAAATGTCATTGCTTGGGCGGCACATGAATTCTTAAGTTATTGTTCGGAAAGTAACCGAACACCTTGTAAAATAGCATAAGTACATATAGTTAGATCGCCGCCTGCGCGCGACGCTTTTCTATAACATCAGTGTATCATCAACCATCACCGCGATCACTCATTAAATTAGTTTTTAAGAGCAAAGCAATCTTTTATTTAAATATCATTAAAGTGTTTTGGCAGCAGCCCGAACATTTTTGGTCCTTCGAGCCTCCGTACAGGCGGGACCTGGAACGCGAGTTTTCGTGAAAGTTTCGTGTGTACGAAGTGCTAGCACCATTACATTAAATCATCAAGTGCGGTGAGCTGAACCAGCTCCCACACAGCATACATCAATTCTGGTTCGGCAAGCTAGCAGGCTTGCTACCAGGGATAGCAGCATCAGCATCAGCATTCGTGAGGTGGCCAGGCAGGCTAACCACACAACAGCATCATTACCTGTGGGCGAGCCAGGCAGGCTTGCTACGCAGCAGCATACAGCAGCAGCATACAGCATCGACAGCACCGCGCGGGTTCGAGCAACAGCACAACAGTAACAGCATATCAAGTGAGATCTTTCCATATTACTGTTTAATCCAGCATGAATCTCGATAATCTTATTGAAAAACAAAAAACAACCTTTGAGGCTCTCGAGTCGTTACAAAGAAATATTAAAAAAGACCCCGCGGAAAGAAAGTCGCGACCGGACTATGCTAGGCGTAAGTTAGCTAATCTGGAAGACCTGTGGTCTGACTTTCAACAAAATCACATACAGTTGTGTACCTACGATGAAATCAAACAGCATCCGTACATTATCAATTCCGAATATCAATTGGCAACAACTTTGTATGAATCTACAAAGGAATTAATCAAGCAGATACAAGCAAGAGGTTCTGTCCAACAGCCTATATTAGAAAAGGCATCTATTTCTGGTGTAAGGGATCGGGCAGCCTCTCCACTGTCAGCTAATAAGCCAGCGGCAACCATCGTGACTCCAGACGCAGCAGCACAGCATAATCAAGGTTATCAGCCTAGTCAACAGCAAACATCGTCTAATATCACAGATGAATTAGCACAGCAAGTAGAACCCCCGAAATCCAACGGAAAACTTCGGGAGCTCCTTAGAAAGCAGATGTCGAACTTCAAAGCGTTCGAAAGAACCGTCAGCAACATAGATTTAAGTAGCATGTCCGAAAAATGGGAGTTTGAATACACCCTAAAATCATTAGAGCAGCGCTGGTCAGCTATAGACTCTCTTCACTGGGAGGTCGACATGTACCAAGAAGGTGAGGATGAGGTATATCAAAGCATATTTTCTAAGCATGAACGAACATACAACGAGTACATCAAATCAATCAACAGCAAATTATGGTCCGTTGCACATCGCGAGTATTCTACGCCCAAAATGGATATTCCAGTTTTTACGGGTAACTACCAGCACTGGACCTCATTCAAGGACCTTTTCCTAGAAACAATCGACCGCAACCCGTCCTTATCAAATGCACAAAAAATGCAGTTTTTGAAGAGCAAGGTAAAAGGTGAAGCTGAAAATTTAATTCGTCACCTACAAATCAGTTCCGAAAACTACTACATATGTTGGGAAATTCTAAATAACAGATATAATAATCAAAGATTAATATTCACATCACACATGAATATCCTGTTCAGTCTCCCAACCATGCAGCAGCAGTCATTGATCCAGATCAAGAGGATGCATGACACAGCAGTCGAGGTACTTAATGCTATAAAGAACCTAGGTGTCAACATAATCACCTGGGACCCCATCATAGTTCATATCTTATCACAAAAACTCGACACAGAGACCCATGCAGATTACATTGAATCAGTCAAAAATCCCCGGGAATTGCCTATTTTACGAGAGTTTATCGACTTCTTAGAATTGAAATTCATTACCCTAGAATCGTCTCGCAGAAAACAAGACTTTTCGACTCAAAAAACAAATCAAGGGACTCAACAAACTTATTATCAAAATCGAAAACAGCATTTTGAACACCAAACATCAAACAAAACTTTCCACCGCGTCCCATCATGAAAGCGCTTCACGTATCTACGGGTATCATATGTCCATTATGTTCCCAGGCACACGGCATATTCCAATGCAATAATTTCTTGCAAATGCCGTGCGAATTGAAACTTAAAACCGTGCAAAAGTTACAACTCTGTGCAAACTGTTTGTATTCTCATAAAAATAATAAATGTTATTCAATAAAACGATGTCGTACATGTAATGAAAATCATAACAGCCTGTTACATGACGCCTTTAGCAAGCAAAAACCAACCATATCAACCACAAGTACTTCGAAGTCTCACGTTCAACCATATAGCAACGCAGCAACTACGCCCCATGCAGCCGTGGGAAAGGCAACCGAAGTTCTCTTAGCGACCGCAGAAGTCAAAATCATGGCAATCGATGGTTCACAGCAAATAATGAGAGTCCTGGTTGACCAAGGATCCCAGATATCATTAATTTCGGAAAAGGCTGCTCAATCATTAGGTTTACAACGGCAAAAATGCAACGGCTCTATCTTTGGAGTCGGTCAAAAGCAGAATAATTGCAAAGGCATGCTCACTATCAAGTGCGCGTCTGTCAACGATGATTACTCATTCGAAACCGAAGTTTTAATTATAAACAACTTAATCAAAAGCTTGCCGAATCACAGCTTCGATAGACCGTTTCTACCGTATTTAGATAACATAAAATTAGCGGACCCTAATTATAATATGAGTAGACCAATCGATCTACTATTCGGAGCGGATGTCTACGCATCTATAATCTTAAACGGGATAGTCAAGGGCGAACATCAATCACAACCAATAGCACAACAAACGCGCCTTGGCTGGATTCTCTGCGGAAACATGCCCCAATCATTTCACTGCAACGTTGTACTCAGCAACTTCGAAGACCTGAAACAATTTTGGGAGATCGAGGGTATAACGGAGGAGTATTCAATGTCCACAGATGATCAACATTGTATTGACTTTTACAAGCAAACAACAAAAAGACTCGAAGACGGACGGTACCAGGTCAGGTTACCAATGACAGAAAATTTTGAAGAGAAACTAGGAGAGTCTAAACACATAGCAATAGCACAATATCGAAACATAGAAAAGAAACTAGCAAAGGATCCTAATTTGGCAACAAGTTACAAACAATTTATGCAGGAATATCTAGACTTAGGTCATATGACACCTTGTATATACATGTATAACGAAAGGGCTTCCCCGGAATGTTATCTCCCGCACCACGGCGTGCAGCGTGCCGACGCGAGCAAATTCCTACGCGTTGTTTACAGTGGGTCAGCAAAGACGTCGTCTGGGTTCAGTCTTAATGATTTAATGTACAAAGGTCCGAATTTACAAAAAGACTTGCAATCACTAATTTTATCATGGAGACAATATAAAGTCGGCTTCGTCGCCGACATAGAAAAAATGTTTCGGAAAATTTTATTAGATAAAACCGATCAAAATCTTCAAAAAATTGTATGGAGGAATTCACCTGAGGAACCTATCAAATCCTATCACCTTACGACCGTAAGTTATGGGACCAGGGCAGCCCCGTTCCTGGCTATGATGACGCTTAAGCAGTTAGCAGCCGATGAACGCGAACGTTTTCCGAAAGCAGCGAAAATTCTAGAAAATCAATTCTATATGGATGATCTGGTAAGCGGAGCACATTCTATAGAAGAAGCAAAACAGATTGTAACACAGCTGGATCAGTTATTAAAATCAGGCGGATTCTTGCTGAGAAAATGGACATCTAATACAGCAAACATTCTAGAAGACCTGGACACAGAGCAGACAGAGCAAATATTCAATTTCAAATCAGAAAACTCAATCAAAACCCTTGGGCTAGGGTGGTCTCCAGGCGACGACGCATTTACTTTCGAGTGCAGACTGTCCAAGGAACCAATATCAAAATTAACAAAGCGGAAGTTGCTATCAGAAATATCAAAGGTGTTTGATCCGTTGGGCTGGCTAGCGCCAGTCGTTACGAAACTCAAGCTACTTTTCCAAAAAGTTTGGATAGAAGTCAAAGAATGGGAAGACGAAGTATCAGCTGAAAGTTTAACAGAGTGGATAAAAATCAGAACAGACCTGGAAAACATCAACCAATGCACAGTTCCAAGATGGATCGGAAGCGGTGAGAAAGGCGTCATCGAGCTTACCGGGTACTGTGACTCATCTGAAAAGGCATTAGCATGTGTAGTATATGCACGAACAAGCGATGAATCGCAAAGAATATTAGTAGCAGCCAAAACAAAGTTGGTACCCACTGATAAGACTATCACGTTACCACGACTGGAACTTAGTGCAGCTGACCTACTCTCGAAGTTATTGGGGAAAATTGTAGAGAGCTTAGTAGGTCACTCAATCAAAATATCAGCATACAGCGACTCTATGATCGTTCTTGGGTGGCTTCACGGAGACCCTGGAAAATGGAAAATATTCGTATCAAACCGAGTTAAATCAATCACAAAGAACATACCGGCCGAATGTTGGAGATACGTCAAGACCGATCAAAATCCTGCTGACGCAGCCAGCAGAGGTATCTACACAACTCAGCTGGTTAAGCATAAATTATGGTGGCACGGGCCGCCAAATAATGAAGATAAAGAATCTAATATCAAAACATATACTACAGAAGAGGAGTTACGTAATAAAATACACACCAACGTCATTCAGGCTAACAACGAGCAAAAAAGCACATATAAACAAAACATCATAACAGATTTATTAGCAAAACACAGCTCTATAAGAAAGGCCAGACGGGTGTTGGCTTGGATATTACGGGCAACTAAAATTCTCTTGTCTTTAAAAGCAAAGAAACTACCAAGCTATTTAACGCCGCACGAGCTACAAAATGCAAGTCGGTTGATCATTATCAATGAGCAAAGATCCGCATTCGCAAGCGATATAGAGCATTATCGCGAACATAAACGTGTGCAAAGTAAAAGCAAATTATTACCTTTGACACCGCACCTGGACAAGTCAGGAATCCTTAGAGTTGGCGGAAGATTATCAAAAGCAAACATAGATCCTGAGATGAAGCACCCAGCAATCATACCCCACGAAGGGCGTCTCACGACCTTACTGATAGCAGAAGCACATGAACTAACTTATCATGGTGGGCCAAGACTTACTGTGACATGTTTAAGAAAGAAGTACTGGATCATAAGAGGGTACAGTGCCACCAAAAAATATTTGAGATCATGCGTAACCTGCAAACGACACGATCCTGTGTTGGGCCAACAACTGATGGCTGACCTCCCCGAAGCAAGGGTCAACGAGGCACCCCCATTCTATCATACAGGAGTGGACTACACGGGGTTCGTAGAAGCAAAAGCAAGTAGAGGTAGAAGCATTCGAACTACTAAAGCATACATAGCAGTGTTCGTTTGTATGGTCACTAAAGCAGTACACCTAGAGTTGGTGTCTGACCTAAGCAGTGAGGCATTTCTGGCGGCTCTTAGGAGAATGGCTTCAAGGAGAAACGCGCCCCGGCATATCTATTCCGATCAAGGAACTAACTTTATTAAAGCAAACAGAATATTACAAGAGGAAATAGAAGAATTTCAAAGCATGTTCAACGATAGTTTTTTCTCCGAGGTATCTGAAATGAAAATCGACTGGCACTTTAACGCCGCCACCTGGGCGAGTGCCGGAGGACTGTGGGAAAGAGCAGTACGTAGCCTCAAACATCACCTAAAAAGAGTTATAGGGCAGCAGAAACTTACCTTTGAAGAGTACTCCACTCTTCTATCACAGCTAGAAGCACAGCAGAAGTTAAACTCTAGGCCGCTCTGCGCGTTAACAGAAGATGCGGACGACTTGCAAATCCTAACCCCAGCGCATTTCCTGACGGGAAGGGCAGGTTCGATCATTATACAGACAAAGGAAGATGCAAGGACAAGGTGGCATCTCACTAGCAAATTATTTACTGACATATGGAAGCAATGGAAATCAGACTATCTCACCCAGCTAACAGAAAGAACAAAATGGCGAAAAAGTTGTAAAAACATTGAAATTGGAGAAATCGTTCTTATACATGACGCTAATTTACCGCCAGGGAAGTGGGCGATGGGTCGCGTCGTCCAGCTTCACCCGGGTTCAGATGGACTGGTAAGAGTTGTTACCCTAAAAACAAAAAATGGTTTATTAAGGAGACCGATCATCAAATTGTCAGCATTACCTCTCGCCGACACGTCGTCTGAAAGCAAGCAAGAACAAGAACAAGAGCAAGAACAAAACAGAAAAAAAAACATCAAGCAAGCAAACTAATGAATCATGTAAAGGTCAATCATCAGCCGGAAAGAAGACACGACCAGTTAAGAAGAAATTCAACTTTATATCAATGGCGATAGCGCTTCTTTCATTCATGAGCATTATGTCTACGTCTAGATCGGAGTATAATATTACTGAGATGAGCGCCAGCCAATAGTTGTATTTCGACCCCATAACAAAGATGCAACTTATCAGAGACAAATAACCCTTAGTTGTGTACCACAATATGGCCCCGTACTGGCAAGGTAAACTAGCATACAAAAAATTATCAAATCACTTGAACAAACTATGTACTAACATCGAGAATAATCAACAATGCCATATGATTTTACTACAAATGAATGACGACTACTCAGAATTACAACACAACAATCAACTTTTACTGACACAGCATCTTACCGAGCACTCCAGACAGCGTCGCGGTCTTATCAACGGCGTAGGCTACCTTGAGAACACATTGTTTGGTGTGCTAGATCAGCATTTTGCAGATAAATACTCAGAGAACATTGAACTGATTAGAAATAATCAACAACACATGGTAAATCTATGGCGTAACCAAACTTCTATAGTAGAGACAGAATTTAACTTGCTAAAAAGAACAGAAGCATCGATGGAAAGGCAGTATAACATTATAAGTAGTCGGTTAAACTCTCTCGATAAGGCAACAAACGATTTTAATAAACAAATACAGAGCATGTCGGCGTCGGCGACGTCTGGTGCTCTCACCGGGCGCGCAACGCAGTGATAATAGTGAAATACAATCAGTGGTTCACAATGAAAGTGAAAGTGTTAGTGCGCGAAAGGCATTCTCGATAATCGAAGATAGTGTCGTGTAACATAAACACTCATTTTTTTATTATTTTTTTATCAGTAAATTTTTTTTCTATGATTATTATGTATAATTTTAAGCATTTTTTTTTCTCCCGCCCGGGAGCATGTTCGGAAAGTAACCGAACACCTTGTAAAATAGCATAAGTACATATAGTTAGATCGCCGCCTGCGCGCGACGCTTTTCTATAACATCAGTGTATCATCAACCATCACCGCGATCACTCATTAAATTAGTTTTTAAGAGCAAAGCAATCTTTTATTTAAATATCATTAAAGTGTTTTGGCAGCAGCCCGAACAGTTATTAACTATTAATTCCTTAAGATATCATGTGGAACATGGTGTAATGGTTGCAGATCCTTACAAGCATTGTGTAAAAAAACTTGGCGAATTAAAGGAGTGGCGGAGAGTTTATTGGCAGTTCTCTACTTACATTCTACGCCCTTGATTTGAGAACTGGCAGTAAATGTAATACTAGGAGCATTTAATATGTATTTCTTTTTTAACGTTCATAAGTGTACACTGTGTTACCTATATGAATAAATGATTTTGACTTTGTCTCCAAGTCCTACAACTTGGACCGACCACGTCTAACTTCACAACTGTTAAAATGAAAATAGTTGACGTCGAAACAAATCGCTAACTTCACGTGAAATTGATTAATAATATTACTAATTTATTACATTTTTATTTGCGATTTACAATGAATATAAAAGCCAAAAACATTTTATTTTACACCTTACAATCTGGAACCTGTGAACCGTGATCAGGCGTGGAGATAAAGATTCCTATATGCTGCGGAAACTATTGACAATAGAGCAATGTACTACAGTTTTATAGAATCAATATCTACATATGTCTAAAAATTTCTGTTTTACCGAAAGCTTTAGACTATAGAACAATGTGCTTCCAAATGAATGCGGATGGAAGCTAGTAATACATAAAGACATCAAAAACATTGTAAAAAAGCACACTATTCAGTTCTGCTACCGTAAGTGAGATCCAATACCAAGTCGGTTTATTTATTCCTTCAGATACCTTCTTACGTAATTGGATAACCTTACATCTTATAGTGACCCTAATAATTACGATACTGTTAAGGTGTGAAGACCAAAAAAGACTCCTATACGCGGCGGAGACTGTTGACAATAGAGCAGTGTTCTACAGTTTTATAGAAGACATCAATATCTACATATGTCTAACAATTTCTGCATTTAAAAGTCTATTTACCGAAAGCTTTAGGCTATAGAACATCGGGGTTCCGAATTAATGCTAGTTGAGTACAGCTAGTGATATTGACTCCAATACTGGACCAATTCCAATAATTCTTTCCCTTTAAATACCTCATGAACATAGGCTATATATTAAGATAGTGTTAAGGTGTGATGACCAATAAAGATAGTATAAGATAAGATAAAATAGATAAGCAATGTAGTTGTTACAAACTATTTTAGAGTAGGAATTTAGTAAAGAGAAATAAATAAAACAGCTGAGTTAGACAATGGTGCGAACCGCTCAATTTCTTGGAAAAGACAGGGGCGATATATTTATTATAACAGACTACATTGACAGATACAGATTACATTGACTGATACAGACTACATAATATTAAGTGGATGCGTTCAGTTTAACATCCTCCCTTGAACGCAAACCCATAGCGATGAGGAAGTGCTGGTGTTTGGGCTTCGGTAGGGCTTTGGTGAGGCAGTCAGCAACCATCGAATCAGTGCCCACATATTCAATCTTGACATCACCACATTCAACTTTGTTCCTCAGATAGTGGTGACGAACATCAATGTGTTTACTCCTAGCATGATAACTGTAAGTACCTGTAAGTTTAATAGCACTTTGATTATCACAGTACAAAGTAATAGGTGTAACCTTTAAAGAAGGCCACAGTTCACAGTGCAACTGTCTCAGCCACATAGCTTCTTGAGTAGCAGCTGAGAGCGCCATATACTCTGCCTCAGTAGTAGACAAGGCAACAGTTTGCTGCCTTTTTGAATTCCAAGATATCGCTGCACCCTGGAAATTAAAAATGTATCCAGTACATGATTTTCTGTCTTCAGTACAGGAAGCCCAATCAGAGTCTGAGTATCCAGTGATTTCTTCATCAACATTACTTTTGTATACAAGCTGTAGATACTTTGTACCTTGTAAGTATCGAAATAACCTCTTAACAGCATTCCAATGCTCTTCTGTATGAGAACTATTATATCGACATAATGTATGCACTGCATAGTATATATCTGGCCTTGTTCCTTGTGAGATGTATAATAAGCAGCCAGTGGCTTCCTGGTAAGGTATACTTTCAAATTTTTCAGAACTTGAAAACTTTATATTCGGTTCCATTGGAGTTCCTACTGAGTTACATTGTTCCATACCAAAACGTCTTAATGTATTTTCTATGTACCTAGTTTGATCAATGGCTATTCCTTCTGAACTGTATGAAATACAAAGTCCAATATAACAATAAGCAATTCCAAGCTCATTCATTTTGAAATTATTCTTCATTTTTACTTTTATATTGTTTGCTGACTCCTGACAGTTGTGAAACAACAAAATGTCATCAACATATATAGTTATAAACATAACATGTTCATTTTCATATTTATAGTAGACACAAGGATCTACATTCGATTTTGAAAATCCAATACTACTCAAAAAATTATCAAGCTTTTTGTTCCAAGTTCTACTGGCTTGCTTCAAACCATATATTGATTTATTCAATTTGCAAACTTCTTTTGTCCCATTATCATATCTGGATGGTTGTGACATGTATAGCTCCACATCTATGTCACCCTGTAAAAATGCTGTGACAGCATCCAGCTGTTCTATCTTGAGCTGATATTTAGCTGCTATTGCAAGCAGGTATCTAATGGAACTTAATCTCACAACAGGTGCGTAGACTTCATTGTAATCTATATATTGTTTCTGCTGATAACCTTTTATAACCAATCTCGCCTTATATCTTATGACGTTTCCATCGCCATCTATTTTAGTTTTAAATACCCATCTGCAGGGAATAGCAACCCTTCCATAAGGGAGTTTTGACAGAGTCCATGTATTATTTTCCAATAATGAATTGTATTCATCATCCATGGCACTTATCCATTTTTGTGAGTTTTCACATTGCAAGGCTTGCTCCAATGTTTCAGGATCTGGCTCAATAGATTTCTCAATTTCATTCTGACAGAGGAAGGTAGGCATAGCTCTGTGTTTTCTAGGCCTTAAATTAATTCTGTTTATAGGTGATTCACTCCTGGATATAGAATGCTCCGGGACATAATCATCATCACTTGCACAGACTGCACTATCAATTTCCTTTAAAGTCATGTCAGTAGTATCATCTAAATTATCTTCATTTATAACTACTTGCGATTCAGTAAGTGGTAGAAAAGCAAAATCTTTATTTACACTTTCTTCTAGGAACATTACATCTCTGCTTCTCATTACTTTTCCTTCAGTTTTGTCGAACAATCTATAACCCTTGGACTCTAAACAATAACCTACACATATAACCTCTTTTGACTTACAGTCCCATTTTAACCTCTTCTCCTTTGGCACATGCATCATAGCTCTGCAACCAAACACTTTAATGTTACTGATATTAGGTTTAATGCCGGACCATAATTCCTCAGGAGTTTTATATTGTAAAGACTTTGTTGGTGAGCGATTGATAACATATGCAGCGGTGGCTACTGCCTCAGCCCAAAACTTCTTAGGTAGGCCAGAATTAATAAGCATACATTTAGCACGTTCTGTTAAAGTTCGGTTCATCCTCTCACTCATGCCGTTCTGTTCGGGGGTATAGGGTATAGTGAGTTGACGTTTGATACCAGAATCCCTACAAACCTTATCAAATGCTTCATTGACATACTCCTTTCCATTGTCAGATCTTAGTGTTTTAATTTTAGCATTTAATTGATTCTCTACTAGTAGCTTAAAATCTTTAAACTTTTCGAGTACTTGTGATTTAGAGCTGATAAAGTAAACAAATACCTTTCTAGACCAATCGTCGACAAAAGTGACATAATATCTGGCACCACCGAGAGACTTTTCCTCCATTGGCCCACATACGTCTGAATGCACCAACTCCAGGAGGGCGGAAGCCCTTGTGCCAGCATGTTTGAATGGTTGCCTTGTTTGCTTACCTTTTAAGCAAGTATTACATACCACATGCTCCTCTCTACTTGATTCTATATCTGCTCCTTCTGTAGACTCATTAAGTTTCTGAAGATCAT
Source organism: Pieris napi (assembly GCF_905475465.1). NCBI lineage: Eukaryota > Metazoa > Arthropoda > Insecta > Lepidoptera > Pieridae > Pieris > Pieris napi. The sequence continues at coordinate 2,076,399 of NC_062258.1, read as the reverse complement.
TATAATTTAGATGACCCATCCTTTGATGCCATAGATGTACAGATGACATCAAAGCATAAGTTTCATTATGAACCACATATAAATTGTTCTTTATATATCCAGTGAGAATTAATTTAGACTCTTTATAAACATTACATGTATTCTTACTAAATTTTACTTGACAGTTATTCTGTGTCATTTGGCGGACTGACAGAAGATTAACAGCCAAATCTGGCACATATAAAACTTTTTTTACTTGTATTGTACCAATTTTTAATTCACTTTCACCATCATATGTTTCTATATTTACTTTACCACAGCCTTTTACTGTTAATATTTTGTTGTCTGCAACTTTAATGTTTGTTACTAAAGCAGGTCCGTAGTCATAAAGCCAATCTCTCTTGTTTGTCATGTGCATTGCAGCTCCTGAATCAATGTACCAGCATCCACTCTCTAGGCCTGGTGAGGCTGGAAACGCTGCAACATAGCTAGAAGAAGTATTAATAGTTTCAGACTTATTCTTTTGATTTGAGCTGTTTGAGGCACAAAATTTGGCTAAATGACCATGCCTATTGCACCTAAAGCACCTGGGACCTTTACTATTTGCTTTAGAACCTGAACATTTACTATTCTTTGCCTTGCCTTTGTGGAAATTTGAAAAAAAAACAGATGAGTTGTCCGGAGACTTTACATCCTGTAAAATCTTTGTTTTAACTAAATCAGCAGTGATGGACACACCTGAGCTTTCCATAGCCATAATCATAGGACTATATGACTCTGGTAACCCGGCTAATAATAATGTGCCGAGCCACTCATCATCTACAATGAATTTTATATTACGAAGCTTGTGTGCACATGTGATGATTTTGTTGACATAGTTCTCAACACTACCACAACTTTCCAGATCTGTTGTAATTAGTTCTCGCAGAAGACCTACCTTCCTCAACAAGCCGGAGTCATCAAAAGCCTTTCTCAGGTTATCCCATACCTCCTTAGCCGTGGTGGCATCCTGGATATGAACATAGTTCATAGGGTCAACTAGAAGGACTATTTTTGACCTTGCCTTCGTATCTTCGGTCTTCGTAAAAGCCATGCCCGATGTCTCGACACATTTCCACAAATCTTCATGCTCTAAAAAGGTTTTCACCGCGAAACTCCATGTAGGATAATTATCACGGCCCGCCAAACGATCAATTTGAGCAAAACGGGGGTCCGCCATTGTAAGCTGAAAAGTTAATGACGTCGCGACGTATCACGAAATCAATTTGCATCAACGTGATGCCTATCACTTTATAAATCCTACTTCCCTATTTCTATCCGGGCGTCTGGGCCCATAACCTGTTACAAACTATTTTAGAGTAGGAATTTAGTAAAGAGAAATAAATAAAACAGCTGAGTTAGACAATGGTGCGAACCGCTCAATTTCTTGGAAAAGACAGGGGCGATATATTTATTATAACAGACTACATTGACAGATACAGATTACATTGACTGATACAGACTACATAATATTAAGTGGATGCGTTCAGTTAAACAGTAGTACAGTTTTATAGAAGACATCAATAGACTAAGACTCCAAATCCCTTAATACACACGCATCAGCTTATTAAAAGCTGCCAGTGTGTTAAGTAAATAATAAATAAATAAAAAATCAATATCTACATATTATGTTTTTAAAAATCTTGCATTTAAGTCTCTATATACCGAAAGCTGTAGACTATAGAACATCAAGATATTGAGTCCAAAACTGGACTTATGTGGACATTCTTTCATCATTAGAATCCTAAATCCCTGATGATAGGATCGTATTGTTAAGGAGTGAAGACCAATGAAAAGTTCCATATGCGGAAACTGTTGACGATATAGTGTAGTTTTATAAAAAAAAATCAGTAGCGATACAACCTCTTTAGGTCTTGGCCTCAGATTTCTGAATCTGCTGCATGATTTTTAAATCTAATAGGCAATTATCAGCCTCCAGTGCCTGACACACGTCGCCGACTTTTTGAGTCTAAGACATGTCGGTTTCCTCACGATGTTTACCTTCACCTTCGCACATAGAAAGAAAGTCCATTGGTCAAGTTGAAAGTCAAGCTGGGGATCAAACCTACGACCTCAGGTATTAGAGTCGCACGTAAGCCACTAGGCCAACACAGCTCTTAGTTTATAGAATATTTATCTTGAATTTAAAGATCTTTTGAAATTTCGAAAAAGGTATTTAATTTTGACACAAAGTCGTACACATAAGTCCAACAGCTCACGTAGAACATCCAAACGAAGGGTGGCTTAGGGGGTTTGTGGGGTCTGACGTGGAAATTTCAATTGCCAAGTTAACCAATTAAAAGTCACTCAAATGGAGCCGAGCGCTTTATTAAATAGAACTTTGAGTTACATATTCAGTAGATTTAACTAGAATTATATATGTACAATATACACTTATGAACGTCAAAAAAGAAACAGTTCTCAAATCAAGGGCGTAGAACGGAAGTGAAGAACTGGCAATAAACTCCGCCACTCTTTTTAAGCGCCAAGTTTTTTGTTTTACACAATATTTGTAAGGAGCTGCAACTATTACACCATGTTTCACATGACATCTTAAGTAATTAATAATAACATAAATTAAAAACAAAGATTTGTCCTCTATCAGCAGGAGGCATGGTGAAATAACATTAGACCACGGATATCCCTCATGCCCTAGCTTCATCCAGACTACCACAAATACTTTGACCTGTCCCTTCTCTGGACGTCCAGGGTTTGGTCCTGGACAACTCACTTATTGCACAATCTTGACAAAATTGCTGGTCAGGTCAATGGTATCACTACGGTGCTATGGACTAGGGTTAAATCACTAGGTATAACGGGATCCGTGAGGAAACCTTAGACCGTTAGAAGGCTGATCACCTACTTGCCTATTAAGAAACAGATACATAGGCCCTAGACCTAACAGCTTGTAGCGAGAACATCGTAATACCTTAATACGTACGAAGATAGACATCGTGAGGAAACCTTAGGCCCTGAGAAGGCTGATCACCAACTTGCCTATTAAGAAACAGATACAGGAATCTGAGGCCCTGACCTAAAAGGTTGTAGCGCCACTGATTGATACATTGTAAGCTCCTGATATAATGCGTTGTACCTACCTACTAAAAACTATGCTCGCATTCTGTTCGTAAATGAACCGTAACACTTTTTTTCCAATTCCCAGTGTTCTTGGTAAAAGTAATGAGTATATTATCTATTCTCATTGTTTATGGTATTTTCTATATATGGCAATTCAGTTTACGCGCATTAACACGATTTTTTATCGTAAATAACAACCTTTGTGTTAAATAAATGGGTTTATTAACCAGTTTGATTATTTATTAGTGATATACAGAGTTTAATTCAATATTTCCCTGGCGTGAGCGACGTAGTTATCGCGACATCTAATGCCCGGGTTACACGAGGCTAGTTTTTCAAGCTAGGATAGCAAGCTACTGTCAGTAAGCTATCAAGCTACTGTCAGTAAGCTAGCAAGCTACTGTCAATAAGCTAGCAAGCTACTGTCGTCTGTCAGTAAGCTAGCAAGCTACTGTCAGTAAGCTAGCAAGCTAGTACTTTAGGCTTTGTGTAGACAAAACTCGCTTAATTTCTGAGCTAGAAAGCCAGTCAGCTAGTTTACAAGCCAGCCAGGATAGTTTTAATAGGATGTAGTTATATTTTTTAGGATAGTAGCGCTCCCACCACTGTTTTTACTATCCTGGCTTGTGTACTAGCTTCATGTGGCCGGCGAAGCTAGTTTTCAGTTGGCTAGTAAGCAGGAACCACGCGTTTTGTTTATTTTTGTCACTGTGACGTGTTTTTGAGATTTTAAGATGCCCAAACAAATATGGATATTAATTTAAAGTTTTTACAACTGTACCGTGACCATGAATGTCTGTGGAACGCCACCCTTCCAAGTTATAAAGACAAATATAAACGTGATTCAGCACTGCAAAAAATTCTAGTGCGAATTGGCACAGTTTTTGAAGTAACTCATTCAGTCGAATAGTGTTTTTTTTTTCGCATGCAGCTCATTTTGGACGTGTGGTCACCTCAGTCACTGCAATAGTCCTACCTTAAAATAATCCTAGCCTCATGGAAACTAGCATGTTCCAAGCCAGGTAAAATTAAGAAGTAATGAAAAAATAGACCTTTGTTTTTTCAAAATGGAGGTTTGCCCTTCGTTTCACATTCTGAAATATACACTGCTTGAAATATTATAATAATTAATAGAAAAGTATAAAATGTACGTTTCGTTTAACGAATTTCAGTGCAAATTATATTTTTTTTATACTTAGATGCAACTCCGGCAGTCAAAATTACTTGGAGGTGTTCCCCGAGACACCTACATAATCAGTATCATCAAATTCCCGCAAAGATGAAACCGATGGATCCGTAAGCTCCTTGAATGGAGAACGGCAGAACAAAACCGGGAGGCCGACCATAGACTAGGAGACGACATATTCAAGGAGATTGCTCCCAGTGGATATAAAGACCAGTGTAGGGCGTAATCGAGGAAAATTGAGGACGTCTAAATGAAATCAACATTTCAAACGCATAAAGTTAAACAAGATGGCGTCGCACCGGTTGACGTGTTTTAAGTGTTAATTGTCATTCTTAAATGACATATATCGTAACACAGTCTCCAATGAAATTAAACTCCAAGCCTGTTGGATTTGACATTTATAAGATTTGACTAATATGTAACCGTTTTTGACACGTGACTTATAAACAATATTTTTTGATAAATGTATGATAATTTACAAGTTATTTTACTCGATAATACTGTAAACCCATTTTTTATACAGATTATAAAAATGGCAGTCCTGTCAAATAGAATTTATAGTGTTTTTGAGACTTACACAAATTGTATTTAGAGAAAAGTACAATTTTAGAAAGAAGCAAGAAGAAGAGGGCGAAACAATGTGGATAGAAGAAATAGAAGCCCTTGCAGGAAGCGAATGAAGAAAGAAAGCCGCTTCATTTTATATAAGGATCTTAATATAGACAAATTGCTTTTGAATAATCGTTATATTTGAGTAAATGTACATAAACGCATAATTAACTATAATATAATATATGAGGCATCATAAATCACTTGAAACCCTGATGGATACTATACAAAAATCCGTTCAATAGTTTTAGAGTGTATCGCGGAAAGACAGGGGGATTTCGTTATATACAGGAAATTATCCTAATTAAAAATACTTGACACGTTATAATTTCCTTTGATTTCACTATGTTATTACACACTAATTATATATCACACCAAAAATCACAGTTGCACTAACTAGCAGTTAATTACCTGTTATTAGCTGTTATTTAATCAGGGTGAGGTGTGAAGTAGACTGATACATTGGTACGAAAATAAAATACAATAATTAATGCGTTGAAAAGCTAAAGGAAATTTCATTTCCATGTCAGCAACTAAGACCTAGCTTTATCAGAATCAATCTGGATATGGGTGAGGTTGGGTCAAAGTGCTTTCAACTAATTGGATGATGCCTGGGGTATCTTTAAATTTAGTTGGGGCAATGGACCTGATTCTTAAGGCCCTATCCCAGCACGAATTGCTGTGTCAGTGTCTCGGGGTGGAGTGCGGGGCGCAGTGGAGGGCTGGAGCACTGAGGGGCGCCGGCCCGTAATAACAATTAGTTATGTGAAACTTTAAATCAATGTGATTTTATAATTTTTTTTAAATGCATTACTTGGCTTACGTCAATTATATCGTGTAAATTTCAAAATCATGTTCTGTATAAATTTTCGTCATAAATGAATTCAAAGTGTCATAAATTGGCTATGTTTGGATTTATTTATTTCGAGCGAAGTTATTTAAATCGTGTATCGATCTTTGAAAATATATAAACTACTCAACTCCACGATATATTTTTCCCATTCTCCCTACTTCTAGAAATGATGACGAAAAATGGCAAGAAACAATGTAATTTTAAGAGTTAAAAAATTCATAATTCAAAAATCATTTAATCACATAGATAACACATTGTACACTTATGACTTGTCAGTAAAGAAATACATATTAATGCTTTTAATTTTACATTTAGTGCCAGTTCTCAAATCAAGGGCGTAGAACGGAAGAGAAGAACTGGCAAAGGCTATCATATCGGTCCTTAAGTATCTTCAACGCAAACGATTAATATACAGTATGTATTTACAATTTTATTTACCTATATAGTAATAATAAAAATAATTAAAAGAAAATTAAAACAAATTTAAAAAGGTCCCTGTGGCAGTGTACTGGTACTAACTACCAGTCACCAACTTAAATCTTTAATTAGCTGTGCACTTGAACCCCACGTCCAAGACCTAGTAGAATAGAAAGTAGAGAGAGAGAGAGAGAATCAAGCCGATCAGTACTAGAACTACAGATAAATTGATCAAAAGGAAGAAGCTGGTATTTGGGGTATTATTTCCGTCACAATTGGCAACTATAATTAATACAATTGGCAGATGTAACAATTTCCCGCTAACACACCCACAGATTATCATTGAGTGGAGGGATGTGGAAAAACATATGTCATTAGTGTTGGGATGTGTTATCGGTTTTTAAAGATACAGATAATAAAATACTTTTTAATAAAATTAAAAAGCTTTCTTGAGTTTCTACCATATTTTAGGTAAAAAGAACTTAGAAACAGGTGTATTAGTCTGATTTCCTTCATAAACAGTGGGGAGTCTTCTATGAGAGATACGCCCTCCAACTATTCAAAGTTAGAGTGTACTCCTCCCTCAAAGGCCGGCAACCCACCCACTAAAAATGGTTGCCCCCCCCCCAATTATTAAAAAAAAATAGTTAAAAGCCTCTGAAGCCCCAAATTCTGAGGGTTTAATAGAATTGCTGACTGCGTTGACCAGATTGGGATGATGGGTATGACATCCCTGGATAGCAATTCAATGTTTCCTATACTATTTCCTAGATGGCATTGTATGCTAATTGAAACGCAATATCAATGTTGTCTCAGTCTTCTCCGGGGAAGGTGAGGTTCCGTCTTGACCTTGTTGGCGGATTGACCTGCCCTCGACCGCGAGTGTCACAGGACACGCCTTAGAGCTGGTCGTGGGGAAAAGCCCATGGGCAGAGCAAAGTTAAAACAGCCTGGGCTGAGCTGTCAAGGACCTTCAGGCCGCCAAGTAAGGCATAGTCACATGATTGCCGATTGGTGCAACAAACGCAGACATTGAATACAATTTGTGTATTCCGAAGTGCAAAAAATTGATTACGGATTAAAAACCAGTTTTTTTTTTTCAGTCGTCTGTTAACCTAAACATAACCTCAACAGCTGGACCGATTATGATAAAATTATGTGTATTCAAGGATTTTTTGTTGTGTGAATATTTTCAAAAAGTTATTGGTAATGTATTGTATGTAATACCATTTGAATGAAACATACTTAATTGACTAAAACAATGTAATAAATTATTTATCGACAACACCACAGCTCTACCCCTCATACATATTAATGAGACATCCCTACTCAATGCAATTGCACTAAACAATTTACACGGATTCTTGCTGGAGAAACTTAGATATTATAAATAGGAATGATTTGATTGTTTCCATTGAATATACTCCAAGACTGAAAAATTTGTGAGGTTTTTTACTATATGTTTATAGATATATATATATATATATATATCGTTATAAAAATTATGTTGTGTATCTTTCGAAACCAAGGTTTATAAAAAAATTAGGTGTAAGTATAGGTCCTTGTTATACACCATTGTTTTTATTAATAACAATCTAGCGATATTACTATTAGTACTATAATGTGTTTATAGAGTTTATCTCTGGGTCTATTGAACTGATTACGAAAACTCTTTTTCACCAATAGAAGTCACGTTATTTGTGAGTCATTAGAGATATATTAACCTGTCAAATGCCAGAGTAAAGCCAGAGAAAGAGACTTTTTAACGGAAGTAGGATTTGATGTTGAAAAGTGTTTATGGAAGTCTAAAGATAAATCAAACCGCTGAACTAAACGCATGAATAAAAACCGCATTTTATGTGATAGTTTTGAGGATTTGGTTTATATTAATATTAACAAGTTTGTGAGGTTGTACAGGGTAATCGACTGAAGCGATACCGAAAATTCATTCACCAATAGAAAGTCACGTTATTTGTAAGTAATAATCTTATAATAATAATATATATTACTAGCTGTTACCCGCGACTTCGTCTGCGTAGAACTACTACTTCGTGTAAATTTGTTTGGACTGAATAGGCTCTGAAACTATAATGAAACGATTCTAATGAAGCCGGCACATTGAATTATTGAGATTAACATAGGTAGACTTTTCCTGACCCTGATCCCTGACTTAACTTAGTTTAATACGTTTTTGTATACGACATTTTTTGTTTTTCCTTCTTTGGTCAAAACATGTAGGTTTTGTGGACTCGATACTCGTGAGCACGCCACATACAGTTGCCCATGGGAGAAACAGTTTTTTTCTAAATGAACACCAGCTACTTTGAGTGTCTGTCCTTGAGCTTTGTTTATCGTCATAGCGAATGCTGCTTTCAGGGGAAATTGTACTCTTTTGAATTGGAATGGCAAATCGGTAGGGGTTATTGGAATACGGGGAATTAACACTTCTTCTCCCTTTGCTGTTCCTGTCATAATTATTGCTCTCACAATATTGCGTCCCAGGTGTGTAATTTGTAGACGTGTGCCATTACACATTCTTGGTGCGTCAAGATTTCGCATCAACAGGACCGGGACACCTACTTTTAGCCTCAACTTATGGGAAGGCACCCCCGATAATTCTAAGGAGTTAAGAAATTCTACAGGGAACGATGTCACTTGCTCAGTGTCCATGACATTGTCTACGGACAGATACTCAACAAAATCACCTTCCACATCTGACATGATTTGTTCGTTGATCTGCCCCACTACTTCGTTTGTCGGTGCTAAAATTGCCCTTTCGCACAGCCATTGTCTGTTCTTCATATTGGTTGCAAGATCGGGATAGACGTTGTTCTTTAAGTCATCCATGTTACAGACAACATTACAAAATTCACGATTCAATGTAATCATTCCGTCACTATTTGTTTCCATACGGTCTTCTCCGATTTTCAGAAGAGCATCCGCATATTGCACCAATTGTGTATCACTGTGCAGTTGTACTCGCATATTTGTAGTCAGACAAAAATTTTTTACATGCACCCATAATGGAGACGCTTTTAAACATGCATTTATTTCATCTGCCGGCGTGCCTCTAGTAATTACCGGCAGAGTCTGTCTAAAATCGCCAGCTAAAAGTACCACCATACCACCCATGATACTTTGGTTACTCTTAATATCTTTTATGGTCCGATCTAGTGCTTCTATCGCTCTTTTGTGGGACATGGTACATTCATCCCAAACCAACAGCTTACATTGCTGTAACATTCGTCCACGGTCACTATTTTTAGTAATGTTACAAACTGGCATTTCCTCATGAGCTAAGTTCAATGGCAGTTTAAGTACTGAATGTGCCGTTCGGCCACCATTAAGTAACGTAGCTGCTATTCCAGAAGAAGCTACAGCAACAGCAACTCCTTTATCTTTACGAATTTGGGCTAAAAGTAAATTTAAAAGAAATGTTTTACCCGTGCCTCCTGGCGCATCCAAAAAGAATAAACCACCTTCGCCACTTTCGATTTTTTGCACAACATTCTCAAAAACTAATCTTTGTTCTGGATTTAGACGCGGAACAGACTCAGTTATTTGTTGTTGTAAAGAAGCAGCATCGTAACTCAATTCTCTTATTATATCACTGCAAACTTCCCCAGTTCTTTGCGGCCTGCTCAACCCAAAATCTGACAAATCTTTCCCAGTTATAGTTATGACTTGGTCTTCTATCTTTGTTAGGGCTTCATTAAAAATGAAATCATTGTATGTAACGTTTGACGTTAAAAATTATGATGTTGTACTCTGTGTAAAATATCGTCGGCCATTTGAATTTTGTACCTTTCCCACAGTTGTTGAGGGTTTGAAAGCCCACATGTCGCTATTAGTATAGCAAAAAGCATTCTCACCTTGGCCGCTGATCTACATTGTGCAGCCTCTTCCAGTGTTATATTCCAATGATTGTCATCCTCCAATAATCCTCTTGCCTCACATGCCTCTCGAAATGTTGAAAATTCTTGATTGTTGTATTTTTTGAGATCATTGAAAGAGGTTGGCCCACGCACATGGTGTAGAAGCATCCTTAAACAAAAACATTCCATGTTAGTAACATGGACTGTGTAAACCCGTCCTAAGGCATCTCCAGATTTATAGAATAGAATAGCGGAATAAGGGACCACCCAACTATTATCAATAGTGACGTAACTCACATTTCGTAGTTTCACAGATGCCGTTCGACCTCCGTCTGCTGGTGCTCTTCTACGATAGAGTGGGTATCCGTTTTCACTGTGGACAGTGTCTTTGTGTAATTTGCGAGGAAATTTCTTTGTGCATTTTCCATCTTTCATGCAAGGGCACTGAGGATTTTCAGGTCCACATGGACCATGAATCATGTTTTTAACTATAATATCATGAAGTGTCTTGTCAGTGCTTGGATCGGGTATTTCTGCGCTGATAATATTATCAATTTGATCGGGTCTCAACTTGTCTTTTAACCACAATAATATGTGGACATGTGGTAGGCCACGCTTCTGCCACTCTATGGAATACATAAAGCAGATCACTTCTCCAAATATTCTGCCTTTGGAAATAACAGACATAAGTTTTTTAACTTTCAACCTAAAAACTCTTGCGACTACATCATGCCTATCAATCGCGCTTTGACCCGGCATTAATTCATTTACTATTTCCGGCCATGCTGGGTTGCAAGTAAACGTAACGAATAAGTCAGGGCGACCATATGTACGTACATAAGCAAACGCATCCTGAGTATATTCGTGTAAGTACCTCGGACTATTTACAAATGAAGACGGTAAAATTATCATTCTACCAATATCATTTGGATTTAGATTAGCGTCATTCGCTACTGCGTCTTGAAGGTGGATATAATTTTCTGCTCTTAATTTAGTTTGATTTAATGTTATGTATCGTAATCGTTCACTTTCTACCTTAACGTACATATCAACATAAAACTGATTGGCCAGTTGCCTGCATCGTGATATAATATTAAAATCATTTTCTCTAATCATGATATGAAAGGCATAAAAGTCCATACATGATACCTTTTTGTTAGGCAAGGGCAGGCCAGTTACAGGATCGACTTGTGGAATTTGAAAGTGATACCCTTCTTGCCCTTTGCTAAATATTAGCGGATATTGTAACGCATCGTAAAATTTATGTGTATCCGGCACCCTAGTTAGTGTGTTATCACGGGCATGTAAAACTATATCACGGGAAGCAAACTGTTCACCACAAACCATGGCTGCGACTTCATTTATTAAAGGTGCATTATATCGTCTTTCGTGTTCCCCACTTGGTGTACGATCTGGGTGAATCACCAACTTATAATCATCTCCCGGCATTCTTTCTAAGGCTGTTGTGAAAGTGTTTATTAGGCGGTTATGTTTATTTATTTATTTATTTATTTATTTATTGCATTTTAGGAAGATTTACAGTATTTTAACAGAAGGTAAATTAAGATTACAATAAAATAAAGTCAGTACTAATTACAAATCTCCACCTATAGATAATCTATATATACCTTAAGGAGATAGGAGGAATAAAGTTAACATTTATGAATTCATAAAGAAGTTTCATTGTGAAACAAATAAAGAGCTTTGGTAAATTAAAAAAATTAAGTATGGCTATTCTAATGAAAATTCAAATGGAAATACTAATGGAAATAGCTGGATGTGAGTGTGCGTCTCACAGAGTCAATGGAAGAACAGAAAAGATCGATGTCAAACTGGGTTGAATATTGGTTGTAGGTCTGTGCACTTCGAATCATAAATGTATTTTTTCTATAGTTAGTATTAAATGGAGGAATTTTGAAAAGGGGGCGGTGTCTGAACCATAATAGGTCAGTTCGCAAGTTGAACTTTGCTAACATCTCCGGACAATCAACGAATCCCCTAACAATCTGTAGTAAATAACAGACATCAGAAATATTCCTTCGATTTTCAAGGGGCAAAAAATGGTAACGTTGACAACGATGATGGTAACCATCAGAACGCTGGTGGGCCTTAAAGTCAAGAAAACGAAGGAAACGTCGCTGGATATTTTCGAGACGAGTCTTGTATTCCTGGTATTGAGGATTCCAGACTTGTGAGGCATACTCTAGGTGACTACGCACAAAAGAACAATATAATATTTTAATAGTTTTTAAATGTTTGAATACAGCTGATGTTCTAATGATAAAACCCAAGGATTTAGAGGCTTTGGAAACAACACTATCAATGTGTCTATCAAATAGCAATTTATTGTCGTGGATGACCCCAAGATCCTTAACTTCTACTAGTCTAGAAATTGACTGATTATAGAAGGTGAGATTACCTATCAATGGACTAGGTTTACGGCTAAAACTAATGTGATGACATTTAGACACATTGAGATCCAACTTGTTTAGGACACAATAATGCTCAAACCTATTCAAATCGGCTTGCAGTAGGTTAATGTCATCCGTGTTATGCACAAACTTAAAGATTTTCATGTCATCGGCAAACAGTAATATTTTAGAATTGAGGAAACAATCACCCACATCCAATGTGAACAGAATAAACATCAAAGGGCCCAAGATCGATCCCTGAGGAACTCCCGAAGGAATGGAGACCCAATTAGACAAGAATCCTTGCAGTACAACAGCCTGACAGCGATTATCTATGTAGGATGCGAACCATCTGAAAAGGTCACCATGGATACCTGCAGCCAATAATTTGCATAACAGAACACTATGATCAATTCTATCAAAACATTTAGTATAGTCCGTGTATATCACTTCAACTTGACCACCACTGTCCATTCCCTCAGTAATAAAATCATTAGCTATTATTAGGTTCGAGACGGTTGATCTGCTTCTGAGAAAACCATGTTGTTCCAACCCGAAAGAAGGTTTAAGCGCCGTATATAGATCATTGTGAACAAGTTTTTCAAGAATTTTAGCGAATAAACATAGTTTAGAAATAGGGCGGTAATTCTCAACATTGGATCTATCGCCCTTCTTAAATACAGGTGTAATATACGCTCTCTTCCATATCTTCGGTACTATGCCTTCTGAGAGCGAACGCTGAAATATAATGGTCAAGGGTACTACCAAGCCAGACGCACAGTTGACTATAAAGACTGGGGGCAAGAGATCAGGACCACCACCCTTACTTAAATCTAGATTACGAATCAGTTTCTCGACCTTCGCATGTGTAACTGACACAGTAGAGATGCTAACGGCACTAGTACAACGAACAGGACAATTATTAACATTAACAGTGTCATTAGGTTTCAGAAAATTAGACTCAAAATAACTTGAAAATAGGTTAGAAATACCTACACCAGAATCTGCAGTAGCACCAGTTGTTTTGTAGCACATAAAATTGGGATAAGAGTTGGACATTTTTTTGGATTTTACATACGACCAAAAGGTACGAGGATCGCGAACTATAGAAGCCTCAATTCTGTCTATATATACCTCAAAGCACTTCTTTTCTACTGTGATTGCCCTTTCACGCAGAGTTGAGAATGATAAGTAATCCGCAATGTTACCATAAATTTTGTACTTACTGTGATATTTATATTTTTCCTTTAGTATTTTGATTAGAGCAGAACTATACCATGGTGGATACAAACATTTTGATACAAATTTGGACGGAATAAACTTATCACGTAGCTCATATAGTTTATCATATAATAAAGTCAGTGCTTCGTCTACAGTACAGTTAAACAAACAAGAATGCCAGTCTATCGAATTGAGAACTGATGTTATAGAATTAAAGTCGGCTCGGTTATATACAAATTTTAAGGTTTTAACTTGTTCTAGAGTATGTATTTCAACAAATTCTATATCTAAAATTAATGATTTATGATGTTCATCTTCCGAAACCAAGGGTGACATACACGCTTGAACATTCACAGGTGAGTTAGAGAATATAAGATCCAGTATTCTTTGATTAATATTGGATTGTGCGTTATATTGACAAAAATTACAAGTATTAATAATATCAAGAAAATTTTTCAGATAATCAGATTTGTATTCGATAGGTATCAATTCAGTAGACCCCTCAGACCTAACCCAATTGATGTCATCCTTGAAATTAAAATCACCTGTTACAAGAAATACGTCCGAGGGGTGGCTCAATACTAGTTCACCTAATTTATTCGAAAAATTTAACAACTGTGTTTTATAAGAATTGCCGCTTCCTTCATTACACAAATAAACCGTACATAAATGTATATTATAGTTTATAGAAGGGTTCCTACGTTTCAAAGTGATTGTCACCCAAATGTCCTCTGCTGAGCTCCTCCACTCCGACCTCTCAACAACCATAAGATCTTTCCGCACCGCTAACAATACTCCTCCACCTAGTTTCTGCGCTGTCCGCGCATAATCACGATCTCGTCTCCATATTATGTAACGAGAATCAAATAATTCACTGTTTAAAATACTGTCAAGAAGCCATGTTTCAGTGATTGCAATAAAATCATAATTATTTAACAATAAGTTAGCCAGAAATACGTTCGTTTTAGTGCGCAGCCCCCGAGCATTCTGATAGTAACCAATAAGACTTTTGAACTTAATCATTGAAGAAACAGACAATAAAAACAATATATTTACCTATATATATCGAAGCATTCATATAGGATAGACAAAGCAACATAACCAATAAATACACCGACTCGCCATTCAAACAAACTAAAATAAGTACAATTCTATTCAATAAATATTTTTCGTTAGCGAGACAATAGATATACTTAAATGCCGTAAGCAACGTCTTGAAATAATAAATAATCGATCTTATATTAATAGTGTTAGAATCATTACTGGTATGCACTCCATTAGCAAATAAGCAAAAGCAATTCAAACCTGTTTCGATAGTCAACCCACAACACAGTCTAACAATGAATGAGAAAAAAACCGTACCATGCCGTACCATCGCACACTCACCGCCAGCTGTTCTCAACATGTTAAGTGCAGAGAAAAATAAATGTAATAAGACTTTATGAATAACAATATAAATAATAATGATTATATTATTTTGGAAATGTCTTTTACATTGCGGATATAAATTATTGGTGAGGTGTTGTCCTTCCGTATATGAATTACAGCTCTCTTCACCCAAATGTATTGAAAATTATGATCCTTGGCTACCTTGCGAGCTTTGTTCAGCAGATCTTTGTTTTTGGGAGTGAGGTGGTCGTTTATAAATATTTTATGATTGCCATTTAGGCCCAGATTGGTACATGTTATAGACGATTTTGATCTGGCTAGGTCCTTGGCTTTGGTTCTTGCTGCCGCTATGAAATCTTCCTTGGCGTAACGGTTTAAGAAGCACAATATAATTGGCTTTGGTTGAGTACTATCTCGCACTGGCACGCGAGTAACAAAGTTAATTTGATTTTTCTGGACCGTGTAGTTTATTAATTGACCAATAGAATTAACTATATCGTGTAAGTTTTCCTTGTCCCTCTGAGGAACTCCTTTAATCTCGACATTATTAATTCGTGACCATTGCTCGTTATCGTCCGCTTCGCTCTCCAGCTTATCCAGCCTAGTTTGAATAGTACCATACTGTTCTACGATGTTCTGATTGTCAGATTCAACCTTGGACAGACGGGATTCAAAATTCTCTATTTTAGTTTTGAACTCACCGACGACTCCATTGATTTCACTGAAAGAGGACTTCAGCTCCGATAATTCCTTTCTGAGTGATTTGACATCTTCAACCAAAGATTCTAAAGGGGCGAGTTTTAAGGAGACAGCTCTGATTTCCTCCAGAATAGTCGATTCAACAGGCATCTTCACTAGAGGTGATGTAGAGGCGGATGTCGAAACTGCTTGAGGTTGCGCAGAGATTTTACAATTGGCACAGCACCAAGTGAATCTTCTATCACCTAGTCTCCGATATCCTACCTCAGTAATGCCTCCACACTGAAAGTGAAATTCCAACTTGCAGACAGAGCAGGAAGCTCCGTCCCTGATCTCCACACCACAGCTACCACACAAGTTAGACATAGCGTAAAATAGATAGCGATGATTGAGAATCACTGTAACTAGTATTAAATCCGAAAGGTATGATTCACTTGCAATGTGCACGTCCGCACGCCGCAACGCTTGACGAGAACTGATGTTCATGCAACATTCTCTGAATCTTTAAGACAATATCCTTTTCTACTAATTGAATGTTTTGACACCTGCGGTCAACCTCGTCGTTTTCATTTCCCATAAAATAAATCTGTAAAAATTTTGGTTGCTCATTATTTGTAGGAAGCAAAGAACCAATCCTATGATAGATTTGACCTTGGATTGTAAAAGTAGATGAAAACCCAGGCATAACCACCTCATTTTCTACACCAAATGACGTCATTTGAAAGCATGAATTATATTTCCTTATTTTGATTAAAAAACGCCGCGATTCGTTGTTATCACCTAAAAGTAAAGACTTCAATGGTTCCTCTGGTTCTCCAAGTATTGGAATTGAAACCTTGCCACCAGAACAACACATACCCGGAGTTTCTTCTTTCCACTTGAGTGCTTCACAATGTATACATTTTTTATCCATTCCACCTATGAGAAGTAATCGATGGTTATTATACTCAATCGATGGGTCATAATCAAAAGCAGCATTGTGGAATGCTCCCCATGTATACATTGTAAACGCATTTCTCCTTTCTGACTGCCGTTCAGCATTTAACACACGTCGTCTTTGGGATTCTTCTGGCATCTCTGCAGCTATCAATGATGCGTGTCGCTCAGCATCTAAAATCTGCCGGGCCTGAGTCTGTTCATAGGTCTCGGCAGCTCTTTGCGTTGCGTGTCGCTCAGCATCTATAATCTGCCGGGCCTGAGTCTGTTCATAGGTTTCGGCAGCTCTTTGCGTTGCGTGTCGCTCAGCATCTAAAATCTGCCGGGCCTGAGTCTGTTCATAGGTCTCGGCAGCTCTTTGCGTTGCGTGTCGCTCAGCATCTAAAATCTGCCGGGCCTGAGTTTGTTCATAGGTCTCGGCAGCTCTTTGCGTTGCGTGTCGCTCAGCATCTAAAATCTGCCGGGCCTGAGTTTGTTCATAGGTCTCGGCAGCTCTTTGCGTTGCGTGTCGCTCAGCATCTAAAATCTGCCGGGCCTGAGTCTGCTCCTCAGATTCTTGGGATCTAGCTACTTGCGCAGTTCGAGCTCTTTTAGAGCTACGCGCTAAATTAGATTTACGCTTGCGAGGCATATTACTTAACCAGTTACCTACCTAAAGTAATAAAAACAGGTAAGTACTTATGCAAAAAAAAATTCTTTAGCTGACAAAAAAATTTAGTTAAAGGTACTGAGTACGAAACTATACTTAAGGTAGGTACTTATACACATGAAATAAAACAAAAACAAAACGAATTGCTAAACTAAAACTAAATGTTAAAAAAAATATACTATCCACATGGAATAAAAACAAAATGAATCGATAAAATTATATGCGAAACTACTGGAACTATTTTATTCACAAAACAACATTACTTACCTATTAATACTCAATAAAAACTATGCTGACCTTCTTAGGTACCGTAACTACTTACTAAATGTGAAAAAACTTAAAAAAACCTGCCTACTAATCTACTACAATTTTATACCTATCCTAAAAAATGAATTAAAGTATTTATTTTACCTATTAACTATAATTCTACCTACTACTAACTTATGCTAAACTAATAATAACAACCAAAACAACTAAGTAAATAACACAAAATGCTTATCCAAGAAACCCTAAACACCAATGAAAACGTAAAGAAAGCGAATACGTTGCAGCTCAAAATTGTAGATATCGCATGCGTCCGCCAACGACGTCTGCCCTCACGTGTCTGCCCGTTCGGGTAAGCATACTTTGTGATCTACACTCCTCCCACCGAGCCATCCGCGTCCCCCGCACGTCTTTGCCGCCGCGCCGCGCAGCGCGCCCGCGCCCGCCAGCCCCGCCACACCACACCATGCATCGTCACACTCACACATTCATAGTGTATAGGCCGATGGGCCTGATGGACATGTCAGGCAGAAAGTATTCTAAAAGCTGGCTAGGAGTATTTGAATTATGCGATACATAACTGCACCCCGCGTTTTCACCCGCATAATTCCGGGATCGGGATCGGGATAAAAAGTAAAGATGTCCTTTCCCAAGGTTCCATCTATCTCTATACCAAAATTCATCAAAATCGGTTCAGCGGTTTAGGCGTGAAAACGAAACAGACAGACTGTCTATGTCTTTCCCCAAGGTTCCATCTATCTCTATACCAAAATTCATTTAGTAGGCATATACGATACATAACTGCACCTTGCGTTATCTATCACTCGCATAATTACGGGATCGGGATCGGGATCGGGATAAAAGGTTGCCTTTGTCCTTTTCCAAGGTTCCATCTATCTCTATACCAAAATTCATTTAGTAGGGATATACGATACACAACTGCACTCTGCGTTTCCACCCGTATAATTCCGGGATCGGGATCGGGATCTGGATAAAAAGTACCCTATGTCCTTTCCCAAGGTTCCATCTATCTCTATACCAAAATTCATCAAAATCGGTTCAGCGGTTTAGGCGTGAAAAGGTAACAGACAGACAGACAGACAGACAGAGTTACTTTCGCATTTATAATATTAGTAGGGATTATAATATATCTATATTAAACCAAAAATAAAAAGAATCGTGGTAGAAAAAACAGTCGAACAAAAACGTTTCTTACGAACGCTGCCTTATATGAGTTCTAGAGAAAAAGGAGCTTGATAATTCCTACAAGACATGTCTATTATAAAATCAAGTGTAACTCAAAAACTACTGAACGGATTTTGATACAGTTGACACCAATATCTAGAATGATTCATGAGGATGTAGGTATCGAAATTGCTTCAGTAGATCACCCCCTACGACCTCACAAACTAATATTAGTTTTGATAATTTAATTCATCCGTCCGTGAACACCGCAAGAGGGCGATAAGAACCAAATAATTTTTACAACAGCTTATCGTATAGGGGAGTCTTTAATGTACTCCCTCTTAATACACTTAAGAGAAATAAAAGGGCTGTTTTATAATCAAACAGGGGGCAAGTGGGCAGCAGGCTCATCTGTTGTTAAGGACACTCCATTTTTTTGTTTTTTTTTATTGGACAATTCATACCAATTGAATGCTAAGCTGGTGAAGCTTGTGTTATGGTACTAGGCAACGGATATACATACATATTTTAACACCCAAGACCTAAGCACAATACCAAATGCTCATCACATCGATGTTTGTCTCAGCCGGGGATCGAACCCGGGTCCCATGGATTCGCAGTCAGGGGTACTAACCACTAGACCAATGAGCCGTCAAACTCAACTCAGGCTTGCGTTGCCGGCCTTATAATAATTGGTTCGTTTTCGGTCCGGAAATACCTATCGCCTATGGACACTTCCAGAGGGCTCGCAAGTGCGTTGCCATTTAGGAGTTGGTAAGCTCGTTTCTTGAAGGCAAATGTATTGTTTTGGCAATAAAAACCCTACTTGATCCTTAGTTATTTCGCATGGCCTTTTGACCTTTTGAATTTAAGTAATTTTGGCCTTTTGGCCTTAACTTTGGATTTGGCTTTAACGAAACGATGACAAAACCATATAAGAAGAAAACTAACTAATATCTACTAATGGGACGCAACATAAAATTAGTATAAATTAAATGTCAATAACTAACAAACTTTATGAGTTAAATAACGGAAAAGGCGACCTATAATCGGATAGATGGTCCGAAAAAATATCCAGATCGCTCTGGCCTTACAGTAGATGGCCTTTTGGTTTTAAAGCAAGATAAGCCCTTACAAACGTCAATAACGTCCGAATTTTGCGTTTACACCTTGGCCATGGACTTTTGGTCTTTAGCCACCGCGTTATCAGATCAACATTTTCACCCTCAAATTTACCGCTTTTCATTTTCGACCAATTTGGCCTTTTAGCCTTTTGGCCTTAAACCTAAACGCCGAAAATTTTCTACTGATATATGTATTTTTCTATAAAAACTTACCAGAACTGGGTCTGTCACTATATCGGGTACAGTACACCCAGGCGGGCCAGACCATCGGGCCTTCACTGTTCGATGTCCCTGCAAAAATTCATTAAATGCATTCATTGAAACACGTAACCAGTGGCCCTAGAGCCTTTTAGGTCTTGGCCTCAGATCTATGTATCTAAATAGACAATTAGGTGATCAGCCTTCTAAGGGTCTAAGCTTTCCTCACGATGACTTCCACACAGGGACATGCGCACAGGGAGGACGTTGGAGGACTCGACTGCTAAAGTAAAAACTTCTAAATTCCTAGATAAAGTGGCCAGGGCAGTTAGAGGCAGCTGATAATGGAAAATTAATTAATTTTAATTTTCCACTTGCTCTCATCAATCACGTGATCACCTACTTGCCTCTTAAGAAACAGATAAGAAGACCAGACTTAAACGGTTGTAGCGAGAACATCGTAATACCTTTACACGCACGAAGGAAGACATCGTGAGGAAACCTTAGACCCTTAGAAGGTTGATCACCTACTTGCTTCAAGTAACAGATACATAGAACCCAGACCTAATAGATTGTAGCGAGAACATATTAACACCGGCATTAGACCCAATCAGGCAAAGGTTGGTCACCTACTATGTAATTATCCTACGAAAGGACTTGACCGATTTTCACGGATTTTGTGTATAATGTTTTATTGCCCTCAGTGTTAAGGCATTGAAATTACAGTAAACCCTTGATGATGAACCCACGAACCTATTTAATAATCATTAAAGCTGGTTGGGTCAGCTAATGCCAGGAGGTTTTTAGTTAAATGTGTGTGCAGACCTGTACTTGGAAGGTTGGTAAAGGAAAAATACATGGTCAAAGCTTAGAGTTAGGACTCTTATAAGTCAAATGGTGGTCAGCTGCAAATTCTAACTAACCTCCACTGGACGCCGGACTGCCATCTGCTTTAGACAAATCTATCGCCCCCTTTTCCTTAACATCTGCTCTAACCTCCTGTCTCACCTCCTGCCTGACCTCCTGTCGAACCTGACTGATCTCCTTAAACTCCTTCTTCCCCTCGAACCTCTTTTTCCTAATCTTCAGCGGATCAGTTATACGTCTACCAAAATCCGCTTTCAAAATGTTATCGATACTAAACTTCAGGTTTGGATTAAAATCTCTATCCTCCTTCTGTTCCCTTCTGTACGTGTCCTCTCTTCTCTCTTCGTTCTGCTGGTATTTGACTTGTGGATAGAATGACTGGTTCAAGAACATCGGTATGGGATTCGGTCGTAGGAGCAAGGGTGTGTTAAAGTGACTCAACTGTGATATGGCGTTTAGGTGGGTTTGTATGTGTTTGAAGGACAGCTCATCATTTACTGGGTTCTCATTACCCACAGACAATACTGTGTCATTGCTGCTGCACGAATTATCATCAACACTTATCTCTGTGTCGTCCAATCGTAGGCTTTCAGGGTTCGAGGCGTCTTTGAAGTTCGGAGTGCTTTGGAGGAGTTTATCCGTGGCGAAGACATTCTCTGGACTGGTTTCTCTTTCCTTTTTGAGCACGTCGTGAATGCTGAACGGCGTCACTTGTCTCTCCTCGTCGGGCGAAGGTTCATCATCGCTGTTCTCCTGGTTTAGTTGACCGGGAATTGGAGCGACGGCGGCCATTTTTGTTGGGATTTACGCCATCTGAAATTTATTGTAGCATTAGTAATTTCTTAGGGGAGTGGTTTTGATAGCATGGTAATCATAAATATCTCTAAATTAACGTTAAATATTTTCCCAGAAGTTTCTCATTCTAGCAGTCTAAGTTTCATTAAAATCGGTTCACTAGTTCTTGAGATATCCACACGTGTTACAGCTTTACTTAACAATTTAATTAATCAATTAACAATACGTTTCGGGTATCAGTTCGGTGAACGGGTTAAGAGATGTGAATTATGCTCTTCTTAAAAAATAGTTTGATATTTAAACTAAATAACTTATTCCAACTTTGATTTGATCCTTTGGAGCAGACTTTTGGGCCCCAGATATGGCGTTTTACAGCGTAATACAGTGAGGAAATGCCAGTATTAAAAGGTCTGCCACAGGGAGCATTTTTAAGTACAATTATTATTATGTAGGTTCAGAATATTGTAAATACACTATATTTGTGTTGGAAATACCATTATAATTCAATAAAATACCCATGAAGACTTGGGTAAGATTCACAGTTAAGAGGTCGAAAAAATACTATAGGACACGACGAGAAAAATATACTGATAAAGAATCTAATTAGAAAAATTACTTAAATTTCGCAAAGAACACGAAATAAGTGTAGTTTGACCATGAGTATATGGATCACAATCAAAGGATAATAATGACCTTATTAATTAAATAATAATTTACTCAGTAGGCCCAGGTCACTGGATCGACAGAGTGCAGGAGGACCTGCAGCTAAAAGCCATTAATTGGTGGGTACAGGACAGGGAGCGCTGGAAGTTTCTCATTTCGGAGGCCAAGACAGAAAGCCAGAGTAAGTGAGTAACTAACCCATGGACGTAGCTCAAACTGTCCAGTGTCAATTATGGCTTTTGACATACAGGTATCACACTTAGCGCTAAGACACGGCGAAAGTCAGACTTTACAAACCCCCATGGGCTATTTAGAAGTAGGACCTTAATATTAAAAAAACAGCAAAGGAGTGAAACTCCATGCCCGCTTCCATCTTCCCTTGACAGTAGATTATGGATTCACTTTAGCGGCGGTTAAACAGGCATCTCCTGGACAGGCGTGCCTTCCTCATAGGTAAGCAAGGCAATAGGCCACATCTCACTTGTCACAGGTGGATGGATATCCAATTGAAAAAAAAAGAAAAAAAATCCTATAAACCATTGTTATGCAACAGAAATGTAATTAAAGCAATTAAATTAATAGAAAAATATTATAATTGAATTTAATTATATCGTTATGTTAAACGACTAATTAACTCGACACGGTATAAATAATTTTGAATAAATTTAATAATTTATTAACTAGTGATTACATACTGTTTCAGTTGCTTTAATTAGACTAATTAATAATTTTTAACCAAGGTCAGTTATGAGTCCAGCCAGTACCTTAGGACTAACTCAAACTCTAACCCAAAAATTGATTCTAAGCTTCTGTGCACCAATGGACTCTTAATGCGCATTTAAATCGCGCTCATACAAAGAAAAACATTGTGAGGAAATTTTTGGATGAAAGGAAGGCTTGCTTTAACACGACGGCGTGTGTCAGGCATAGGAGGCTGATCACCTACTTGCCTATTAGTTTGACAAATCATGAAACAGATACAGAAATCTGAGGCCCAGACCTAAAATGGTTATATCGCAAGTGATTTCTTAATTTATTATTATATTTCAATTCCTAATTTATTTTTTAATGTTGAGTGGGCATGGACACTCAAATTGCCAGAAGGCTCGCAAGTGCGTTGCCGTCCTTTTAAGAATTGGTACGCTCTTATGTTAACGCCATCTATTGCAAAAAGTAATTACCAAACGTTTTGTAAAAATAGAGCAACATTCAAATCGTATAGGACCACACACGACGCCAACTCCAACAAAATCCATCCATTCAAAACTCATCCTTATTCCACTGTAATAGTACTTAAATGTTAATATTAAGCATATTATTAGAACACTCAAAGTAATTTGAACTTTAATCCCACAGTGGAAGGTTTTAAATTGGAATTTTAATTATTTGTTAAAAATTTTCGGCGTTTTAATAACCAATCGCGATTTTGTATGCAATTTCCCAATATACATAATATAACACAATATCGGCGCTAAATCCTTTGACATATAACAAAACAATGTATGAAAGTATTGTCCCTCTCTTATATATCTATAACAAAGTCTAAGACAGCATATATCTATCTATTAAGGATAGCTGGCTATACTTATTTAAACGCAACTAGAATATAATCAAACGTTTTCACTGAAAACGCTGTCCGACGGTGACATTTTGTCAAATAAAGTCTAAACCGTTTGACATATAAAAAAATATATATGGTGGAATGGTTCCTCTCTTATATATCTATAAAAAAGTCTAAGACGGCATATATCTATCTATTAAGGATAGCTGGCTATACCCATTCAAACGCAACTAGAATATAATCAAACAATTCACTGAAAACGCTGTCCGACGGTGAGATTTTGTCAAATAAAATCTAAACCGTTTGACATATAAAAAAATATATATGGTGGAATGGTTCCTCTCTTATATATCTATAAAAAAGTCTACGACAGCATATATCTATCTATTAAGGATATCTGGCTATGCTCATATCAAGTTGTCATGCTGTTTATATTTTTTTAAATGACCTAAAAATGTTACAATTAAAAAATCTTTGAAATCGCGTAATTTTGTTTTATCTGACCACGATATACTATGTAAAGAGATTTTTTCTATTAACTCTAAAAACTGCACCTATTTCGAATATTCTATTTTTTTAATTGACATCAAAACGTAATTCTAAATATATCAATATACACTCTGTATCGCTAATGCTCTTACGGCCAGTCGCATTCGCCACGTCCTTATATACATAAACATTTCTGTGGTCAACAATAATTCTTATATTTTAAACAATTTACATAAAACCATAATTAGTTATATATCAAAACCTTCCTCATTAAACACACTATATATGGTGAAATTGTATAAAAATCCGTTTTGTTGTTTGTGAGTTTTTCGCCTTCATGTCGACATCGAAGTTTTTTTATATGTAACAATTTTAATATAAACACATTTTTTTAACAAGAATCGTTATATTTTGAAAAATTTACCTAAAAATATAATTAATTATAAATCAAAACCTTCCTCATTAAACACACTATATATGGTGAAAACTGTTTCAAAATCCGTCCAATAGTTTTTGGGTATATCGCGCTCAAATAGACGGGTGACTTTAATATATGTAACGATGTTAATATAAGTGACACATTTTGTTTTTCAACAAGAATCGTTATATTTTGAACAATTTACATAAAACCATAATTAATTATATATCAAAACCTTCCTCATTAAATACACTATATATGGTGAAAATTGTATAAAAATCCGTTCAATAGTTTTTGAGTTATTCGCAATTAGACGAAGGACTTTACGGAACTGAATAAAACATAATTTCTTGAGTCATATTCAAGATTTATTAAGTGTGAACTATGGAAACAATTTGAAAGTCTACAAGTTATGTCTCACGTCTACTTGGATAATGAATCTCTATGTCCATATCTAATATATGTATGTGTCCATGGGCGTCTGTATCATATGAGCATATGAGCCTAGAGCCCCGGTTTTTTATGTTCGAGAAATTCCATTCGAGAGGGCTCGCGAGTGTGTTGCCGGCCTTTTTTATAACGAGGAAAACGGCCAGGATGCTCATCTGATCTTAAGTGATACCGCCGCTCCTATACACTCAATTTCAGAGGGATCGCGAGTGCGTTGCCAGCTTTTTTTATAACGGGACAAAGGGACAGGAGGCTCATCTGCAAAGTGATACCGCCGCTCATAGACACTCAATTTACGAGGGCTCCCGAGTGCGTTGCCGGCCTTTTAATAATGTATGTTCTCATCGTTCTTTATTCGTCAATATATATCATATGTATTGATAACAGGTGTTATCGCATAAAAACTTAACCATAGATGGTAATAACAGGAATTATCAATAATTAACGCGTTCAAATAAGGCAAAACACTTGTTTCTACGCCATTAATTTATTAAATATAGCATTACCTGTTCCAGCGAGTTAACCGAGTATGAGAAAACTTCGCCAAGTCTATAGAAACCTTAATTAAAAATTTGCTATTATTAATTTCTTAATCTCTACATTAATATAATAAACAATAAAAATTGTACTTAAAAATGCTCCCTGTGGCAGACCACTTATTCCTAGCTGTATTGCGATTATTCGTTCAAAGCACCAGCTCTGGTGTCACCGGTACCAACTTAAATATTTAATTAGCTGTGCACTTGATCTGTGAACCCTACTCCAAAGGGAACAAAATCAAAATTGGAGTAAAGACTATATTTCATACTGCTCTGCGGTCGCGCCTTCGTGCTTATCCGAGGTAACACGGGGCTAACATGCTCCAAATATATGTGTATATATATATTTGTGTGTTAGACATAGATAAACACTAAACGTAAAGTTGGGCCTGTTGCGCCATGACCGCTATCACCTTCAGTTAATTATAATGGGTCAAATCCAGGGTAAACGGCGTTGGTAGGAAAAAGAAATCATGACTTCGTTTGGGAGTGGACGGGAATTGTGACTGCGGAAGAGTTGCTTCATCTGGCACAGGACACGCTTCAAAAGACCGCCAATTACCAGTAATGGAGAGGCAGTAAAGAAGAGAACAGACTTGTGCACAGCCAGGATTCTACGACCGCTAACCAATTGGAGTATTAGTTTATTCCTTGAACTCTGAGGTTTTTGTGGAGAAAAATTGCACGGAAGACCAGGATTTGTTTCGGAATCGAACATATAATTATAATAGCAAATCATATGTAGCTAGAAATGAAGTAAAAAAAAAAGTCGAAATGAAGTTCGCGGGGGCAGCTATGCAAATAAAATTAATTCAAAATATAATGATTATATAACAAATTTAGTCAGACACGGCTGTCTTGTTTATTATAATTTATTGACATTTAAATGCGTGTTTAATTTTATTGTTTTTATATTTTATTTTAATTTATTGCTTTATTTCGATTTCGTACGCTTTTACAATAGTCGATATTATTCTGTCAATTTACATAAAATCATAATGAATGATATATCGAAACCTTTATCAAGAATTATACTATTAGATATAATAACTATATAAAAATCCGTTCAGTTTTGAGGTTTTCGCCTACACGTCGATCGGGGGAAGTTATTTTATATGTAACGATCTTAATATAGACACATTTTGCTCCAACAAGAATCATTATAATTCTGTCAATTTACATAAAACCATAATTAATTATTATATATAATAAAATCTTCCCCTTCAAATACACTATCAATTGTATCAAAATCGATTCAGTAGTTTTCGAGTTCATCGCGTTTATTTCGGGGTTAATTTTGAGCCAAATCTCTTAGGGAAGGAATGCATTCTAAGAATAAAAAGCAATTGACATGAAGATAGACCGCCGAAGCTAACTGTAAGAAGGGACCTTAACAAACGTAGGAAGACCTCAAAAGAAATGGATGGATGAAGTTCAGAAGGATTTTAACCAAAAGGTTCATACAGCACATGAAACAATAAAAATAATCTACGTTTAAAGTGGCTTTTATCGGAGATTTTAAAAGGTTTACTGCGGTGGAATCTTTTACCAGCCCTTGGGATATACCTACCTAAACCTTCCTAATGAATCGTTCTATATATTGGTGAAGACTGTATAAAAATCCGTGCAGTAGTTTTTAAGTTACACTTAATTTTATAATAGACATGTCTAATAGGAATTATCAAGCTCCTATTTCTCTAGAACTCATATAAGGCAGCGTTCGTAAGAAACGTTTACGTTCGTTGTTTATCTACCACGATTTTTTTTTTATTTTCAAGTTGAAATATATTATTACTCACAAATAATGTGGTTTTCTATTCATAAAAGAGTTTTCTCTTTCACGAATCCCTCTTCATATTTACAATACGCCAAAATTACCTCTAACGAAAACTATCGAATCGCTAAGTTGACGAAGATTTTGTGGGGATATTTCTTGTATATTTTTGGTTAGTAATACTTATTTAATTTACGACTAATACTAATACTGACTCTTAAAAGGTGTGACTCAACAGCTACGGCAGCTAATTGACAAGGGCAGTAGACGTAGCTAGAGTTGTATAAAGTAAATGAAAACTCACAAAGTTTTTCACCATTTAAAAAAGCATTTATTACTCCAGATGCTTTTAATAAATATACCTTAGAGCGGCGTTGACCTAGCGGCTTCGGAAAGGTTGCGAGAACATCGTAATACCTTCATACATACGAAGGAAGACATCGTGAGGAAACCTTAGACCCTTAGAAGGCTGATCACCTACTTGCCTATTAAAAAACACACAGAAATCTCGAAATTTTTAACGGCCAACTGTTCCAAGTATTGGTTCAAAAGGCTGATTAACAATTTCCGTCCAAATACCCTCCTATTGAAGTCGGTTCAAAAGGCGTTACAAAACTATTTCGGCGGGTTTGCGGGCGTGGCTGAATGGGCGGTCACTGCGATGCGGCTGACGGCAACATAAAAACCTTTGAGTATTAAGCCAGAAAGGAGACGCCATCAATCGAACGATGCTAATTAATTTTTCTGCCAAAACATCGGCGGGGGACGAGGCACTCACACAGACAAAATTTTACTACAGTAACAAATTGCACAATGTTTGTACACACGCACACAAACCTAATTTGCTTACACAAGAGTAACCGCAACGCACACATTTAAAGAAATCGTATCTTTATACGTTACATGTACAGCACACATACGCAACAATCCCGAGATAATTAAAGCTACCACCATGTCGATAAGGAATGTCGATAAAATTTATTAATAGGAATATTATTCAAAGTAGGTGTTGCTGATTCCTTTAATTTTCTTTTGTTGTTAGCCAGCAACAAGAAACATGACGTATCAAAATGATCGGAGCAAACTTTACTTGTACGTTTGGATAGCCATGTTCTGTGATTTTCACAAGCTTTTATCCATTGTTGTCGACGGACTATAATAAAAATAAAACTGTTTTATTTCAAACTAAAAAAAATTATCCATAATTACATTATATTGTTCATTCGTTCAATAATTTATCGATAAAAAAATAGTATGTGTCCCCTCTCTAAAATGACGTAAACCGGCGTTGGTGTGGCTAACTACCAACTTAGGAAAATAACCATTATTAGGATAAATTCATGTGATAAATTTTTATAATTTTTCACGTCCTTTCTTCATTAATTAAAGACATTAGTATAATAAGAAAATTTGAAGTGTCGGGTAAACCTTCAAAGTACTTGTGAGCGAATCCACGAACAGGACAACTAATCAATAGTAAAGCATATTTACTTAAGTCATTGAACAATACGATCG
The DNA here is from genome assembly GCF_905475465.1 of Pieris napi. NCBI lineage: Eukaryota > Metazoa > Arthropoda > Insecta > Lepidoptera > Pieridae > Pieris > Pieris napi. The sequence goes on along the minus strand of NC_062258.1, from coordinate 2,047,216 downwards.
CTATGTAAGTACCATCTGTTAGTAAAAAAATTATGCAAATAAAAAAATTAAGCCACAAAAAACGTCGTAGTGCGGAACTTTGCAATAAACTGGCAACATTGACTCGGCAATGAATATTTATTTGATTTTCACGTATTCTTATAATATACGATAATATTACTTAAGAAAATACATTACAGATGAAATGTCACGTTGTCTTTTTGTACACTCGATGTGTCAGACCTTTTTTTACAGCCGAATACACTGCATCCAGTCATTTTTGTCGGAGCTCTTTACACTAACAAGCGTCATACCGGAATGGCGCGGAAGGGTCGAGAAACAGTTTTATATAACGCGTATGTCCAGCGGGTTCGTACTTTGACAGAGGGGGACGCGCGTAAAGGCGACTCCTTTCTGGCTTAATACTCAAAGATAAAAACACATCCTGATACCTTGGTACGGGTTGCGATGGGGCTGCATCAAAAAATCTAACAAATATTCCGAAATCAGAGAAAATTGACATGCGCAGAGGTGCTGAGAACTTGGAGAAAATCGTGATAACACATAAGGTGGTTCATCACTCTCAAAACTGTACGACAGGCGCGCTGGACAGAAACCGGTGAAAACAACCCGCCAGATGTTTCATTACCGCCGCTTATAAGCACTCTCAATGCCAGAAGGCTCGCGAGTGTGTTGCCGGCCGCTTAAGAATTGGTACGCTCTTTTCTTGAGAGACCCTAAATCGAATCAGTTCGGAAATCAGTGGGCAACTGGTTCCACATAGTGGTGGTGTCCACTGCCTTTAAACGCTCTCTTGTACGTGGTGGACGTCGAGGTGATAATCCATGGTAAAGTAGAAGGAGGTAGAAGATGCCGAGTGACCCCACATCCCTACGCATCGCCAAGGGTTCTAGCCGCTCGGAAAGGGAACTGCTCTTCGTTGAATACGGTCAAGTGGAAGGAGCTGGTACTGGGGAGCTCCCGCCCAGAGGTGAGAACAGTACTCCATGTGGGGCCGAATATGCGCTTAAACAGTTGCAAGCGGTGGCCCGGAGTGAAGTAGGTACCGTCTCGCCTCGCACACCAAGCTTTTTGGAGGCTATTTAGCCTTTCCCTCCAAATAACCGCGAAACTGAACGTCGTTCTATACGTCAAAGCCAAGTATTCTGATGCTGGCTGGGCTTGGGAGTGTCTTCGAAAAGAGAAGCGAAAACGGGTGTTCTTGACGCACAAACTTGTCTTTGGACAAAATTAGTCATTTCAAGATATTCCCATTCCCAGTGCACTCGTGCGCATATCAATGAATGTTGACAAGTTACAACATATCATTGATATGCAAGGTCGGGGAAGGACACAGCCTTGTGGGACACCAGCGTTCACGGGTTTAAGGCCGGAATATATTGCTTTTTAATACGTTTTACTTCAGTAAATTTTCCTTTACCCATAATAAATTATATACCTACCAAAACCTTTAGAATCACATAGAACTATATAAAAATCCATTAAATAGTTCACAGAGCACTTCATTTTATAATACATATTACTTTTCAATAATATGTTTCAGACAATTTACATAAAACCCTAATTAATTATATATTAAAACCTTTCTTATCAAACACACTATCTATTGGTGATAACTGTATTAAAATCCGTTCGGTATTTTTTGAGTGTATCACGTTTATATCCAGAATTTAGTCACGTTTATATCCAACATTAGTTTCTTGCTTATTTTTACGTACGACAGAAAAAAGTGCGTACAAAGTACCTACCTACACATGTCACAAGTAAAAACTTCTTTGGCAAACTAATTTTTAAGTCTTGTTCATATTTATACAAATCTAAAACTTTAGATTTCCGAGACTTAGAGGGATGGAAAAGGGAAGATATGTTAGGAATTTAATTAATTTAATTTTCATTAAAATATGTCGAAAATTAATACAAATTATACATTTTTTTTTAATTTATTTCTTCGATAATAAAAACACGTGGCATTTTAATTTACAACTCGTCATTTGAGGTTTTAAATAAATTATTTTGCATAAAGTATAAAATCCTAATATTTCATAAATTCTCTTTACGAAATTTTAATTTTAAAAATATAATTTCTATTAGGTAATTCGCCCTTCCCACTCTCTCCATTTTCTTCGACAAAAACGCTGCACATCTACGTGACGTTTCATCCGTAAAAAAATTGCCCTCATGCGCCTAAAGAATTTTCACTTTAAAACATATATGTACTATTATATTCCAATATCAAACTTAATCCAAGGTTATATAATATGTATATTACGCTTTAAATGATTAGTATTTTCAGCGACCACGCCTCATATAACAGCCACAACGAAATAAATGTCCGTGACATTATATAGAAACTTATTTGGTACAAAAATTTCAAGAATAATTAAAATAAATCCCTTAGATTTCTGTATCTGTTTCATAATTTGTCAATATAACAGGCAAATAGGTGATCAGCCTCCTGTGACACACGCCGTCGTTTTGAGTCTACATATGTCCATTGGTGCACAGCCGGGGATCGAACCTACGACCTCAGGTCTAGGCCAACACTGCTCAATTGTTAAAGAACATTTATTTAATTTAATAAATAAGACAGAAGACGGGAATAAATATCCTTTAATCAGGGAATTGCGTATTTACGACGGAATTACGATTACAGACACTTTTAACAGAACGGCCTTGCTAGTCAAGTTTTCACATTGAATAAACTGTATTTTTTATTAATGGAATTAAATAACATAAAAATAAATTGTTTCATTTTGTTCTCTTTGAAATAGACTCTTCTGTGGGGTTCAAGTGCGCAGCTAATTAAAGATTTAATTTAGCGCCTGGTAGATATTACCAGAGCTGGTGTTTCTCTTAATGAATAAGTATCGCAATGCCAAAAAATGCCAGCTTTAGAGCCCCCAAGGACCAAACTTTTTAAATTTGTTTTATTTTACTATTTAGTAATTATTAATTATTATTATTAAAATGCAGGTTAAGAATTCTACTATATAAAAATAAGTCGGGTTTTCCTTCCTGACGCTATAACTCCAGAACGCACGAACCGATTTCCACGGTTTTGCATTTGTTGGAAAGGTCTCGGGCTCCGTGAGGTATAGCAAAGAAAATTCAGGAAAAATTTCAACAGAAAAGCGGGATCACCAAACGAAATGTTACATAAAACGAAGCCATCTGGTGGCGAAACGGAGTTCGCCGAGTTTGCTAGTTTAAATTAGTTATTATTTAATTCAAACCCTTCAACTATTACGATTAATAATAATATATTAACAAATATATTTTTAAGTTGCGTAAGCCTTACATCTAGTTTTAATTAATTAGTCGAAAAATTCACCCTTAAAATACTAACAAACCTGAGTTTTATAAATTAATTGCTAAAAATCATCGTCTAATATCATTATTTATTCGCAAATAACCATTACACACTAATGTCATTAACCCTTAATTTGATTATGTTCACTGTGATAAACACTCATGAAAAATAAATATTGAGCGACTATTTTCTACTATTTTTCGGTTTTTATTTTAGTTATAGCAAGTTTAATTTGTATTTATCGGTACAAAAAATAATTCTACAAATGGCATCATCGTTAATCTGTCATTATTGAGACAAGATGTCAGCGAGACGCGGGCACTCGATTCTTCGCAAGGTAAATATTTTTTTAAATTATGTTATATTTGACTAAACTAACTTTTTATGGTTTATATTTGCTAAACAATACTTATGCTTTGGTTTGGAATAGGTTTTACGTAGTGTTTTGTGTTTTTGGTAACTTTTATTTGGAGGCAAACTTGGTTGTTCATCACAGTGAACACTGCCAAATACTCGAATAAGTACTGTCAATTTGATAACTTTTATTTACAAATAATGTGCTTTGTTTGGTGGGCTTCTTTTGGTTTTTCTTTAATTTTTTCTCATCGCCAGAGCTTTTTTAACTACTGAAAGAAAACTACGGTGTCTTTGGTCTTGGTACAATACGAAGCAACCGGATTAGAGGAGCTGAAAAGTTGCTACCGTATGAAAAGGTGATGAAGAAAAAACAGAGGGGAGCGTTTTCACAAGTTGTCTGTGATGCAAACAAATTAGTTATAGTACGCTGGAATGATAATAAACCTGTTACTCTTATAAGCTCATTTATTGGATCTGAACCAGTACAAAAAATAAAAAGGAACAAGCAAAGAACAGAAACAAAAAATAGAAGTGGATTGTCCGCAAATAGTTCGCGAGTATAATAAACATATGGGGGGTGTAGACCTGGCTGATATGCTGATATCACTATATAAAGTTCCATTCAAAACTAGAAGGTGGTACATAGGAATATTTAGCCAACTTCTAGATGTGTGTATAAATAATGCATGGCTATTGTATAGACGTAACTGTCAGGGAAGTCAACGAAAATCAAAGTCATTGAAAGTTTTCCGATATGAAATTTACTTAAGTTTAACAAAGAAAAATAGATCTATACCTCGTGAAAATATACAAGAATGTAAAATTATAAACCCAAGATCAGCCAGGCCTACAAGCCCCATCAGATTCGATAATACAGGACATTTTCCCAGCACAAAAGAAGACATGGGGCGATGCAAGTTTTGCCAGAAAAACACAACTGTATATTGTATAAAATGCAATGTGAGACTTTGTTTTGTTACGGGAAAAAATCCTCGCAATTATTTTTTACATTTTCATAATAAATAAGTTGATTTAATGATATGTATAATGTTTTTAATTTACCTGTTTATATGATACTAATTTGACAACGTTTACCACAGTGAACATTACAAATTACTTGTTATCCTCAACATATTTCGCAGTGTTCACTGTGATGAACGTTGATTTCCTGAAAATCTGAAAGGAAAATATTTTTTTGTCTATTTTTCCTAAGTTGTATTTAACCCTAGGATTTCAGATATACATCTTATTTCATAAAATAAAACAACTCGGATCTCTGCCAAATTAAGGGTTAAGAGTCCAGTCATCGGAAATCAGCCCAGCCCGCAAAGCATAAATACGTATACTATAATAAGTTATTGGTTAATTTAACCATGGTTTGATATCATGAAGTTAATTTAAATGCTAACTGATTCGGTAGCTTGTTAAAATTGTAACCAAAATGAAAAATTAACCAATTTCTCCATATAAGTTATGAATAAACAGTTTAAGCATGTTTTAAATAAATAAAAGATTCGATTACAATCTCAGCAGGCTTATTTTAATAAATAATTACCTTATAAACACAATATCCACACACAAAACACAACACAACACAATTATAAAATGTCAACCGTACCACAGGGCACAGATTGCACACTGCGCACCGCGCGCGAATGAATTGAACTGGCGAATTGATGTTTCGACTTTCGCCCCACTCTATGAGGCGTGGCCTCCGCCGTGTTTTGGGCGGGAACGCTTTTTATGACGTATTACCGCGTACAGCTTAATTGATGTGCATTTTTTGACAATTGACAATGTGGTTTTTTATTTTGTGCAGGTTTTTTGACAATTGTTAATACATTGTTATTAAGATTTCGTGTTATACAGAATTAGCATTTCATTTTTAATCTCGAAATAGGTTAAGGAATTTAATTTTTCTTGCAAAATATAAGACAAAACTAAAGTCTAAAATCTAAATTATGAATAATATAAATGATAAAGAGTTTTTTGAATTAAAATTCGGCTGTTGTTGGGAAATGTTTATTTCTATTTTGCGTACATACGAAACGCTCCTTGCCGGCCTATTATGAAGCATGTGTCAGACAAGGAAGGCGGATCACATGCCTATATCTTTATATATATAATTCTTCTGTGAGTGTGTATGTCACTGAACTTCTCTCAAACGACTGGACCGATTTTGATGAAATTTTTTGTGTGTGTTCAAGGGGATCTGGGAATGGTTTAGATTCACAAATCAGCCCGGCAGATGGCGCTGCAGTCGGTCCTTTCATACTTTGTTTAATATCTTAATCGCTTGAAATATGCAGGTCCGCTAGTATAATATGTATATAAAAATGAATTCCTATTTCCCTTGGTCACAGCATCACGCGTGAACGGCTGGACCGATTTCGCTAATTCCTTTTTTGTTGTTTGTTATTGTCAGGAGAAGGTTCTTATGAAAGAAAAAAAATAGAAAATCTAAGAATACTACAACCACCATACAATTCAAACTTTTTTGATGTAACCTTATGGCGGCTAGGTGAGGGGTAGATACCGGGTTCGATTCCCGGTTCGAGGGTAAGTTTTAATTTAATTTAAATTTGTTCTCGGCCTTTGGGAGGGTTGTGCGGTACCGGGCGAGAGTACCTAAACCGTACATGGAGGACATGGTCGAATTTCTAAGGCAAAAAGCACGAATTATAAAATTCTTATACTTGACGCTGGCTAATGCACAAACCGTGCCAGAGCCATTAAAAAAAGAGGATGTAAGAAAAATTAATATCGTTTAAAACAAATGCTTCGATCGGAGATATTAATATATTATTATATTAAGAGTATTAGAATAATAAACACTTTGTTTCTGAAATATTTTTTTAGTTAATTATACCAATTCGAAATCAATATTCATAGTTAAGACAATACCGGTCGGGTCCGCTAGTTTGTTTATAAAAACGAACCGTTAACGCTGTACCTTATTAGGTAGGTAATCTTTTATGTTTTAATTAATAAATAACAAATAAATGTTGCGTAAATTGTTTAAAAAAAATTGACGGCATATTGTTTTGTAAAAGCCTGTAAGAAAGAATCTACATCTTTTTAGTAAAATAAATGAAAGACATAATTTTAGTACTAGAAATAAAGATAAAATAGCTCAACCATCTTTCAGATTAGCCAAAGTTCAAAATTCATTTATGGGGTACTGTGTGAAATGTTACAATAAAATACCTTGTGACATTTTAAAACTAAATGAACGAAAATTTAAATGTTTTATTAAAAGTACACTTTGTAAACAAGCATATTACAAATTAGATGATTATATTCAAGATAAGAATGCTTGGAAACATGCTGGTCCTGCTCCATAGGACAATCATAGAGCCTGGACAAAATCAAATTGGTTGCTGATTTTTTACTTTAACATATTTTTGTTATTATTTTTTAATTTATAATGCTACAAATGTAATTATTATTATTATTATTTTTTTTTTTTTGTATCTCACACACTGTTTTGTTGTGTTTTTTTTAAATATTTTTATTACTCTTTAATGTTAATACATTGTGTATTCTACGGTTTCGATATTTGTAAATATGTGAGGAACATGTATACTAACTTTTTTAGGGTCTGTTTCACAATGTCCGGATAAGTTCCACATAAGTTCCAAATAAGCTATTTATTACTTATTGGTAGGATAAACACTATTGTTGCGTTTCACGACTGTCAGATAGCGCTATTCGTCACATAAAGTCCATCATAAGTTATAAGTCGGATGAAGTGGCAAATAGCACAATTTATCTGAAACATAAGTGATTTGTGTTTGACTGATGTCAGACAAGAAAACGTTGTGATTCAATAATATGATGGAAGTTTTTGAAACTCTTGAAGATGAGTTTGATGAATGCTTTGATCGCATCACAACACCGCGCAGGAATCCTGTATTTCAGAATAGAACTAACTATATGGAGACATTGGACGAAACGGACTTTAGGACACGGTTCAGACTTACTAAAGAAGCCGTGATTGTTGTTTATTCAATGATCGAAGAAACAATTTCTGCCCATACAGAAAGGTAAGTACCTACATACCTACATACAACCCGCAATGATTGGTTTAGCTACCTGATGAGCGCTGCTGGATCCTAACGGATCCACTTAACAATAGATTTTCTATTGTGTCTGGTTTTCCTAGACAAAATAAGTAGGAATAGGAATCTATTTACCTAACCAACGAATTCGTTACGTACCAAATCTAACCCATGTTTGTTTCAGAAATCATGTTATAATGCCGATTACTCGTCTACTATTGACTTTGAGATATTATGCAACAGGAAGTTTTCTCACAGTAGTCAGTGATTTCTCTGGTGTCAGCAAAGCTTCTGCCAGTCGCATTGTCACCTTGATTTCACAGGCTATTGCACAGCCCCGTCCTGAGTTCATCATATTTCCAACCGATACTCAAGAAATACAGCAAGAGTTTTACAACATAGCTAAATTTCCAAGACTCATTGGCGCTATTGATTGTACCCATGTTCCTATAAAATCTCCAGGTAAAAGATCCAATAACCTTATAAAAACATAATATCTATTAAACTATGTAGTTTGTTCTTTGTTATTTATTCGATTATTGTTTCTAGTTTGTATAATATAACTTTTGTTCTTTTAGGTGGAGACAATGCAGAAGAATGGAAAGACAGAAAGTCACAGTTTTCTTTTAATGTTCACTGTAGTGAGTGCAAAGTTGAAAATTTTAGACATAGTGGCTAGATGGCCAGGAGCAGCACATGACCAAACAATTTTCAACAATACATTCCTATAACAAAGACTGATAAATGGAGAATTTGGAAACCTTTTGATTGTTGGTGATAAAGGCTATGAAAATACTTCATACCTACTAACTCCACTCCAAAACCCCACGACTCCAGCAGAACATCTTTATAACGAATCTCAAATTCGAAGCAGAAATGTGGTGGAAAGGACATATGGTGTTTGGAAAAATCGGTTCCCCATTTTGTCAAAAAAGGTTTTGCTTCATGTATCTCGTGTACAAGCCGTGATAGTGGCATGTGCAGTGTTGCACAATATTGCTATTGATATGCGAGATGAACATTTTGAACTACTGCAGTCTGCAACAAGTAGATGAACTAGCTGATGATATTGATCAAAGTGCAATTGACAACGTGGGAAATGCAAGTGTGCGAAGTAATCTTATAAGTGATTATTTTGCTTTATTACTATAATATTTTATAAATGCTTTTATTTAAATAAAAATACAAATTTTTATTACAATACATCCTCAATCCAGGCACAAAATCTATTATTTTTCTAATTTATTTAACAATATATTTTTTTCTATGGCCCATAATTCTCTTTTATGCTCTCTTTCTTCCTCTTCAAATGCTCATTGCTTTCTCTTATTTAGAAACTCTTCCTCCAGAATCTTCTTTTGCAGATCCGCAATCTCTAACTTTGAATCAGCAACTTTTTAGAATGGCCTTTTCATCTTCGGAGTAGCTGAAAATAGATTGATTGGTTAGCCGTGTGGTTGCAGCAAAGACGAGTAGTACCACCCAATATTTGCTTGTGGGTGTCGATGAAAGTGACTTAGGGCTTATCCGCGAGTTTTAGATATAGCGTGGTGACTATAGGCAAAACCTAATAATGAAATAAATCTACTTTAATACAAATAACTTACATAAAGCGGGATGTTTTTTGGAACGTAGAGATTTTGGCTTCCAGTTGGTCCACTTCTCAATTGCCAATTTTTTGGGCGTAGCACTACCACATTCACCTGAAGTTAAACATAAAAGGTAAAGTCCGACTAACTTACCAACAACTCTGAGGCATAACAATTTGAAGCATTACTTACTTATTTTTCTTTTTGGAGGTTGCTCCTCATCAGAATCTTCCTTCTGTGTACAAACGTCTGCCGCCTCAACTGAATGGATAGATTCTCTTTCTAAAATTATATCATAATATGTATGTAATATTGTTTCATTTGTGAGAGAAAATAAAGTAATTTGTATTGTATATCTTACCAATGCGATCGGAGTCAAATTGACTTTCAATTCCTTCGACAGACAACAATATCATGTCTTTGACTTTTTCCTCGATAGGGGTAAGAGGAGTAGCAGCACTAGGGCCACCTCCTGTACGATATGTTTCAGCATGTATCAAGGCAGACTTTTTTCTTGTAGCCCTCTTTAAGCCTTCGTATTTACCTTTTAAAGTTTTAGCGCTGCGAAAGTTTACCCCACTTGTGCTATTAAACAGCGCCTCTAGCGTCTTCCAGCACTGCTCTTTCTCCTGCCAGGTGACTGAGTCACTTTTTTTATTTTCTAATATATTTTTATGGTCCGCAACAAGCGAAGTTAGAAGCGCAACTTCTTCCCGGCTGAAATTGACGCTTCTTTCACGTTTTTGCGTAGACATTTTTTTAAGTTAAAGAATCAACCTCGAATCACAAAAACAACGGAAAGGTCAAGCCGAAGGCACCGAACTTAAATATGTACTAAAATACTCAATAACCTAACAAACAAAAATACCATGAAAAAAGGACATCCCGTTTCATTACAAGTAGACATGGGATGAAATTGGCTGCGCCAAAAATCAATCTGGAACTGTTTCGGAAAAACAGCTTTTGTATGGCAATTAAAGTCTACAATAAATTACCAAAAGAATTAAAAGATCTTCCGTCTAGATTCTTTAAAAAGCGACTTAGTGAATTACTTTTAGAAAAAATGTACTATTCAATAAATGATTATTTGCAGGAAACACCGTAATTGATATAAAGCTAATGATATAATGTATATAATATAATAGACTAGATAGTATAAGAATAATTGACATTGAATAATAATGTGAAATACTTTAAGACAAATTTGCGCGCCATCGTGTGTGGCAGAATATGCGAACGATTTATGATTGTATCACCTTAACATTTTGTACCATATTCTTGCAAAAAATAAATTATTATTATTATTATTATTATTAGTAATATTCAATGACCAACACAAAGGTTAAGGTTCTATGTCTTTCTATAGAATTTTGTAACTTTATTTGTCCGTAACAAAAAAACGGAACATACGAATTTGGTGTTGCTACCACAATCTTCTTTATGTGTCGGATAGTTGTGTGCCGGATAAAATATGATTGTGAAACGCAAAGTTTCTTATTCGGAACTTTTATCTTCCAAATAATTTATGTGTTGCATAGCTATTTGGTACTTTATCCATACATTGTGAAACAGACCCTTAGTATAGTAGTTTATTCTAAGAGTACATTGTCTTCACATATAAGTATTTAACAAATGTAACAAAATATTGTAAACCTATTTTAAAAGAGTAAGTGTGGAGTTTCTTGCCCATTCTTCTCCACACGAAACTACCTTTTGGAAGGGGCAACTAGAATCTTCTTTATATATTTTTTTTTTTGACGTTCAAAAGTGCCATTTTAGATGGTCTAATTGAAATAAATGATTTGACTTTGACTTTGACCTGAAGAAGAATTATTAATTGGGTTGGTTTTATCGTTCTAGACTAATCAAATAATAATTAGGTATTAAACTTGACGTAAGGTCCAATGAACATCAAGACAGAATCCAGCAGGAAACCAGCCTAGGTATTGGGCAATGGATGAATGAAGATATTTTAGTTTAAATTCTTCTTGAAGTGCCTCTCCACTACTGGAGGTTGGCGGTTAGTTCGTCATACTCCTTCTTATTTTTCGCCAAGCGCATCAGCTGTTCTACGCTGGCCACTCCCGTCCATTCTCTAATATTGCGGAGCCACAACTTCCTCCTTCAGCTAGCGCGTCTTTTCCCCTCGACCTTTTACGCATACGCATACCCTCCCGCGGCACGGTTGACCTTGGTGGGGAAGGGTTATGTGGGACTCGCACAACAGGGCATACCCACTAAAACCCCACGGCGCCACCAGCAATCGCCCGGGGCAGGACACGGTAACAGCGTAGCCTTGTCCGCATCCAGCCACGCGATCAGCCGTTAGTATCACGGTCCTCTACGGCCACGAATGATGTGGAATGGACCTTGGCACAGCAAGGGCCTTTCACATCGGCCAATTCACCCTGTTTATAAAGCTGGGGGAGGGCGGGCACGTTGCTTGCATGATCTTTTCGACGCATGAACCCCTGTTCCCCCGCTGGAGCAACTGCGTGCCCAGGATTACACACGGGGTTGCACGGTGCAACGGCGGCGCTGTGGTCTCCTACGGCGACGCGGGTGGGCTGCAGGATCATCCTCCCTGGCCCTTTCCGCCTCTTCCTTTTGGTGCATGACGGCTTCACAGAATCCCTGGAAGCTTTCCCACATGCCGTCACTGTCCGAGTTTGTAACTGCTACTCTCACAATGTTATCGAGGGTAGCGTCCTCGCCCTGTAGCACGCCCAGTAGAGGCCTCCTTTCCACCTCCCATGCTAGGCAATCCTTTAAGGTGTGGAGCGCATCATCAACAACACCAGCGTCACAATGGTGGCAGGTTGGTGCCTCCTCACGCCCGACTACCTTGTGCAGATAGCTGCCGAAACAGCCGTGTCCGGACAATATCTGCACGAGTCGGTAGCTGAGGCGGCCCCACCGCCTCCTCACCCATTTGTCGAGATGTGGTCTGAACGCGTTGATGGTGTAGAACCCAGCGCTCGCAGTAGCCAGTTCTTCCGCCCACTGTCTTATTGCTTCGTTTTCTTCGGAAATTTTCCACGACTTGATTGCTCCGAGCGCTGGGTCATTACCATTGTGCCTGGCTTCGGCCCTCCTCCAATAAACTTCGCTTAAGGCATCCGCTTCGAGGTGCCAGGGTGTGGTGCCGGCTATAACACACGCTGCGTCATACGAAACCGTGCGGTACGCCCTCGCGACCCTAATTGCGATTACTCTCTGCGACTGCCTGAGGATGGTTTTGTTGTACCGGTTCAGCTTATCCGCCCATATTGGGCACCCGTACAATGCCTTCGCTCGCACTACATTAGCGTATAGGCGGCGACACACTCCACCCGGCCCGCCTAGGTTTGGCATTATGCGTGAGAGCATACCTGCTGTGGTAGTAAGGTTGGGGGTAAGTGTCGTGAAGTGCGCCTTGAACGTCTAGGACAAGCCCAAGGTATTTGAGTGTGGAGCCGATCAGGATAGATACTCCGCCGACTATAATGCTTTCACCTTGTGGTGGCGCTCTGCGGTGGCCGTGGAAACATATCGCCTCCGATTTGGCGAGGGCGACTGTGAGACCAAGTTTTCTAATCTCGGACACAACTCTGGCTACTCCAGCAGTTGCGCGTAATCGCGCTTCCTTGTAATCCTGCCCACAAGCAACCACGAGTGTGTCGTCGGCATAGCAGATAGTTGTCACGCCCGCGACTAGTTCCGCCCTGAGTACCTTGTCGTAGCCGATGTTCCATAGCAGCGGTCCAAGAACGGAGCCCTGTGAAACACCGCATTTGATAAGTCGCTCCCTGAGACCATGTTTAGATGGGTAAACGACTCGGCGTCCTGTAAGATACGATGCTATACACTTTTGTATGTACTCCGGTAGCCCGTGATATTTGAGGCCTGCCTCGATATTTTCCCAGGGCAGAGTGTTAAAAGCGTTGGCGACGTCCAACGATATTGCTAAGGCCACACCACCGCGGGACAGCTGCTCTTCGCACACTGCTCGAAGTCGAGCGATAGCGTCTATTGTTGATCGCCTCTTTCTAAACCCGAATTGCGCTTCGTGTATGTTAGGGCCCACAGACTCTAGGTGCTTGTAAATACGACCGGCAATGATCCGCTCGAACAGCTTGCCAGCTTCATCTAGCAGGACTATTGGGCGATACGCTGAGGGTGACTCTGGGGGCTTTTTGCCCTTTCTTAATAGCACCAGTCGTCCAGTCTTCCATGCCAACGGGAAGTGGCCTTTTCGCAAGCATTCTGTGAGGAGGCACTGATATCGCACGCCAAGACCAGCGGTGAGGGTGAGGGCCAGGATTCGCCCGTGCACGCCATCAGGCCCCGGCGCGGTTTTCTTTGTGGACATCCGCTCTATTTCCGTCTCTAATTCCGAAGAGGATACCTCAGGGATGGTTTCAACGTGTTCGATGCGCGTCCCTTGGTGCAGATCTGGTGTACTCCGCTCGGGGAAAAGTTTTGCCACCACCGTGCTTAGCAGGTCTGGCTTCATTGTAACTGTAAGAGGTGGGGCCCAGGGGCGCAGTTTATTTGTAACTATCTGGTACGGGCGCCCCCAGGGATCCCGCTCTATCGTCTCTAGTAGTTCCTGCCATGCCCTTTTTTTTGCTTCAGCAATCGCAATTCTTAGCGCCTGTTTCGGAATGCACAGTGGGTTCGGCTTTCCTCTTCGGCACATAGGGGACGTCGTCTGCGAGCCCTAGTGTAAAGGCGACGGGTGGTAACGCAGACAGCCCGTAGCTGGGCGAGCTCCACCGACCACCAGAATACACTTTGTCGGCGACGTCCAGGGCGGCTTCTTTGCATTGCGGCGTCGGATATGCACGTCAGAGCGTCACGAAACCACATTGCCTCGTCCTCGGTATTTATAGGTTCTGGATTGGGGTACCAAGCCTGAACAGTTATGGCTAGTTCCGCTTGCTCCTTATCTAGGCTTCTAAGGGCCCAGGTTGGGCCTAGTTTTAACAAACTCGGGCTGATTTCCGGATACGATGACGGGGCGAGAGTACGGAACCGGATATAACGGTGATCTGATAGGGTTTCAACCCCCGTTAGGACTTCCCAGCCCTGGACCCAGCGGGACAGATGTTGACTTACGAATGTTACGTCTACGATGGATTCTCCGTTCGCTCGCACGCATGTAGCTTCGTTTGCAACTGACAGATTGTGCCCAACAGTCCATTTCTCTAGCGTGTCTCCCTGCGGCCTGGTCACCAACGATCCCCACACCGCAGACTTTGCGTTTAAGTCCCCAGCGACGATTAAATGTCTCGGGCGGCTCCAGTCCACCACGCTATCTAGTTCCCTTAGATAGGTTTCAAACTCAGCCAAAGAGCGATTGGGGGAGAAATAGGTGCTGATGATGCACATATCGCTTCCCAGTTTTGCATAGCCGTGGCCTTTTCTAACTGGTCCGATGCAGGGCGAACCGTCCGCCGGTGTAACGACGATTGCGGCCAAGCCATTGAGGTCACCCAGTTTCCTCTATCCGGTATTACGTAGGGCTCAGATATTATGCCGACGTTGATGTCCCACTGCGCCAGACTCTGGTGAAGTAGGTCTTGCGCTGCGGCGCAGTGGTTTATATTACTCTGTAGAAACCGCAGGGCCATATTGATTGGCTACAATTTCGATAACCTCCATAGGCGCATTATTGCGCGGGGACTTTGTAGGTGTCTACTTTTTAGGTGATGGGCGATACCTAGGTACCCTCACGCTGGGAGCAGTGCAACTGCTACCTCCCAGTCTGTGGTCTGATTTCCTGCCCGCCTCCTCGCAGAGCGAGCACTTTGGTTTTGCCCTACAAGCGGCTGCCCTGTGATCGGGCTGACTGCAGCGAAAGCACAGTCGGCTACGATCGGTTTCTGACACGCAGCGGCTGGCTACGTGCCCGACCTGCAAGCAGCGGAAACACCGCAGCTCTCTTGGTTTGGCGACGCTTATGCTCGCCGCTACCCAGCCGACGAGAAAACGCCCCATTTGCAGTTTCTTGGCGGCTGAAACCGGGCAGTTGGCCCAGGCGGCGCCAAGGCCCGACCTGTCCTGTCGTATGCGGCCCACCCTTATCTGATCAATCGGGCATTCGCCTTTGGCCGCGATGGCCTCGCGCAGTTCATCCGGAGTGACAGAGTCATCTAAACCAGAGACGCGGACGTCAGCGCATCTTACAGGCCGTGTGATCTTAATCCCGGAGTCACTTAATGCTATTTTGAGTCGCTCGGCCAAAGTGTCGGCTTTTTCCCCGCTACCCACCCCGGGAATTTGAATTATGGTGGCTCCCGTGGCGGCGCGGCGGAACTTAACGGCCTCGATACCGGCCTCCTTCAGATCCACTTTGGCCCGAGCCTCCTTTAGGGCAGCAGCATAGGTGACCCCTCTTGCCTCGGCGTCCTTCGGCACTGTAAGTACTATCGCAGCGGTGCGGGGCACCTTTAGCTTAGGCAGTGGTTGAAGAGGGGGCTTGCCTACTTTAGATTTTTCCGACTTTGGAACTTTTGCATTTCTTGGAGTCGCTGTTGTTGCACTTTGTCTTTTTTTGGAGACAATTTTCCAGCCCTCCGCGGCAGGGATGGACAGCGATAGAGGGGGGGTGTGCGGGGATGCAACTGCGAGTGAGGCTATAGGGAGGTCTTCGCCTTCCATCATTTTCGATCTTGCCGCTTTCGCCAGACGTTTCGACTGTCGTTGCGCCTTTTCCCCTGTGGCAGTAGGCTCTGTTTGTCTTTTCCCCTCGACCTTGCCCATCATGATTACTTGAAGAAATCGGTACCGTTCGTGTCGAAACACATGTCCCAAGTAACTTATCTTCTTCTTTTTAATGTTCAACGTGAGTTCTCGGGATCGTTTGGCGCGCCGTAGAACTTCTTCGTTCGTGACTCTATGGACCCAGCTTTTCCTCAGCATTCTTCGGTAACACCAAATTTCAAAGGCGTCGAGTTTCTTAATGGTTGCCTCCTTCAAGGTCCAAGGTTCAAGTTTCAATAATATCAACTAAAACTACGTATTTGGTTCATCAACTAACTTTGATGCGTAAATACGCTTTGTTTATTGCTTTTATTTTAATACGAAAAGAAAATAACCTTTTGTTATATGAATTTTCAATTGATACTCTTGTTATATGATACAATTGATTTTGTTTTATTAATTGTCGTTTAAAAATAGCTCGCGATGTTTTTTACGTTGTCAGCGCGCTCGATTAACGAACATAAATGAACACTAATTTAATACACAAATATACATATTAACAATATTCTTAACTTACGTAGTATTAGTAGATACACAATACTCATTCACTAATATTCGCCCACTCATACACTCGTGTTGAAAAAACAAAAATAATAAAAACATATAGGTATATATTATTAGACCAGTGTTGGCCTAGTGGTTTCAGCGTGCGACTCTCATCCCTGAGGTCGTAGGTTCGATCCCTGGCTGTGCACCAATGGAGTATCATTCTATGTGCGCATTTAACATTCGCTCGAACGGGGAAAACATCGTGAGGAAACCGGCTCGCCTTAGACACAAAAAGTCGACGGTTAAACGGGCGACAACGCACCCGCGACACCGCTGGCATTGAGTGTCCATATGCCACAGGTATTTCCGAACTAATTCATCTTAGGGTCCTTCAAAGAGCGTACCAATTTTTTAAAGGCCGACTGGCAATGTGCAATCAGATGAGCCTTTGGCTTTTACTACTAATAAAATACTAAAAATAATTTAATATAAATACTAAATAAAATACTAATATTTCATAAATTGTCTTTACGAAATTTTAATTTTAAAAATATAATTTCTATAAGGTAATTCGCCCTTCACACTCTCTCCCAATCGCTCTCTCCATTTTCTTCAACAAAAACGCTGCACATCTTCGTGACGTTCCGTAAAAATTTTACCCTCATGCGTCTAAAGAAGTTTCACTTAAAAAAAGCACTCCCGTAACTTCCCCTTAAAAGATCCCTCTTAATGTTACCTTACATAAAGCGAGGTCCTTAGAGTGACTCGTAAGAAAATTTAATTAAAAAATCTTCGGCATTCATTTGTTCTCTCCCAAGCTCCGTTTACCAGTGGAAAGTTTGGAAAAAGTTTTTACAGAACGAAACAAAATCAATTAAACTTGATGTTACAACAATAATTAAAAAAAAAACATCTTTCGTCCTAGGCGCGTCAGACAGCCCCATGTGCAGAGGCTGTTTCAGCGCAGAGGAATCAGTCACCCACGTAGTTCTGGAACAGCCTCGCTGTGTGCTCTTATCCTATTCAGGGAGAGAAAAGCAGAAGGCTCATCTGATGTTACGTGACACCATGGACGGTCAAAGCCTCCTCAAAGAGGGCTCGCAAGTGCGTTGCCGACGTTATAAGAATTGGTACGCTCTTAAACATTTAAATCAGGAGACGCATGAGACTCAAGTGATACCGCCCATGGCATAATAAAGTAGCGAGAAAGCGTAACGTGGGCGGACCTAGGGCGGGCGGTCAAATATTAAAAGCATTTTTTAAAGAAAAATACCTCTAGCGAGTTCACTGGAGCTATCAAACGCTCCTTCGAAGTAATTAAAGACGTTTTTTTTAAAGAATTGCTGTAATAACGCTTCTTTTGAATCCATGGCTCAGTGGTGGAAGCCTCAAAAGATTTGTATTGAAAACTAGCGTCCCGTGGTGGGCATTTATGTTTTCTTTTTAGTAAAATAAACGATAGACATAATTTTAGTACTAGAAATTAAGATAAAATAGCTCAACCATCTTTCAGATTAGCCAAAGTTCAAAATTCATTTATGGGGTACTGTGTTAAATGTTACAATAAAATACCTTGTGACATTTAAAAACTAAATGAACGAAAATTTAAATGTTTTATTAAAAGTACACTTTGTAAACAAGCATATTACAAATTAGAGGATTATATTCAAGATAAGAATGCTTGAAAACATGCTGGTCCTGCTCCATAGGACAATCATAGAGCCTGGACAAAATCCGATGAGATTCGAAGCAAAAATATATAATAACGATAACAATGATAGTAATAATTCTATTAATTAATGAAATTCTGTAATAATCTTAGTAGTAATAAGGTAAAATGAAATAATTGTATTTGTATTCATGTCTATGATAATAAAAGCCTTTTGTTAAACTTTATCTAATTAAACTATATTTAACCAATTTCTGTAAAGTTGCATACCTATAGTAGATCATTTTTCGAAAAATAAGGTCATAAAGAAGTTTCACTCCTTACGTGTGTACACTAGTACACGCACACATTTTGTTGTTCTATCATGTTTCCTCTTTATAATATTAACACAGAATCTTAAGGCCCATTGAAGGAATCAAGGAAATATGGACTATCGGGTTTCTTTCTGTCCAGCGCCCCTCTTATAACTTTTTTGAGGAAAGAGTCTTTTTCCTGATCCATCTGGTTGGTGAACGGCCTCGCTGCTTTCTGTTACCAACCACGAGAGCGGTGTTGGCCCAGTGGCTTCATCGTGCAACTCTCATCCCTGAGGTCGTACGTTCGATCCCCGGTGTGCACCAATGGAATTTCTTTCTATGTGCGCATTTAACATTCGCTCGAACGGTGAAGGAAAACATATACACAGAGGATGATCACCTACTTGCCTATTAGATTGTCAAGTCATGAAACAGATACAGAAAGCTGAGGCCCAGACCTAAAAAGGTTGTAGCGCCACCTTCAAGAAAAGAGCGTACCAATTCTTGAGAGGCCGGCAACGCACTTGCGAGCCTTCTGGCATTGTGAGTGTCCATGGGCGGAGGTATCACTTAACATCAGGTGAGACTCCTGCCCGTTTGCCTCCTATTACAAAAAAAAAAAAAAAAAAAAAAAACTTATCTACTATGAACTAAAAACTATGGCACGCAGAAATCGTAGTGATAGTAGGTACTTCTGTAGTACGAGTGAGCTATTACCAAAATCATTTGATTTCAGGTAATGCTTTCAGCGATGTTTTTATGTTGAGAAAAAAAATCTCTAGTAAAAACACTTAATTAAAACAGAGAATTGAATCAATTTTCTACTCATAAACGTTTCAATTAAACTTACAACATAATTAACTTTAATAAAAACGTACGAAGATAATATTTACGATCGCAACGTGTAGTTAGCAATTTACTAGAAATTACTGATAGCCATCTTGATTATTATCTATTGCTGCAAGTGGCGTCATCTAGCGTCGAGTAGAAGAAACTCAATTTTTTTAAGTTTTATTGTAGTAAAACTAACTTAACTATTAATCTTGAAATAATAAAACTGATGAAAGCGCGTTTAATTTCCAATATCCTAAATTCCCTCAAAACCAAATATCTCTGTCCATGGCTTTATTTCTCCAATCGCAATCCAATTTAAACTTAAACAAAGAAAATTGTAATTTAAGCGTGAAGCGCGTTTTGCCATCTGGCGTTGACAGGAAGGAAACTTTAAATATTTTTTGTGGTGATTAAAACTGCTAACTACTTACCAATAAATGTCAATCAATAAAACTTTATTGAGTACATTACGTTTTTAAATAATTAATAAAAAATACTTTTTTTGGTAAACAATTTATCTAGAAATATACTTCAATACAGTTTTTCTTCTAGTTCATTATTACTTCTAATAGTTTATGACTAACAAAATATTGTGTATTGATTATACATTAACATAGACCATCTTTACATAAAATTTCATTATTTTATTTCTTACAACGACATCTCTTATTTAGTAGTAATATTAAAAACTGTTATGCAGGTCAAATGCTATGTAGCTTTTGTCAATCTACACAGATGTCACTGAAATAGATTTGTGAAATAATGATGTTTCCAGCAACCGACGAAGAATCGTCCTCCAGACCAGACTGGCCCGAAGTCCCCAGGCTTGAGGACTTTGGGCAAGTCTGAAGCCAGTCTGAGCCAGTCTGAGCCAGTTGAGAAGTAGTATAAATCCTAAGCAGATTTATGTTAGCGCATTTCACGGTATAAAATCATCGCAGTGATTTGTAAGCGCAGATTATAGATAGCGCTACAAGATAAAGACATAAAATTTCATTCTTTGTTAATTTAATAATAATTAAGTTTTCCACACTTGCACTTATAGTATTTCTTCCTTATTTTCTTTTATTCCAGTTTGGGAAATATCGCTAACCTACACATATATAATATTACTTGACGAGGCATATGGAACTCCAACACGACGTTCAATCAACTGAAAAGATGCTAAATTGATTCGAAATGTACATTTACTACTTACTAGTTCGCAAGTCAAGGGCGTAGAAGCAAGAAGAACTGACAAGAAACTCTCCGCCACTCGTTTTAATCGCTAAGTTTTGAGTCATACAAATTGTTTAAACTATAGCAAATAAATCCCAAGGATTAGGATCATTGAAATATTCGTCAAATTAATAAAAAGCTTTGGATTTATTCAGTGATAATTTTCTAATTTCGCTTGGGAGTTTGTTGTTAAAACGATTACAATTTCCATATAAGGAGTGGTTTATCTTCTGGAGCCTGGTTGGTACGACCAACCAGATTTGTTCTGTTTCCAGTACCTATTATTCTAATGAAAGTCACCATTTGTTTTAACAATCATTTATATTTTTTGGAACATATAAGAAGGCTTCCTGAATATATTGACCAAATAATGTCATAATATTTCTTTCCTTAAACTTATTTACTGAAGTGTTTCCGATCCAATTCGATCCATATGCTAATACCAGCAACGCACCAGCGAACCATCTGGCATTGAGAGTGTCTCCTGTCCATTTCCCCGTGTTCTATAAACAAAATTTTCTCATACGAAGTGCTACGAATAGTATAATAACAAATATATAATAGGCAAGGCAAGTCACAATAGGCTGACCATCCTTAATTTATAAAAAAATATGAAATGTCAAAGGAATTATTTACAGCTTTATTAGAAGATGTCTGTTGTTCAAAGTGGCGCCATCTAGTAGCAACTAAGAAAAGTACTAGTTACTGATTTATAATGTAATTAAGTTAACACAAATATTAATAATTACATTTTACTTGAATCTACAAATTAGAAAAAATTATAAAATAAAATCTTAAGATAGGAATAATGCTGGGTAATTGCGTTTTTTTTGTAAACTTGAAAACTGAAAAGTTACTTTTATTTTCCTATGATAAAATTGCTAATTAACTGTAATCAAGTTATACTAAAAAGTAAAAACATATTTAATATTTACATTTCCATAGCAGTATCGCAATTTTATATTTGTTTAAAGTCCTTTGGAGCGGTTTCGATAAGCGACATCTTTTGGTGAAGTGGCCACACCACGAAGCTATAATGGTGTAGTAATCCTTGTAGTTCTATATTGTCCATATAGGTGGCGCTGTAACAAAATTTTATATTTTCTAAATTAATTTTTTTTTACAACTGGCCACTGTCAACATAAATGACATTTAGACACTCATTATGGCGCCAATTTGTAACAAAATTTTATGTTTTGGTATTTCTCAAATACTATTTGAGTAGTAGTTCGAACATAATCGTGAATCAAATAAATTTAATAAAGATTTTTCTAATATGAAATTATTCGTGGAATTTATGCTCTATGAGTTTTATGAAGTGTCTGAAATGTATTTTAGTAGTGTAGTTCAGGAAATTAAAACACAGTGAGTAAAATACTATCAACTAAAAACTAAGGCACGCAGAATTCGTAGCGATAGTACCTATCTTAGGTGACTTTTGTCCAAGCCATTAAGATATACATTTAAAATGAGTTTAGAGATAATTATTCTAAGTTAACATAAATAAATAAAATAGTATAATAAAGATTGTAAACACTCGGAACACAAAAGGACTTTAAATAATGCTTCTTAAAGACCGACAACGCACTTGCGAGCCCTCTGGTAATGTGAGTGTCCATGGGCGGCTGTATTAAGTAATATCAGTTGACAAACTTTTTACTAGACAAAAAGGTTTTGACATTTTACAATCTTTGATTCAGCATAGACGCTTAAATACCATTTTACATTTCTCAATAAAAGATAGATTCAAGGTAATTTCTATATTAAAATTTAAAGGAAAATGTACTTATTTTAATTTCAAAAACCGCTAAGGTGGTGTTTTGGGTGCTGATTATAGAACGAATGTAACTCGTAAGGCACCACTGTGCTTTCGTCTGTCAAACACTACTTAAGATATTTATTTTAAGTGTGCCACTCTCATCCCTGAGGTCTTAGGTTCGATCCCCGGCACCAATGGCTTGCCTTAGACCCACCACGACGGCGTGTGACTGAAACAGGAGGCTGATCAGCTAATTGCATATTAGATTGACAAATTAAAATGAAACAGATATCTGAAGAAATAAATTTTTTGTAACTCTTTTTAATCGCCAAGTTTTTTGTTTTACGCAACGATTGTAAGGAGCTGCAACCATTACACCATGTTCCACATGACAGCTTAAGTAATTAATAGTTTATTAATAATAATAAAATAGATTAAAAACAAAGATTTGTCCTCTATCAACAGGAGGCATGGTGAAATAGGAGCACGCACTTACATTTTCGTGGGAACGACACGTAAATACAAAGCCGTATTTATAGTAATGTTGATAAAAGGAATTGTTTAAACAATTATAGTTATATGTTCAACAAATAGATGTCGCCTGTGGTTCCTTGAATCGCGGTATCGTTATGATTCAAAAATAGTATAAGTATCTCAATTGTTTTTGTATTAAATTGTCTCAGCCTTGGGATTGGTTTTATTTGTACATGGTCATTCGTAGCCGGATACAGCAGTGATTGGAAACCCTAGTGTATAAAAAGTGTAAAATAAGTGATTGTGGTGTGTGTAAGTGTAAAGGTGACTAAAACTGTAAGTACTTTAAAACTTTGCCTAACAAATTGGAAGTCTAATAACGCAAGTAAAATAACTTAGAAAAATTAAGGCAAAAGTGGTTAACCACGGGGAATCCATGCCCGATTTTGCCTAAGTCGAAATTATTAGGTACACCAAACACTTAGAAAAATTTGCGATTTGGAACTTGGAAATTTTACAAGTGTAACTTAGAAAAATCACAATGGAATCACTTGTAAGAGTACAGAAAGATATTAACAAAACATTAAAAAGGGCTTATACAAATTTTAAGAAAACACCAAAAGATAGAATTACAGGAAGTTATTTGGAAACCAGATTGGAACAATTAGAAAAACAATGGTCAACATTTGAAGAGACACACAATAAATTAATATGTAACTATGGTGAGGAAGATTATGATGAATCGGAGTACAGCTTGAAAGATGTATATGGAGAGACGGAAGATTTATATAGTGAATACAAAATTGATATAAAGGAAAAACTTACTAAATTTAAAAATAGCCCTATAGTTACGAGTGATGTAGTAAGCAACATTAACAGTGAAGTAAAATTACCTAGAATAACAATACCTACTTTTTCTGGCCACTATTCACAATGGACCACGTTTCGTGACCTGTTTAAGTCATTGATACACAGCAACAAATCGTTGCAAGCAGTCCAAAAGTTGCATTACCTAAAAAGTTACCTGACCGGTGAAGCCGAGCAGTTACTACGACATTTGCCGGTTACAAGTGAAAATTATGAACTATGTTGGAGTATGTTAGAACAACGTTTTAATAATAAGAAATTTATTACAAATAGTATTTTAAAAAGATTTTTTTCTCAAAAGAATATTGTTTCCGAATCTTCAAATGCTGTTAAAGAATTACTAGACACCACAAATGAATGTTTAAATGCATTGAAAAATATAGGAATAGTAACTGACAATTGGGATGTTATTGTTTTATATATTTTAAGTTCAAAATTAGATACTAAGTCTAGAGAGTTATGGGAAACTAAAATTTGTAATTTAACAGATGAATTGCCAACATTAAATCAGTTTTTTGAATTTTTAGAGCAAAGGTTTAGGTCACTTGAATTTTTAATAAACAAACCAGTCAAAAGCACTCAATCTCATCATGTAACTTTTAAGGAAAAATCAAATTGTGTCTTTTGTTCAGATAGTACGCATAAAATAGGAAATTGTAAGAAATTTGCTAAGGGTAACCTTAAAGCACGTCGTGAGTTTGTTCAAAGTTCCGCCTTATGCTTCAACTGTTTAGGTGCTAATCATTCGGTTGAGGCGTGTCGTTTGCCCACCAGGTGTAAGATTTGCAAACGAAAACACCATTCACTTTTGCATTACAACGCTAGTGTATCAACAGATAATGTATCAGCTAACAACCAATCACCAGAAGATATCAATGTTGTTGCAACGGCAACAACATCGAGACCAGACGAGACCATCATTGAAAATATTACCACTTGTTTTACTAATACCAGAAAACAAGTTCTATTGGCAACAGCCCTCGTAAGGGCCAACAATAATTCTGGATCAAGTATGACACTGCGAGCCTTATTAGATCAGGGCTCACAGGCTTCATTTATTACGGAGTCTGCAGTCCAGTTGCTGGGGCTAAAGAAAATCAAAAGCAACAGTGTCATATCTGGAGTTGGAGGTGACGGCAATGCCCCACTTGATTCCAAATATGTAGTGCAGATTAATCTGCAATCAATTCAAGATGAATCATTTACTATTTGTGTAACAGCTCATGTTCTTAAAAAACTAACTTCATTCCTCCCTGTAAAGGAATTCGTTGTCCATCTGTGGCCAAATCTACCAAGGATGAAGTTAGCAGATCCAAATTTCAACAAACCAAGTCATATTGATATGTTGCTTGGTGCTGATGTCTATTGTCAAATCATAGCTGAGGGTCTAATGAGAGGACCACCAGGAACACCAATAGCTCAGAACACTAGGCTAGGTTGGATCTTATCTGGAAAAATTGAGAACGATCATCACGACCAACATGGTTTGGGTTGCGAAAACATATTATCAATGCACACTCAAATTAACAATGATGATTTTAACCTTAAACAATTTTGGGAACTTGAGTCTGATAACTTTAACCTTAAAAGAACTCACCTCACTCATGAAGAACAAAGATGTGAAGACATCTATAAAGAAACCACGAAGCGAGATCCATCAGGAAGTTATATCGTTAAACTCCCATTCAGAGATGTCGATCCGAGCTGCAAATATGGTAATTCACGTGAGATAGCAATTAAACGATTCTTAATGTTAGAAAAGCGTTTATTGAAATCACCAGATTTAAAGAAATCATATACAGATGTAATATCAGAGTATTTGAAGTTGGGACATATGGAGTTAGTACCTATAGAAGAAATTGACAAAAAAGAAACGGTTTACTTACCTCATCACGCGGTCGTTAGAGCTGATAAATCGACGACTAAACTCAGAGTTGTTTTCGATGCATCCTGTCGAGACCAGAACGGTGTATCACTGAATAGTGATTTGATGGTCGGACCGGCGCTACAGCCTGACTTACGTCACATTGTTTTAAGATGGAGGCTACATCTTATTTGTCTGGTTGCCGACATAATCAAAATGTACCGTCAAGTGAGGGTAACAAGAGAAGATGTAGACTATCAACGTTTAGTGTGGCGCACAGACACTACAGAAGATTTACAGCATCTTCGCCTTTTACGTGTCACTTTTGGTACTGCGTCTGCTCCTTACCTTGCAGTTCGAACTTTGCAGCAGGTAGCACACGATGAAGGAGGAGAGTATCCCGTCGCATCTGAAAAAATCTTAAAGGATTTTTACATGGATGATTTGCTTACTGGGTGTGAATCAGTTTCAGAAGGAAAGCAATTATTTAACGATATTACCAACCTACTAAAGACAGGCGGCTTCGAACTCCAAAAGTGGTCAAGCAATGATGAAAATCTGCTAAAGGAAATAAATAAAGAAGGTTTAGACTTAGATATTAATGTAGAACTGAAATCAAATGAAATAGTTAAAATTTTAGGACTTACCTGGAACCGACGAAACGACGACTTCGAATACTCCGTGCAACTACCTCCAATCAGCATACCTGTAACAAAAAGAAAGGTTATATCGGATATTGCAAGGCTATACGACCCAATGGGATGGATAGCTCCAGCAATTGTGAAAGCAAAAATATTAATACAAAAATTGTGGCTTTCAGGCATCGGATGGGATCAAGAATTACCAAATAATTTACTTGATTATTGGATTACTTACCGTGAGGAACTCCTGGAACTTACCAAATTTCGACTCCCACGCTGGATAAGTACTAAAGCAGATGTCACACTGGAGCTCCATGGGTTTAGCGATGCTTCAAATGAAGCTTATGCTGCTGTAATTTATGTTCGGGTAGTTGATGGCTCTGGAAATGTTCATGTCCATCTGATAACGTCTAAAACAAGGGTAGCACCAATCAAACAAGTTAGTATTCCAAGGCTCGAACTGTGTGGAGCTGTTTTACTGGCCAAGTTGTTACAAGAAGTTCCAGAAGTTCTGCACGTACCAAAGGATAAACTTCACGCTTGGACTGATTCCACGGTTGTGCTAGCTTGGTTAAGTAGCCATCCCAGTCGATGGAAAACTTTCATTGCTAATCGTGTTTCGGAGATTTTAGACATTTTAGACGCAACTCAGTGGTCACATGTTTCATCTACCGACAATCCAGCAGATTGTGCCTCTCGGGGAGTGACACCATCAGCTTTAGTAAACATGGAAATGTGGAGAACTGGTTCCCCCTGGCTACAAAATAAAGTTATCAATTACGAATGGAAACCCATACCAGACACTAATTTAGAAGAAAAAGGTGTGAAGGCATGCCATGTGGTGGATAGTAGTCAAAACATTTTTTGGACAAATTTTTCGACTTTAAGGAAATCATTGAGAGTATTTGCTTACTGTAGAAGGTTTATAAACAAATTAAAGCGACCTGAAGAGAGTTTTCCTATATGGTTAACTAATAAAGAACTAAATCAAGCATTACATATTATTATAAAAGCATGTCAGAATGAGTACTTTTTTCTGGAAATCAATGATTTAAGAAATAATAAACCAATTTATAAGAAAAGTAAACTTACCGTATTGACTCCTTTTCTGGATCGTGAAAGTATCATGCGAGTTGGTGGTCGTCTTGAAAGAGCTGACTTCAACATAGACAAAAAACATCCAGTGATTTTGCCGTCAAAATCACATCTTACCGACTTGATCATAGCCGACGCCCATGAAAAAACTTTGCATGGCGGGCCGCAATTAATGATAAACTATATTCGGTCCAAATACTGGATTTTAGATATTAAAACTCGTACAAAGTTATTCGTTCGAAATTGTGTTCGATGTGTACGATACGCTGCACAAGCAAGAGACCAACTTATGGGACAGTTACCTCCTTCACGTGTAACTCCAATTCGTCCTTTTCATCGAAGCGGCCTGGATTATGCGGGTCCTATTTTAATAAGAACATCCAAAGGTAGAGGCCATCGAGCATACAAAGGATATGTATGTTTGTTTGTGTGTATGGCAACTAGAGCAGTACATTTGGAGGTTGCAAGCGACCTTACAGCGCAAGGATTTTTGGCCGCATTCAAGCGTTTCGTGGCCAGACGTGGGCATTGTGCTGACCTATACAGTGATAATGGTACAAATTTTGTAGGTGCCGCACGCGAACTCAAAACATTGTGGTCCCAAGAATCATTGGCAATAGAAATTGCTGAGAGTTTGGCAACAAATGGAACAACATGGCATTTTATTCCACCTCATGCTCCACATTTCGGTGGATTATGGGAGGCTGGAATAAAATCCACCAAACACCACCTAAAACGAGTGATAGGTACTCAGACGTTGACCTTTGAAGAGATGAGCACTCTTCTGTACCAAATAGAAGCCTGTCTCAATTCCAGACCATTGTCACAATTAAGTGTGAACTCACAAGATCCTACACCTCTTACCCCAGGACATTTTCTTGTCGGCGAGCCATTGGTTTTGGTGCCGGACAGCAATTATGAAACCTCATCGGTTTCTTCACTAAAGCGCTGGCAGCTAACGCAACAGTTGCTGCAGCATTTTTGGCGTAGGTGGTCAAATGAATATCTCACGCAGTTCATGCAACGTTACAAATGGGCACATCAAAAACCAGAACCGAATGTTGGTGATATTGTTTTAGTTCGAGAGGATAATCTTCCTCCAGCAAAATGGTTATTAGGGATTATAACGGATAAACATGCAGGTTCGGACAATATTACGAGGGTTGTTAGTCTTAAATGTAAGGATGTTATCGTTAAGCGTCCTATAACCAAATTATGTGTATTGCCTGTGACGAAGTAAGATATTTGGGTAAATCTGATGTTGTTGTTTTTTATTTTTTCTGTTGTTGTATAATATAATAGGTATGTTGTCGCTTCTAGCTACTGTGAAAGGCTTGTACGAACTTTTTAAACTCTATTACAGTCCACTACGATTACTTGTTTACAGTTTATTCACGGTGGGCGGAAGTGATGTACATTCTGTCCATGGTGGGCGGTATGTTTAAACAATTATAGTTATATGTTCAACAAATAGATGTCGCCTGTGGTTCCTTGAATCGCGGTATCGTTATGATTCAAAAATAGTATAAGTATCTCAATTGTTTTTGTATTAAATTGTCTCAGCCTTGGGATTGGTTTTATTTGTACAGGAATTGTTTAATTTTTTAAGTTAAAACATCGCATAATAGAACTTTAAAATCAAAACCGAAAACAAAACGCTATAATTAATATCAAACAAAAGCTGGAACTCATTAATTCAGCGTGAAACGAGGCTTATTTAGATATAAAAGATAAAAATCTTGGACGAAAAATCTCCGGGAAAATAAAAAATCTTGGATAAAACGTGGTACAAATTTCAGATTAATCCGCACCACCTTTTATAGCTCCAACAATGTCATTGGACAATTTAATCTGTGCAAAATGCCAAAATATCGGCTTCTGCGTAAATGATATTGTATAAATAGCTTACATAAGTGCTTTGCGTTAAACATGTTTTGGTTGTTATTTGCGTTTAATTTTTATTTAAAAAAAAAACTTTAGAGGTGTCAAGGGACACCCGGATGGAACGAAATTCCTTTCGATTAATTTATATGTTAATTGGTATCATAACAGTATGATAGATTTTCTCGACACCAATCTTACGACGAAAAAAAAAAGCCAACATCACGAGGTGTTCCCAGGCGGTCACCCATCCAAGTACTGACCTCGCCCGACGTTGCTTAACTTCGGTGATCGGACGAGAACCGGTGGATTACAATAGCAAATAGCAAAAATGTCTTTCGGTCTTGGCCTTAGATTTCTGAATCTGTTACATGATCATTCTTAAATTTAATAAGCAAGTAGGTGATCAGCCTCCAGTGCCTGACACACGCCGTCGACTTTTTGGATCTAAGACATGTCGGTTTGTTTTCCTTCACCGTTCGAGTGAATGTTTAATGCGCACTTAGAAAGTCCAGTGCACAGCCGGGGATCGATCCTACGACCTCAGGGATGAGAGTCGCACGCTACCAGGCCAACACTGCTCAAGCCAGGCCAATAAATAACTAAATTAATTAAACGCGGCTTCTCCTGATTTATTATATGTTAAATGAATTGACAAAAAGCGAAAAGTGCAGTGCCAAGCGATGTCTGAACTTGCAAGAAACTTTCCTAACGAATGAGGTAGCTATGAACCAGTTTCATTGTTTCAAACATAATACAATTTTATAAAATCAATTACTGCTCCACTTTGGAAAAGAAAAGCGACGAAACGTGTTACGTAGAACCTCTATAAGTCGAACATCAAGGGAGACGCCAAAAAATTCGAGTTATAGAGTTTTCAACTTATGGAGGATTTCGACTTAGGCGGATTTTCATTCGACATAAAGAGTTTGAGGTTTATTCTTATAAATTTTGAGAGCAAGCAAACACGTGTTTAAATGAGTCATAAATTTATTATTGTATACTCCTAAAATGTTTTCTAAGAAACAATAGTGTACTCACATTGTCGGCAAGTTTTTAAAGTCGGTAACTTATTTTTGTTCGAACAATAGAGATAATAAATTCCAAATGATCAAGTTGTAAAGGTTGTAAAATAAAACGTTCCTATGTTCGAGATACAGAGGTCAAATTTAATTTTTCGAGTTATAGAGTGAAAATATGTACCAAAATGGCTTGGAGGGACTCGGTGATTATTTCGATTAACACAGGGTCAAGATTTCAAGTAATGGAGGTTTTGGTGTTTTAAGGGAAGGAAACAAAATTTTTTTTCGAGATTTGGAGGTTTTTGACTTATCGAGGTTCGACTTAACGAGGTTCTACTGTATAATGCTTGTCTCTGGTGTTTGTTAGTTAAGTGCGCAAATTGTTTAAGAGGTGACAATGACTTAAGACATTTGGTTATGCGACGAAATTTTTGGGAAGCTGCATACTTTCCATTCTATGATTGTATTAATTTAATAAAACCAGCCCAGCTTCGGACGGCTGGGCATTTTTTGGTAATAAATGTAAACTTAGGGATAATGTAGCGTCCTAAATTCAAATTTATATTTTTTTAAATCAGTCCAGCAGTTATTAAGTTACTTCGTTATGTACATACAAAAATACAGTTTATATTTCCTTTGTAATATTTACTAAATTACTACAGAGGCGCTACAACCTGTTAGGACTAGGCCTCAGATTTCGGTATCTGTTTAGTGATCTTTCTAACAGGCAAGTATAAATAAATAAATCCTTTATTTGCTAAGATAGTGGTACAAAATAAAAAATCGAACAACAAGAAAAATCCGCACAATCAGCCATATTTAAATAGGCATGCAAATGTCAAAATAAGAAGTCAAGTCATTTATAAAATAACTAGCCGTTTCGCGCCCGCTTTGCTGGACGAATTAAAATAAATTTTATGTTTCATTATTTATTTTTTTTCATATTTTTATTATTCTTCTTTTTAACTTCCCGCTAAGAAAATTGAAATATTTCGAAAATCGAGTTTTTAACAGATGTTGACGTTTTGCGGTTCTAGGAAGCCTCTTTTGTTTTTATTAGCGGGAAAAATTTTCATAAAAGTAAAACAGAAATAAAAAAATGAAGGAACGTTGGAATTAATTTCGCATCGAATGGTGGTAGTTTCATGTCGATACGATCAGTGGTTTAAGCGTGAAAGAGCCTCAAACGAACACCATTTTCTTTTTATATATATAGATATCAACTTTCTGTGCCTGACATATGTCGACTTTTTGGGTCTAAGGCAAGCAAAGTTTCGTCACGATATTTTCACACAGAAAGTCCATTGGTGTTTAGCCGGGGATCGAACCAACGACATCGGATTAGAATCGCATGTTGCAGCCACTGGGCTCTCCTTATATTATTAGAATAATAATGAAAGCACATCGTCACCAGATTGGTGATAAAAGCCCAACCGAGCTAAGCCAGGAGGCTAGTTAATATATAGCAATATTATATACTGAATAAACATTAATAGATCAAAAACTTACCAACAACATTCAATTGAAATGCCAGCGACATCTTGGGTTCAGTATTGACTTGGCACTCGTAGATACCGCCGTCCCTCTCTTGCGGAAACTTTATTTGTAAAGTCCAATTCTCCGATTTGTCCGGTCTGATTACCTGCAGGAGTATTCAATTTAGCCCATAATTTATCTTTGTTGATTAAAGGAAATTGTCGAAAAGGAAACTAAATATATTTAAACTAGCAGACACACGTTGACTCGAGACATGTCTAAAGTAAAAAGTCAACTGATTTTAAATCTAGACCATTCCCTAATCCCGAAAAATTTCATAATTTCATGAGGCCGTTTAGGAGCACATTTATATATATAAATATTACAAATTATGTTCTAACTAAATATAAATAATTAAAATAATACCTATATTAACAATAAATAATTTAATAAAGTATTAAATACAAGAGTGTAAGACATTGTGTGTGTTTAACAAATAAAGTCTATTTAAAATACATACAAACTATAAAAAATTAAGCATTAAATATAATTGAGGCCAATTTTTTAATAATTAAATGTAATTGTTAAGACCTCGATTAATTAATGAAAAGAGGTATTATTCTTATGATAATAAGTAGTAACTGAGTTACGCGAAATTTATTGGAATCTGTCTGATTTAAGAAGGCTTTGAGAGGCCCTTTAGCCTCTGGACAAACATCAAATTTAATTAAGTCGAAATTATCAATCCAAATTAAAATCTTTAATTACTGACTTTGTAGTAGCCTTCATCTATGTAAATCTTCCATTAGGCAATATAATATAAACATTTCGCTATTGTATTGATAATCTTATATTCTGATAACATTTAAATTTTAATCAGCACAAAAGATGGTATTAAAGAAATGCTAAGTAAATAATTTAACATTACGTCAGAAACATCTTTTAAAGTTGAGAACATGCCAAAGAGGAATGGAAAGAAGCATGGTGGGTGTAACACTGAGACATCGCAAAGGAGCAGAAGAGATAGGATTAATTAAAATTATTACGAAATGGCAACCACGAGATGGAAAAAGGAAAAGAGGAAGATAAATAACGAGAAGGGCAGATGATATAAAAATTATAGGTGGCGCAACTTGGACAAGAAGAGCTAACATTAGAAAATAATGGAAGCAGCTAGAAGAGGCCGTATGTGTCACAGGGACACGCTGATCACCAAAACCGGCACATCTGATGTATTAGATTAGGTAAGGTTAGTTAAAAAAAAGTAAATAATACTAACATTCAGCGGAACCGGAAATCTCAACCGCCGGGAATGCATTTGTTTTTTGTCCGGATATTCTGATAATTTCCTCGTATTTTGAATGTTTTGTTAGCAAACACAAGAGGCAATTTTGTATCTAAATTTTTCTAAACGTTATTTATGCCTAAGTAAACAATTAAAGTCCGTCAGCACCATCACGTCTGATAAGGAAAGCCTTGAAACTGTTGGGTGAGTGTAGATTCGTTTATATTGCGAAAGAACACACCAGCTCGGCTCACACTTTACTAAACGTGACAATGTTTTACACACAGAACACATATTTTTATGGAAAATAAAAATATAAAACGTACTCTAACATCGTCTAATGACAGAAGGATATCTCTCTCTTTTATCGGCAGCTCATGTCTGAGCCTCGTGGTCAGCGAGCAAGCATCTGGAGCAGACTATCTGTTTCCACCGGTTTCGGTCCAGCGCCTCTTATGACAGTGTACAATTTTGAGGACGATGAGTCTTTCACTTTATCGGTCCACCTGGTTGGTGAACGGCCACTTGATATTTGGCCTTCTATGTTCAAACACATCAGTTTCTCCAAGTTCTCATCGCCTCTGCGCATATAAATAGGATACAATTCGCTGTTGGCATGAAATATAGTAGTTTTACAATAACCGTAAATCTAAATGTAGTCTGTATTTCCGCATGTTAAAGCTATGTATATCGTTACGTACACCGTAGAACCATTGATCTACGGAGCTACGGTTCTACGCCACTTGTTTATACGCCTTGAGCTACGGATGTTGAGTATAGGTAATAATTGTAATCGGTCGTATTGTATATAGGTTGATGTGGTACAATACGCTTAACTACGACGAACACTAGCATTACAGAGCTGGTACTTTCATCTGCACCAGGCATGATTTTGCTGTGAAACGTTTCTAAGTGATATTTGTAGCACGATTAAACAGGCTGTGCAAGCATGAAGCTTTTTTTTGGCCTTAATATATTAGTTTAAGTTTTGGTTGTGGGTAATAATTATTCCTTGAGGATAAAAGAAGAACTGGAGAATCAAAATGGTATCAGGATTTGAAAGCGTTATCATAACGAAACTTGAAAATATTGCCTTCGATTCCATCTGAGTTTTTGCCGCGTTTGAAGATACCTTTTATCTAGAGATAAGCATTATTGGCAAGGAAAGGATTATAACTATCAATGACCGCAGAGTACACTTAGGTTTTAAACATTTC
Organism: Pieris napi; assembly: GCF_905475465.1. Taxonomy (NCBI): domain Eukaryota; kingdom Metazoa; phylum Arthropoda; class Insecta; order Lepidoptera; family Pieridae; genus Pieris; species Pieris napi. Next base: position 2,013,065 of record NC_062258.1, on the reverse strand, counting down.
ACATAGTTGGAGCTTTCACAGCCCGTTAAAGTTTAAAGCCAAACTTATATGGAACAAAGGAAATTCTAACGTAACATAATATTTGTTGAAGTCGGAAAATTTCTCGAGAAAATTTTGCGAATAAACGTGCTATATAGCTGGTAACCAAAAACCACGGTTCATGTTTGCGGATAGATGACCTCACTTGTATATCTCGCAACTATATAAGAATATGACGTAAATATATAACAGGTATATGGTTTAAAAACAAGAGCAGTGTTGGCATAGTGGCTTCAGCGTGCGACTCTCATCCCTGAGGTCGTAGGTTCAATCCCATTGGTATACTTTATGTACTGTCTTTTTATGTGCGCATTTAACATTGGCTCGACGGTGAAGGTGAAAAAAGTCGACGGCGTGTGTCAGGCAGAGGAGGCTGATCACCCATTTTCCTATAAGATTATTATGTTGTAGCGCCACTGATTTATTTTAATATAGTTTAAAAAATTAAATAAAAATCACTGATTCTTATTTATTAAATAAATTTACTTTTGTAATATACAAAATCCACTCTTTAATACAAATCCCAGTTAGGCCAGGTACGAGAACTAGGACGCCCAAATTGATAGATAGATTTTATACTAGATGTATATGGTTTTTAAGAATTAATATAATAATCGCACTTTCAGTTCACAAGATTAATACAAATAGGGGGCTGAATAGAATCTCAATTGAAGATTGAAGATCTCCCTAAACCATGAGCACAAGGAATGACGACTGTATAAGGGGACTCTCATGGCATTAAAAAGTAAAGAATCAAAGTATGAACCCAGGTAGTGCAATAAGATCTTTGAATTCCTACGCTTATTCGCCACAGCTAAAATTAACAATTTGTAGTCCTAATCAAAATATATAGTGTATATAATAGTATGTAGCAGTAGAATTTGCAATTATTCGCTTCCGGGTCCCAGCTAGTTTCGTTTTAATTAGGGTTAATTAAACGAAAATTGTACACTACTCAGTGCGACGGATTTTCAGTGCATTTCTCTACAATATATTTAAGAATGTGTATTTTTTCGTGACCCTAAGTGGATGGTGATTACTTGTGTTATAATCCAAATAATTAAAATGAGGTTACTGTTCTGAGTTTATTTTAATGATAATTACTACTCGGGAGTGTAAAAAAATAAAGTTTCAATCGTCTAAAGGTTCGAATTAAATTTTAAATGATATCCAGCCAACATGGTCGATGTATATATTTATATTAATAAAAAAATATTTAGCGGAAATTGTGGTAAGTCGTATAACATGAGACAATTTTAACTACCATCGTACGTTTTGCAAACCATAAATATTATCGAAAACTCGGTTATCTTCTTGGTTTAGTTACACGATTTAAAACGAGCATATAATCTTTATTATAAATAAATAGCTATTAACGAAAATGTTTTAGTTATGTAAAATTATATGTATATAATTTTATAATTATTATTTTATACCATTGGGGGCAAACGAGCCTACGGGTCGCCAAAAAAGGGTAGACATGGTAACACCCATTTTAGTAGGTGCGTTGTCGACCTTTGAAGGAAGGGAGACTATTTTTTTAAACGGAAGACCCCAACCGGCAGTCCATTCTACAGTTCGCAAAAGGAAATGTCTTGAGAAAGTGATGCGGATGAAATTTATTAATTTCATTAGAAGCACTGTTGCACTTCACATTTTCTTTATATTTCTGTGTTCTCTTATTACGGATGCCTATTAGTATCGCTTTGTAGCGATAAAGCCGCACTATGCAATCTTTTATTTAACCGAATAATAGATTTTTAGCCTAATACATTCCCACACTCCGAGACAAAAGGATCATCACGCCGGAAAATGGAACTTCGAAACAATTACTTATTATTCGTGGAAAACAAATAATAAGTAAAGACAAGTACTAAAAACGACAATTGAATTTCCTAATAAAAACTTCGTAGCTGGGAAATATTTGATATCTAAAAGATATATAAAATTGTCATATATTTATCAGTTCAGAAATTTCTTTTAATAGCTGTAGTATGAGGCTGTTCTAAAAAAAATTATTAAGTTTTGACACAAATAAATGTAGGTGATACGAAGGTCCTCGAGTCATCTTGTTTAATTTATACTTGAATTATTATAACGATATTTTTTTTAGGGACAGGACAGAATAAGGGCAGCTGGTTCCAAAAAGAGGAGGTGCGTGGCGGGAAGAGCCATAAAATGTCTGTATTGTGTTGGGTGGGTGTGGTAGAAAATTTTTATGTTATAATAACTACAAATTATCAAGGGTATCAGAAACACCATATCCAGGTGGCGTTAGTCCTAGCGTGACAAAACTGTGATATTTCAAACATTTTTGCCTTCACAATATTGATATTTACATAGTGGAGCTACAACCTTTTGTCAGTCTGGTTCTCAAAACACCTGCAACTTTTTATATTAACAATTTTTCTTTATAACCAAGTAATACTCGTCAAATTTAATATTTCACGACTTTTTGTTTACAGAACAAACTTGACCGGCACGACTACAGAATTAAAAAGCTCTCATCTTTTCAATCATGTAGTTTTTATTGTTTTTATAAAAGTTTTTAAGTGATACCCATCGCCGATGGACACTCATAATGCCAGAAGTATCGCGAGTGCGTTGCCGGCCTTTTAAGAATTGGTTCGCTCTTTTCTTGGAGCCTTAGTCGAATTGGTTCGGAAATACTTCAGGTGATGGTGCGCGAAATGATTCATTTTATTTATACTTCGTTACAATTATAGAAAACTATTAAAATTATAAGGGATGCAACGGTCGGCCTTATCGCTAACGAGCGATCTTTTCCAGGCAACCCTAATAAGGACAAAAGTAAAAAGAAATATTCAACCTACTTATAAAATAATAATGTTCGTTTCTTCCCATTTTAGGACTTCAAACAACGCTGAATCAAAATAACACTTTTGTTATACAAAACATCCAACAACTAGAGGGTGAAACGTGATTCATTTAAAAAAAATATATTTTATGATCAGCTTACATGACTCAGTATTTGGCCTTACATTTCGCAAACTGAGAATCTTTTAACCAATGTAATGTTCTCAAATTTGGAACATATTACATATTGGCAGTTATTCAAGACTTACTCCGGAATTAGGGCATCAGTTGTATTGATTGTAAATAGGAAACAATGAGGGGTTTTATGGATTAGTATGCTTTGTACTAAACGGTCGATATTGCAATAGCTAATGATGCATCGATTGCCTTTGTTCCCTTGCGTTCGAAATTTAAATTCTTAAGTTTTTCACGTTCTGTGCAACGAAAAACCTTATTCGTGATATCTCTTTTCTTTACAGCGTAAACACAATTGACAGAAAGAGACAAAACTTTACGTTAATTAAAAGAGTGCAAGTTTCGTTTTTATAATGACATAGACAAATGAATCGTCGAAATGTAGACGCATAACTTCCGAACGACTGGACCAAATTACAATAAAGAACATTAAAAAATCAAAACATTTTAATAATAACATCAGAGATAACTTATCTAATGTTTGGAAATAAAGCTTAAAATTAAAGCTATTGGATGTAAAATATTTACTTTAATTTAGGTTAAGCAACTGTAGACAACACATTTTAACATATAACACAATAGACAGTAGTTAGTTGATTAAATAAATTAATGAATAATATTATGTTTGCTTGTTTCGCCTTATTTTAAATAAATTTTAAAATAATTAAATTAATTAAATGCCTTATTGTATTATATCATACTCAGCTTCACAAATGACACAATTTCCTTTGTGAACAGGTGAAATCGAATTAATTCGAAATTTAAACCATTGACATAAAAAGAACAACATTCGAAATTTAAAATATTTGACTGTCAATCATCAACTATTTTAACTTTCGTAGATTTTTACGTTAAGAGAATATATTTATATACTTATATAATAAACAGATATACCTACCGTTCATTAACAATTGTAATTTCGACTTTATTACAAGTTCTATTTAATAAATTTTATTAATTACACCTAAGCTTTGTTTTAATTTAAAATAATATAATTTTAAATAGAACTCTGCGTAAAGCGAAATGACGAAGCAAATGCTTCTTTTAATAAAATGTAGCAAAGTGAAAAGGTATCCCTCATTAATATTTAATAAAATATTTATTACATGACAAATTCATTTAGTCAAATGAAAATTTTGTTTAGACCTCATTACCGAAATAATCAAACTTCTTAAGGTAAATCGTCATTTTAAACAGCTTTTATTTACAAAAGAAGGTGTGAATTCGATTAAATTTTCAAAAGGAAAAAGATTAAAGGCTGTGTTATCTGATAACACTTAGTATTGAAAAAAAAAAACACAAGAGCTAAAACCCTTGGTCTTGATATCAGGTGTGTTTCGTATAATTCATATATTTAATGTACTGGTAATTCAAACTTACGACCTGAAGTTTTAGAGTCTACGCTTTCATGACTATAAATATCCAACAAAAACTGATCCTTTAAATATTTTACGTTTTACAAGAACTAGTCTTAATCAAATTATTTTTAACTAATTAACTATTGAAACCGATAATTAATGATAGTAGTGGTGAACCCAGAGCTGATGCTTTCCTCGCTCGACGAAAAGGTATCGCGATACAATAAGGTAATGCTGCCAGCATTAACGGTACATTACCACATGGACCAAACTTTTTAAATTAATTTATTCATTTTTAATAATTAAGGTTAGATTAAAAATATTGTATATGTGTGTGTTGGAAATATATAAACAAGTGAATGTAATAATATATTACTCAATATATTGTAGGTTTTATTACTGTGTAACGGATAACCAGGATTTTTTTTCTCATTAAGACACGACTATCATACTTTATTTATTACATCTCATTATGATAATATGTTTTTCTTTCGATATAAATTATTCTTTAAACTAATTAAGGCGAGAGACAAAACTGTCGCAAATTTATTTAACAAAAATTATAACTCCGTTTCGGGTGTGTACTTTGCACGTGAAAAGCTGTGTCCAATATAATTTTATGCATTTATAATTTTACAATTTAATTACGAATATTCATATTATTATTTACTCGGACTTGCAATTATCTAACATTTAAATATGTCATAGGAAGATGGTTAAATAAATTTGTAGGAAATAATAAATTTAGGAACAATGAGAAACGTTAGACTGACTATAACAGGAAACTCACAAACATTCATTAAATTGATTGAGGTCGTAATTAAATATTTAAAATTGGCAAATGCATTTTATCATTAAATCATTCCTAGCGTTATATCAAAACCACAGCGAAATTATATAAATTTAGTAATCAGCTTGTATTTATCGCGTAATTATTGATTCAACATAGTATGCGACGTGTAATTATCCCACATAAGCTGTATGTTAAACTTAAAATTCAAAACCATAAAATTAAATGTGCAAAAAAAATACGGCCTTTTCATATTTTTATACTTTTATTTTTTAAATACGTTATTTCTTAAAATAATTCTCAGAAAGGTGAAGTCTATGTCTACGAATTCGATTTAAATATCATTGCAATACATTTATTTATGAAAATATGATTTCTTAAAACCCGAAAATATGAACAGTTAGGGAACATATTTTTAGAATAATGTTTGGTAATGATTATCCTTCAAATGAAATTACTGTTCGACCGAAAGTTAAAGCGCGTTTGTTCATAATAAACCTAAAAAATTCTTAAAGCTATTTTAATAATAAAAAAACACACTTACTTGATTAATAGTCAATCAAATAAACCACTCATCGCACTTAACACACACTAATTCACTTCACTAAGTTACATCACAAGTCACACTATCGTGTATAAATTCACTACGAAGTTCGTAATACTTAACCTCTTTGAATACTAACAACCACGGCTGCCGGAACCAGACTGACGGACACAGCAATCTGGGGATGAAATTTAGAAGTGTGCGTTCGTACATGTAAACGTTAACGCCGTATACTAGCTTTGCGTGTGTGCCGGATTGTTTCCGTGTGTGCAGGAGGTTGTGCTGAATTTGTCTTCAGTAGTCTTGCATGTGTGCGTAATTGCGCATGCTCGGATGTGTGTGTTTGCCGCTATTTAAAAGACTTGCTGGATTAGGTGTGAAAATTGATCTTAAGATTTTTGGCTGTTATTAATAACTTATTAAAAGCTTTTCCTTTAAGTATCACGACTGTCTAGCTCAGGTCTGAATTTGATATGATTTTTTCATACATTTTACAAACGAATGGAGGATAATAAAATAATCTAAATCAGGAGTACCTATTTTTTGTGATAAAAGTTATGATATTGGAAATAGGGGAATGTAATTGGGAAATTGCCAACTTATAACTTTATTAGCGTGCGACGTGTATGTCAATCTGTTTACATAATCATAATATATTATTCTGAAACAGTGTTAATTACAGTGTTTTCTTTAAGTGGTATATAAAAGAAACAGTGGCGCTACAACAATCAAGGGGCCTCAGATTTCAGAATCTAATTCGTGAATATTTAATTTTTTCCAATAGGCAAGTGCTTAAGCTGACACACGCCGTGGCCGTTGAATTTTGATTTTAAAGCATGCCGGTTTCTTCACGATTTTTTTTACAGTACAAGCGAGTGTTGATTAAGCAAAATATGTTTTAGATATTTTTTGAAATGTTTAGTACTACATAGCAGTGTTGACCGGTTTCAGCGTGCTACTACTATCCCTGAGGTCGTAGGTCCAATCCCCGGCTGTACACCTTTCTTTCTTTCTATATGCGCATTTAACATTCGCTCGAACGGTGAAGGAAAACATCGTGTGGTAACCGGCTAGCCTTTTACCCAAAAAGTCGACGGTGTCAGGCACAGGAGGCTCATCTGTCTATTAGATAAATGACCATGAAACAGATACAGAAATCTGAGGCCCAGACGTAAAAAGGTTGTAGCGCCGTTGATTCATTTTATTTAAAGTGTACAGGTGCTAATTAAATGGCGCTGTACAGTGTACAGTGTACACCCAGAGCTGGTACACTCCTCTTGGAAATCCTTTACGCTAAACTTTTTAAAATTATCATATTTTTTTTTTGTTTTATTAATTTTATAAGGTTGAAGAGTTAGTTTTTATAATTGAACGTACCTACTAATCTCAGGAATTACTATGACAATGATAATTAGCAATTGCTGATTACATTCATGGATTATTCACAGTGCTAGGTGTGGATACCAGAAAATTTGTTGTACTGTTAAATTATTATCTCACGTAAAAAATCACAAAATCAATAACACCGGTGACTTTTTTTAACTGGGTTTGTTATTTCGAGATATCTTATCTTAATATATATAAATTACGTGTCACGTTGTTTGTCCGCTATGGACTCCTAAACTACCGAACCGATATCAATCAAATTTGCACACCGTGTGTAGTTATCCAACTTAAAAGAAAGGATAGCTTACATCTCAATTTATACACGCAATATTATTTTATTGCAAAATATTTGTTTATTATTTGATAGCCAATTCTTACAGGTGTGTTGAAAGTACCAACGTTTCACATAAGCTACAATTTAATGGCATAACCACCAAAAAAAGCATGGTGGTCCCCATGACTGGTGTTCTCCTACCGTTTCCCGTGAATAGTTTGCTACTATGTAATATAACAAAAACCTTAACCACAGCAACGCTTGGCCGGTCTGTTAGTTGTTAATATATTATAATGTAAATTAGTAGTAATTAAAGTTGTATATTACAGATAGAATACAGAAGCTGATAAAATCCTGTTTCATACAATTTGTCCAAACTGTATCTCCGTAGTAAAAAATAAAAATTCCTTTACAAAGGTTGAGTTTATTACTTGCTATAAAGTGAGGGCGTCAGTGTTTTGCGCAATATCCTTGGCGGAAGTTATTTCGAGACAAAGGGATGGGATAACATGCACTTTGCTCTATAATATACACGTATTATAGAAATCGAGGGTGATTTTAGTTTATTACTTGTATTTTCATTGGATATGTAAGAATAGTGATTTATTTGGCAAGTAGGGTTGGTGAGAAGCGGTTTAGTTAATTATTTTTTGTTTCAGTTAGTATAAAAAAGTAATAGAATTATACCATGAAAGATTGTTTGGAGAGTTCAAAGGTTATTGTTATTAATTAATTTAAATTAAATAAAGCATATTTTCATTATTCATAAGTTTTAATTAAATTTTCACAGTTCACTAGATTAAAATGTGTTTTTATATTAAAACAACTTTACGACTAAATCTCATAAATTTCGCGTGAATTGCTTTGGGGTTAACTGTTATTAAACTAAAAAAGAATATAGTAAGACACATTCACAGGTTTTAATTCGTCAATTACATTTATAATCCCGTAATACATAATATTAAATTAAAGTTGTAAGGTAAACACGAAAATTTACTTAACTATCCTAATCGCTAAGAAAATTTCTTCACTCATTTTCTCCTAATTTTCCTCGAGTTTGTTCCTGAGAGCGATCCGGAATAGAAATACGTTGTTTAAACAACTCCGTGATCTACGTTGATCTCACTTCTTATTTGGTCATTCAAATTCGTTTGACGTGTTTAATTAAAGAATGTCACTAGTATTAGAAGAACTTATTTCAATTTGTTTATTTTTAAGTACTCTAATTAAACTTAAATTAATTTAAGTAGCCCTGGTAATCACCTACTTCCGAAGGGATAACTTGACTTACCTATGTCCCCCAAGTCGGGCATCCAGCATAGAACCACCGTGATCGGTACTGGACAGCTCTCCTTAATTCACTCCACGTCATTCAGCTTTCCTTTTGCCATGACGATTCCAGTCGAGGGCTTGCTTGGCAATGTGACTCGGATCCCTCCGGAGGGTATGGCCCACCCATTTCCACTTTCAGAGTTTTATAGACCTGTCAATTGGTACCTCGTTGCACTCATAGCTGATGATTAGAGATTCTCACGGGCTAGAATATTCTAAGGATTTGACGAAGCAGTTCACGAAGACCTGGAGCTGTTTTGCTCTTTGTGACTTTCCACGTTTCGCAACCATACAGCATCACGGTCTTTATGTTGGATCGGAAGATTTGAGCTTGATTTTGAATCGAAAGGATGGCTCTATTAGAAAAAGAATCAAACTATATCCAAATAACTAATTTATAATGGTTTACAATTCGTATGTTTTCTTAATCTGTTCCTAAAGTGAAATATTGATGTGAAACATCTATAGCCGCACGTAAATCCGGCGTGGCGATTTCTGGCGTGGCGACGCACGCCGTGGCGACGCGTCGCCACGCTATATGATGGTATATATATACAGTTTATATGCATGCAGTAGTGTGTACGGTGTGTATTTCGAAGTCACTGATTAAACGAATTAAGTAGTCACGATTTGAAATAAATTCGTAAATTTTTGTATTAAATGAAAATAAATGTTTATTCAATAAATAGTCATCGTTATCTGGAAAAAAATCGTAATATTTTATTTTATCATTATGACACATTTAGTTCCTATCACAATCTGTTCTTTTCTGCATATTACTTTTACAAAATAATGTCGATGTTTCACATCTGCCGGGCGTCCCGTGACGGCTCACATTTTTTTTTAATTTTCATACTATCCAATAGCTTTTAGGGCAGAAATACAATTTTTAATTAACATAATCCGCCTTGCAATGAAGCGGTCATAGCAGCCGTGCTTGTCTATGTTTCACCGTACATAGACTGAAAAATCCATTCGAGCACACCTGGGAAACTGTGTGAAACAGTTTCAGAATTGACACCCACGCCTATCCACCAAAATTTATACAACACAATAATAATAGAAACTATTCCTTGCTTCAATTTACTTAATAAGAAAATTGAATCCGGTCTAACGAGAATAATGAAAACTTCTCAGCTTCACTACTAAATTAATTTACTACTAGTTTGTTTAAATCGCGTTTTATCTCGAACACAGTTGCTTTTGGATAAAACTTTGCTGAGAGATAAATCCTCAGTTATCCTTACATATTATGAAGAGATGCCGTTTCTGTATGAACGCGATAGAAACAAAATGGACTTTTGTAAAGTATATAGTGTGATTGTTAAAGAAAATTTTGGAGTGAAAGATTTGGCTTTGTGTTTATTAACAGGAGGCAAACGGACAGGATGTTCATCTGATATTAAGTGATACCGCCGCCCATGGGCACTCTTAATGTCAGAGGGCTCGCGAGTCCGTTACCGGCCTTTTAAGCATTAGTACACTCTTTTCTTGAAGGACCCTAAGTTGAATTGGTTCGGCAAAACTTCAGTTGAAGGGGTTAACATGTGGGGGGATGAAAAATGTCCGATTCGCAGACCTAACCGATATGCACACAAAATTTCACGAAAATCGGTCGAGCCATTTCGGAGGAGTTTAATTACAAACACCGTGACACGAGAATTTTATATATTAGATTTTGTTATTGTTGGTAAATAACACTTAATCTTTTTTTTAATTTACTGAAAATTTCTAGTTTCTCGCAACCAAAATCATGTTCATAATTCGCCATTAAATGGCAATTTTGTTGCCCGACTGTAACTATGCGTGGTAAATTGCCACAGTAAAGTG